>NW_011888786.1:2202215-2202570 GCF_000151845.1 Pteropus vampyrus | reverse complement strand
TCAGAAGCCAAGAGAGGATGTGAATCCACGTCAGTGGTTAGCTGTGTGAGTCCCCTCGGTTTAGTATATTTCTAAAGACACCTCATGAACTTTCCTTGTGCTCATCGCTGGGTCCCAGGCTGGTGTGCCTGGCGGTGGCATTATTCTTCAGTGGGGTCAACAGACAAAGTACATGTTCCAGGTGATATCAATAAGCAAGACTCAGAATCTGGCTGAAAAAGCATATGAAGAAAAACCCAAGCTGCTTAATGTTGCATGAAAACGTGAGACAGGAAGTGGGGAGAATGGAAGCGGAGGATAGATGGGGACCCTATCAGGCGTCACAAACTCAGACATCTCCGAGGGCCTGACAGGT
>NW_011888786.1:2200949-2202165 GCF_000151845.1 Pteropus vampyrus | reverse complement strand
TCAGAAGCCAAGAGAGGATGTGAATCCACGTCAGTGGTTAGCTGTGTGAGTCCCCTCGGTTTAGTATATTTCTAAAGACACCTCATGAACTTTCCCTGTGCTCATCGCCGGGTCCCAGGCTGGTGTGCCTGGCGGTGGCGTTATTCTTCAGTGGGGTCAACAGACAAAGTACATGTTCCAGGTGTTATCAATAAGCAAGACTCAGAATCAGGCTGAAAAAGCATATGAAGAAAAACCCAAGCTGCTTAATGTTGCGTGAAAACGTGAGACAGGAAATCTCAGGAGAGACAGGAAGTGGGGCATAGATGGGAACCCCATCAGGCGTCACAAACTCAGACATCTCCGAGGGCCTGACAGGTGGCTGAAGTGAGGGATGTCGCAAGGAGGGGTGAAGACTGGGGAGCCCTCCTGCCCTTCCTACGTGACCCGCCACTTCCCAGCTCCGGCTGACGAGGGCATTGGTCATCATAATACTAATATCATTACATTCGCTCGTCAAGCACCGTTTTATGTATTTGGTGTCATTACTGAGAAAGTAAGTTTATGCTGAGGGAAAAAATAAGGTGTGAAGAGTAAACTTTTTTTCTCAAGAGAAACTAAAAATGTTCACCTTTCCATTGAAATATAGGAATTATTAGGGCATTATGTGCTAAAAAATAATTTATCTCTGAGTTGGATTCTGCAGAGCCCACAGTTTGAGATCTTTGCACGGTTCCCGTGGGGCCTCAAACACCGTATGAAGGCATTTGGGGGTCTATCCTGGAGCAAAAGGGGATATGATAGGAGTTGAAGCTGAGGCAGCGATGTGAATTCTAGAAAGGTCGTTCTGATTGTGGAGTGAAGGGTGGGTTTAAAAGCAAGAAGCTGAGACAACCAAGCAGGGACACAGGGCTGGCGAGGCACATAGGGAGCAAAAGCTAAGAAAGTGCTCGTTCTCAGTGTCAGTCAAGTATCAACAGCAACAGACCTAAGCCAGAGGGAAGCTACAGCGGGATTATCAGACGTCAGGGCAGGACAGGGTGGGAATAAGGAAGGAGACGTTCCTGGCCTCAGAAGACTCAAGGACCTCAGCCCAGGGCTGGAGAATGTTCCCCGTGTTTGCCGTCTGGCTCCTTCATTCGTCCTACCACAGATTCCGTGCAAGTCTCTGGAACTTTTTGAGCCTTGGTCTTAAGTCCGAGCAAAGGTGAGAATTTGCTCTGAAGTTGGCGTGGGC
>NW_011888786.1:2196993-2200409 GCF_000151845.1 Pteropus vampyrus | reverse complement strand
CCCTCCTGCCCTTCCTACGTGACCCGCCACTTCCCAGCTCCGGCTGACGAGGGCATTGGTCATCATAATACTAATATCATCACATTCGCTCTTCAAGCACCGTTTTATGTATTTTGTGTTATTACTGAGAAAGTAAGTTTATGCTGAGGGAAAAAATAAGGTGTGAAGAGTAAACTTTTTTCTCAAGAGAAACTAAAAATGTTCACCTTTCCATTGAAATATAGGAATTATTAGGGCATTATGTGCTAAAAAATAATTTCTCTCTGAGTTGGATTCTGCAGAGCCTACAGTTTGAGATCTTTGCACGGTTCCCGTGGGGCCTCAAATACCGTATGAAGGCATTTGGGGGTCTATCCTGGAGCAAAAGGGGATATGGTAGGAGTTGAAGCTGAGGCAGCGATCTGAATTCTAGAAAGGTCTTTCTGATTGTAGAGTGGAGGGTGGGTTTAAAAGCAAGAAGCTGAGACTACCAAGCAGGGACACAGGGCTGGCGAGGCACCTAGGGAGCAAAAGCTAAGAAAGTGCTCGTTCTCAGTGTCGGTCAAGTATCAACAGCAACAGACCTAAGCCAGAGGGAAGCTACAGCGGGATTATCGGACGTCAGGGCAGGACAGGGTGGGAATAAGGAAGGAGACGTTCCTGGCCTCAGAAGACTCAAGGACCTCAGCCCGGGGCTGGAGAATGTTCCCCGTGTTTGCCATCTGGCTCCTTCATTCATCCTACCACAGATTCCGTGCAAGTCTCTGGAACTTTTTGAGCCTTGGTCTTAAGTCCGAGCAAAGGTGAGAATTTGCTCTGAAGTTGGCGTGGGCATCAAACGGAAGAGACTAGTGAAATCTGGAAGGAGTGGGTATTTACGATGTCCCCACTGTGGGAGGGGGCTGCTCTTTCTGGAAAGCTGAGTCGGAAGTTCCTAGTCCCCGAGAGACCTGAACTGAGTCAGGACACCACGGTCCCGGCCCCGCCTTTTCCTGGCTGTGTGGCTCTGAGTAAGTCACTTTACCTCTCTGGGCTATTCCTTCCGCAAAATACAGTGATTGGTTTACGTTCCTAAAGTTCTTTCCGAGTGTGACAGAAAAAAAAATATGGAATCTCTGATTCCATAAACGCAGAGAAAAAGTTAAATAGAGTAAAAGACTGAAAAAGACAAGGGACCTGCCAGGCCGAGATCATGGCTCCAAGCGGGACAAGCTGGGTTTCCTGGGCTGCCATAGACATTCCTGTGTCTTCTCCAGTCCTGGTTGTGCTGCACTGGAAGAGACTGGGCCGAGTCCTAGTCCTGGTGGCCTGGTGGTGTGACTTTAAGAGGTCTTGCCCCGGAAGACCTCTGCTCAAGGTTCCGCCCCTCGACTTTGCTGCCCTTGGTTGTGTGGGAAGTAAGGCTTCCTTGAAGGCCCCTTGTAAAACGTAAACTTCCAGCTGAAATTCTCCCCAAGGGCAGCACTTGCTTTGCCCTCACCACAAGTGTCTCTGCTCAACTTCTCTGTTCTCAGGTCACCTGCGTGGCAGGTGGCAGGTGACTTTTCTGAGAAGCGCTGGCTGGACTTGCGCATTCAGCAAGAGCCTGGCGTCTCTCGACATTTCCAGAAAAGGAGGGAGTCATTCAAGTTAGGTCCCCAAGATTAAGCAGTTTTTATCTTTCTTCTGAGAGTTGAAAAGCTGCAGCTGGACCTTAGGTGACAAAGCAGACATGTGTGTGCTAAACATCAGCAGTTGTGAAGAAGGCTCATGGACTCGGGCGGGCCAAAGCGTTGTTAGCAGTTGGCACTAGAATTTGTCTTAGGGGAGAGTTGGTTTATTTAGGAAAATCCTTTGATTAACCTCTTGGGGATAAAACCCTGAGGGCATGGATTAGCCTAAGAAAACAAGAGACCGAGTGAAAATACTCTGCCTTCAAACATAGGAGAACTTGGGAGGAGGTGTATAGATGGGGGGAAATTAATATGGTGGCAATTTGGGGGCCAAGTCGAGGTACGTTTTTAACGGTTGACGGTAGCGATAGAGCCAGCGTTTCCCAAGGAGCTTGTTGACAGTGGCATCTTCCGTCCCGTGGAAGTGGTGCTCGTCCTTCCTTCCTTCCCTCGGCTCCTGCTTGAAGACCATCCTCTGTTGTCAGCTCTCTGCTCTCGTTCTCACCCCAGCAAAGGCAGTTAGTTTCCTCTAGATTTTGTGATGCTCACTTTGCTGCTTGCTGATTCATTCAGAAGAACTTCCGTTAGGCCCGGCTATTTGCCCCGTTACACTCCACTCGTTCGGCCCCCTCGCAGGAGAGAAGCAATCGCGGGAAAGGGGTTTGGGAGGATGGCGTGCCACAGCATGGAGCTCTCTCCCGCCGGGCACTGAGGTAACATGGGTTGTGCTTAAGAGCCTGCTGACCTGGGTTCAAATCCCAGCTCCGCCCCTATCCTGCTATGTGACCTTGGGCAAGCAAGCCGTTTAACTTCTCAGTGACTCAGTCTTCCTTTCTGTAAAGCGAGGATAATTTTAGTGTCTACCTCATAGGGCAGTTGCAAGAACTAGAAGTGTCAGGCACAGGGTTAGAGCTGGAGGGAGTTAGCTCTGGTTGTATTTCTTCCTCTCCTACCCTCAGGTATCATCAAATCATGGCCAGTTTTCAGATGTCGTAACTGAGGCTCGCAGAGGAACTGTAGAGATGGAGCAAGGACTCATGTAATTCCGACCGCTTTTCAGCGTATTTAACTCTATATGTGTGATTTAAATACCGATTCAAGTTTATATATCTTTGATGTAAATGAAGATCTGAAATCGGACTGTGTAGAGGCAGAAGTTCCAGCCGGGGCTATTTTTGAGAAGGAATCTTCTCTTTCGGAAAGGTATTGCTTTCCAGTAGGCACCCCCAGGGACAGAGCCTCGGGAAATGATGAAAAAGGATTTAGAGTTAGATGGATACACAGTAGGTGTCGTGTAGGAAATTACCTGGATGCCATGGTGGCCTGAAGTGTCATGCCAGGCAGGCTCTCAGAGGTCATGAAACAGGAAGGCTCATCACCCCAATTAAGACACTGAGATCCATTTATTCGATCAATTTTAAAAACTCAGAGAGATGCCATGGAAAAAGAGACGGTACAGGTTAGCACACTTAGGACTGGGTGCAAGGGTGGTCGACGGGCGCTGACAGCCAGCTTCTGGGTTAGTTCATGTGCCCTCCCTTTCCTCACTGCATCCCCTCTCTAGTCTTCCCTGCAGTGTGGCTTCGAGGACCAGCTCGGGGCGAGGGGCATGGCAGTGGAGAGATTCGAGGAGGAGGTGTGGTAGGAATGTCTGGACAAGGATGCAGCTGCCCATATCTGCAGAGCATCTACAGGTTTTATCTGTATTTCTTGGGCAGAGCACACGTAGAACCAGAATGAGCCCATATGGATATCACCAGTGGGGACAGGGGCGTGTGTCCTTTG
>NW_011888786.1:2185621-2196943 GCF_000151845.1 Pteropus vampyrus | reverse complement strand
GTAGAGGCAGAAGTTCCAGCCGGGGCTATTTTTGAGAAGGAATCTTCTCTTTCGGAAAGGTATTGCTTTCCAGTAGGCACCCCCAGGGACAGAGCCTCGGGAAATGATGAAAAAGGATTTAGAGTTAGATGGATACACAGTAGGTGTCGTGTAGGAAATTACCTGGATGCCATGGTGGCCTGAAGTGTCATGCCAGGCAGGCTCTCAGAGGTCATGAAACAGGAAGGCTCATCACCCCAATTAAGACACTGAGATCCATTTATTCGATCAATTTTAAAAACTCAGAGAGATGCCATGGAAAAAGAGACGGTACAGGTTAGCACACTTAGGACTGGGTGCAAGGGTGGTCGACGGGCGCTGACAGCCAGCTTCTGGGTTAGTTCATGCGCCCTCCCTTTCCCCACTGCATCCCCTCTCTAGTCTTCCCTGCAGTGTGGCTTCGAGGACCAGCTCGGGGCGAGGGGCGTGGCAGTGGAGAGATTCGAGGAGGAGGCGTGGTAGGAATGTCTGGACAAGGATGCAGCTGCCCATATCTGCAGAGCATCTACAGGTTTTATCTGTATTTCTTGGGCAGAGCACACGTAGAACCAGAATGAGCCCATATGGATATCACCAGTGGGGACAGGGGCGTGTGTCCTTTGGGGAGACGTGAGCTACTAACTAACCCACTGCTGGTGCTGTTGCCCCTCATGAATAGGTCACGTTACATGCATTTTATTTCTATTTACACATGTACTCTTCTTATGTCCAACAGGTCTCATAACCTGCATGCTTCTTGGATTTTATTTTCTATAGCAGAATTGATTTTTTAAATAAATCAAGCAAGCATACGTTATCTTGAGCTTAGGTTTTCTGAATCACAGAGTTGCTGAGAGGAGCCGACGAGATAGCAGATATAAAAGTGTGCCGTGAAGAGAAAAGTCACTAAAACTCTCAGCCTCAGTTTTACCCTCTGTCAAAGGCGGGTTCATGCCTGTTTTACAGACCGTAGCGAGGATCAAACTAAGTCGTTGTTGGAAAGCTCCTTCCCCAGTGAGTGGCCTAGGGAAGTGACTAGTAAATGCTAACTTCCACTCCGTTCTACTCTCCTTTTTTTGTCACCTGCGATTAAATGGCAGGGTCAAATTGAACAAAACTTTCCCACCTTTGAAAAAAAGTGAAGCGTTAAATCTGACCCTTGGAAATGAGTTAATGTTAATTAAACTCACACACATTTATCGAGGAACTTCTATGTGTCATTTAATGAGCTAGCAGCCTGCCAGGACTCCACCGTTTGGTTGCAGGGAAAGAGTGTATATCTATATTCATCTGTCTGTCTTTCTGTCTTTCTTTCTGTCTTTCTGTCTCTCTACCATCTATCAATCATCTGTCTATATTATCTATCTGGATATTTCTCAGTTATAATGCAGACATTATTCATCTATTTATTCGACAACTATATTGTGAACATTATATTAGTTGGCTAGGGCTGCTGTAACGCAGTACCATAGCCTGGCTGGCTTAAACAACAGAAATGTATTTTCTCTCAATTCTGGAAGCCAGGAGTCTAAGATCAAGGTGTGAGCAGTTGTGCTTCCTTCTGAGTCTCTCTCCTCAGCCTGCAGATAGTTTTCTTCTCCCTGTCTCTTCCTATGATCTTCCTTCTGAACATATCTGTGTCCTAATCTCCTCTTCCGATAAGGACATGAGTCAGATTGTTTTAGGGCCTGTCCTAACGAGCTTATTTTTCCTGAATTACCTCTTTAAAGACTCTCTCTCCAGATATGGTCATCTTCTGAGATACTGGGGGTTAGGACTTCAACCTACGAATTTGGGAGGGACATGATTCAGCCCATAGCAAGTATCTACTATTTGCCAGACACTGTTCTAAGGTGCTAGAGACACAGCAGTGAATGAAAAAAGGGTGGAGAGGTGATTATTAATCAATGATAAGGGAGAGAGAAGGAGGGTTGCGTTCTTGGATGTCTTGGCAAGTCTTGCCCCTCCGAGCCATGTGCTGAGTGAGCTCCGACCTGTAGACTTCCTTCTTATTGCCTTCACCCCGCCCTCCCCTCCCCCCGCACCCTCTTGTGGGGCTACAAGTCCTCTCCTCTGCTTCCTGGGAAGCCTTGATCATTGCATTCTCTTCATTGTGTTGTAATTATTTTTTTTACGTGTCTGGTTCTCCTCCAGACTCTGAGCTCTCTGAGAAGAGAAGCATTGTCTTATTCACCACTGGTCCAGGGACTAGTGCAGTGTCTGACATGTAGAAGATGCTCAATAAATGCTTGATGAATAAATGACTAAAAAAAAAAAAGGAAAAGCCAGAGCGAGTCTGCTCTGCAGGCTTTGCAGTCAGGGGCCTGTGGGATCAGGCTATGGGTAAGACAGAATTGTAATAAGCAGTGGAAAATTCAAGAATTCAAGACATCTAAAGGCTGCTTGTCTGACTTCCCTGCCATCAGCTGCAGGGTTTCTGAAAGGCAAAGAGAGATAAAAAATTTTGTGGGCTGGTTCGAATAAAATCTGAAGAGGGAACATTTTATTTTAGTTTTTAATTGTAAGCCTTTCTGTGAGAATCGCAGAACGATAGCTCTGCTTATCCTCAAATGTAAGCTCGAAACCACGATTTGCCATTTCTTTAATCTTACAAGTGCCAGGCAGGTGTGAGGAAGTAGGTAAGATTAGGATATTAGGGAGAATGATAAATCTACAATTATCGAGTTCTTACTTATATACCTGGCACATTGCTCAACTCATTACATATGTGATCCTATTTAATCCTCACATCAGCATGCAATTGTGAATGCTTTTATTTCAAATCTAAGAAAACGGCTCAGAGGGTATGAATAACCAGCTCCAGGACACACAGCATTCATGTCTCCAAGCCGGGCCCTCCGAATTCCAATGCTCCTGCTTTCGCCTTCTCTCCTTCGATATTCTTTCTTTGAAGATGCCTCCGGGGCCTCCTCTTGTCTCCCACATTTCTTCCTCGCCACACTTCTGCGCCCACACAACTGCACCTGAGCCGTGCACGTCAGACTTTGCATTTAAGCCAGGATCTGGGACTCATGGGTTCTGAATCAAAAGAAAACTAACAAATCTGGAGACACAGCAGCAGAACGAAGAGACAATTTTCATTTGTTTGTTTTCCAGTTTTTACCTCTGCAGAGCTTGGTAGTCAGTCCTCGTCTGAGTCAGCTTGGGCTGCTATAACAAAATGCCACAGACTGAGTGGCTTAAACAGCAGACATTTCTTTCTCACAGTGCTGGAGGCTGGGAAGTTCAAGATCAAAGTGAGGTTTCTGGGGAGGGCTCTCTTGCAGGGGCTGCCTTCTTGCTCTGTCCCCACGTGAAGGAAAGAGAGGACTGCTCTAGTCTCTCTTTCTCTTATAAGGGCACGAATCCCATGTCAAGAGCCCTACCCTTGTGACCTCATCTACACCTGATTATCTCACAAAGGCTCCACCTCCGAATATCGTCACATTGAGGGGCAGGGTTTCAATATATGAATTTTGAGGAGACACAAACATTTAGTCCATAACCATCCCCTTGGCCAATTTCAATGACTCAAACTGGATCTTTCCTTAGTTCAGAAAGAAATCCGTTCTGATCTACAGAGAGCTCGTTGAGCTGAGCAGCAGTCCTACCCTGGCTGGATCTGTGCCTGAGATCAGAAATTATTTTGATGGATTTGTGATATGATAGGATAAAATGCCCAAGAATTTGGTCTATCAATTTCATTAAAGGTTTTGACTGCAAGGTGAATGCCTGCATCTCCTTGAACAGCCTGTCTTATATTGATACCAACTTAGAAGCATCTTTCTTCTACTACCTTATTTGTGTTGCAAGGTGAAAAAATAAATATTTGATAGAAGAGACTCGCTTACCCAAGTTAGGTTGCCTAAGGTGATTTCTCTTCTTGATGTGTTTTCTGGCATCCTAGTGAATGTAATCCCCTGGAATGTTTATGAAGGTTAGAGCACTATCTATAAAAAATATGCCCAATTCTGTCATCTTCTATGTGTATCCTATCCATATACAAAATTATCAATAAGAGAAAAATGTATTTGAAATAAGAACATGTAAAGACAGTTCCGATTTGAAATGCAGGGCAATTTTCTGGGTAGAAATGAAAAAAAGTGGCCCATTTGACAATTATTTTTCACTTGTCTTAAAATTTTACTTTGTCCCCAAAGTTGTCTACCTCGTCCCATCCTCCCAAGGTTGTACTCCACGCTCCTTTAGCAAATCCAGTATGACGCATGTCACGAGGATGACCTTAGCAGGGAAATCGGGAGACGGAGCTGCAGGTACATGGTGGAGCTATGTCCCTTGTAAGGTTGAAAGAGCATCAAATGTTAAGTACAGGTCACAAAGCCTTCAGCCAAGTGGCTAGGATCAGATACGTTTTGGAACTCAGAATTTACATTTTAGCAAAGGAACTCAAGGTATACGTTAGGTATATGTTGCATGATGCCCACAGCAGAAGGTATTGGGAGGCACTCGGTGTTCCAGCCTTACTATTTCTGCAGGAAAAATATTAATAATCACAAAGTGAGATAAATACTTCAGTAATGGTTAGGTTTTGCAGCCAGATTTTTGAAGAAAGCTTCCAATTTTCAGAGTATTTTGGATTTCAGAATTCCAGAGGAAGGATTGTGAAAGCTATAGTGTATAATTAAAAGAAGGTACAGGCTCTACAATCTGATTTCCAGGCAATCAGCTGCCCTGGAGAAAAAAATCCTCCAGAGAAATCCTGGGAGAACATCTTCCCTAAGACTTCCTCTCCCCATCACCACGCTCCGCAATTAAACGCACTGGGAATTTGTGCAATTTAGGTTCATCTCACGGCCCCTCCCCCACCCCCAGCCTGTGTTTCCTTCCTCCTTTTGAAATTATAGGGATTTTAGATGAGGGGAAGGTATAGATTTTCCTTTTTTTTCTTTTTTCTTTCTTTTTTTTTTTTTAGTTTTTTAGTTTATTGTTCTTTATTCTTTTAAAATAAAAGTCATATGAATACATAGAAAAATCAGATACAACAGCAACAACAAAAAGGGTTTTAAGCTCCTGACCACCCAAAGATAATGTCAACAACTTGCTGTATATCTTTCCAGATTTTTATTTTTCTGTTTAAATTTTTTTTTTTTTTTTTTTAGCAAAATGAATAAATACCACCCACAATTCTGTAATGGAGAATACTTAGAAAAAGTAACATTTTACAACTGTGGTCTATATTTTCAGCAGGCAGAAATTAAGAGCCAAAAACATCTGTCATCCCACTGTGAATATTTTCAGTTGAGGGTAGGCCATTTTTTTTTAAATCTCACATTTTGTTTAGGATTTGTGTTAACTTCTTGTGCTTGAGAATACATATCAAGCCACTGAGAAGCTCCAGTCTTAGCACGGAGCTGCTTCAAAGGAGGACAAGGTCTTTGGCGTCCTCTTTAAAATTTGATGTGCAAATTAGAGAGATGGAGAATGTCATCAAATATTAGAGCGGGAAGGAAATGTAGAAACGAGGTTGAATGGTCAACCGTCTCATTTAACAGAAAAAAGACACTAGGGCCGGTGGGTCATCCATTCCAAGTCAGCAACATTGAGTTCACCTACCTGGGTTCAAACTCCAGCTACTCCATTGGGCTAATCATTGACCATCTCAGTGTGTTCGTTTTATGATCTAAAATAGGGTTAGTACTCGTGGCTACTTCCTAGGGCTCCCTAAGGATGAAATGAGCTAACACACACGGAGGGCTAAGCACGGTGCACAGCTGCCTGTGAGATCCCAGCCAGTTTGGCTCTGCCTGCGGGTGACGGAACTCAGGACTCTACCTTGACATCATCCAGGGGGAGAAGAGACATCCAGAGCACCCTGATTACACTTGCCCCTCACCGCCTGTAAAATAATTTTTGCCGGTGTGAGCGGCTGGAGGAACAAGATTCCTTTCATAACTGAAGCCTGAATTGCAAGCAGAAGGTCATGTTCCTTGATGACCTTCTCAACAGAAGAATGGAGGTGGGGGGCCATGGCACCTGGGATGCAGGAGAATGGAGTAAAGATGATTCTGGAAGGGAGTCATTGCGGAGTATGTGAGAACATCCATAAGGCAGGCACTTGCCTTGAGAAACAGCCTTTCTACCTAAACATGGCTAAATCTTTATTTGAAAAGAGATGAATGTAAGGTGTGAAGTCACTGTGCAGGACAGTAATGTATAGATTTACTGAATAGTGCCTGAACACTAGAGTTTAATATCAACTTGCTACTTGAAAGATGTGGAAAACACAGTAAAATTCAACTTAAACCTGATTATTGAAGAAATAGACATGGACCATAAAAACACAGATATGCTGGATGGAGGAAATATTAACTGTCCTTATGTAGCCTAAAATGCACATGCATGAATACATATGTACCCACATGCATGCTTGCACATGCACACACACATACATGCACACACCTATGCATGCACATGTGCACACACATGTGTGTATATGCTTGCGCATGCACATATCCATACACTTACACACAAGTGCACACACATGTACATGCAAACACACACACAGAGCAGCACTTAAGTTTCCTGGTGACCTGATGAGTTCATAATGTATGATTTGCTAACCATACAATCCCTTTCTTTGCTGAAAATCTTTCCATTATAAGATCCATCATCTCGTTTCTATCATTTTTTGCAAGTGAGCCTGCCACGAAGGAGAAGCTGCGTTTGCAACGACCAGCCATGTCTTCTAATAATATTTATTATTAGACTTTAGGAAAGCTTAAAGGTCCTCTTAATCTGGAGGATTCAAAGCACCCAAGCCTCTTGGAAGACTGTGATGTACAACCTTAATTTACTTAAAAGAAAACCCTAATAGGGTCCAATAATTTGTGGCCCGATACTAATTTTTATGCAACATCGAGGTGGCCATTCATCCTTTCCCCAGGGAAGTTATGAGGGGAAGGTGCCGTGCCCTTCTAAATCACAAATGGAATGAGTTTCCAGGCTAGAATGGTATTTTTGAAAAAAAAAAAAAAATTTCCACACCATTTCTCTTCATTGCATTTATAGTTGTTCAAAGAAGCCTGCTTGGTGATCCCTGGGGAGCAAAGAAAAGAATTTGGGATTTATATAGTTTGGGATCAGTAGAAAGAGGAAAAGGAATGAATCTAAGACTCAACTTCTTTTTATTAAAGAATTAGGGAGAAGCCGTAAACAGAGGAAAGAAGGGAGAGACTGAGCTTCGTTTTCTATTTAAAGAAATGCCATCTACACGTAAACAATTAGACCTTTCATAATCATACACCCTTTGCAGGAACGAATCCATTAGGGCCTTCAGAAATTCTCTTTTTGGGTGTGTGTTTTTGAAACATTTGGAGTGAGTGCAAATGGAGAATTTACGACGAAATTGCAAAACATGCAGCATTAACAGTGCTTCAGCCCTCCATGAAGCAAATCCAAAATGAATATAGGAAAATATTCATTTCGCAAGAATGAACAGGCAGACAAACCCACTTCCTCCTCTACTAGAAGGACAGAAAGCCATTGGCACCACATTTCAGGTCCTTTCAAAAAGCATCCCGACCATGCACGTGAGCTCATGTGCTGCTGTTGCCGCTGCCGCTGCCAGTGCCCCTGTGTGCCTTGAAGGCTGGGTTCCTGCCTGCCCCCGGGAGCCGTGAGTACACATCCAATCCTGCAGTCTGAAGCTGCCTGAGTCCTACCCCCAGGAGGCTCTGAACTCCTGGCAGAATCTCAGCTTCTTTGAATAAGATGGAAATTTATTAGGAGGAAATTATTCTGGTGTCTTCAGAAATACAACATTCCTGATAAAAATCTTGCTCCTGACAGCAGACTAACAAGATACATTTGTTAGCGGTTTCTGTTCCTGGCAAAGCGCGCTGCGAAGGCTCTGCCCTTTCATCGCACTCTTTGAGGGAGATGCAGGCAGTGACAGGCAGGATTCAAGTTTTTCATTTTGCAAACATTTGAGTTGGATATTACGTGCCACGCACTCTGTCGAATGCACTCTACACGCCCTGCCCTCTGTGGAGAGAGGAGTCGGGAAGCAGGTTCATCTCATCAACACCATTAGCCGAGGACCTACTAAGTGCCAGGAATCATATCATTCATAGGGACTACTGGGTGGCCTGGAGCCTAGGAAAACTTCCTTACCAGTTCTGGGCAAATCACTTTATCTCTTGATCTTAATTTCCGTTTCTGTAAAATTAGGAATAGAATATCTTGTGTGTATGTGTATTAAATGATATTTGTAAAGCATTTTACATAGTGCCTGGCACATAGTAGGTGCACATTAAATAATTGCTGTTTTATTGTTACAATACAAATTGTGCCTTCAGAGAGCTCAGAGCCTGACAGACAGATCATTTCGGATACTGATAATTAGCCCACTCGGCCTTTTCATAGCCAGCACGTCTCCAATGTAAAAAGGTGTTTATGCATGTTACTCACAAGACAGCCTCTTAGAAAGCTGAGCTCTTATTTATTTCAGAACCGGTTGTTACATGCTTAGTTTTCTGATTTCCTATTTAGTTGTACATTAGAAGCAGCAAGTAGGAAAAGCTAGAGCTTGTGAAGAGTAGGCAGACAGGCAGCAGCATGGAGGTTTACCAGGCATCCCCAAGAGCAAGCAGGCAGACAGAACAATGACGATCATCTGGCCAAAGAATTCAGACACCATAGAACTTCTGGGGCAGTTTTAAACAGAAGTCAACAGTCCTCTAATACATCTCAATACCTTGAGGACATTTGATACAGAGATCCAACCTTACACAATCACACTTAATGACCCTCCATTACGAGCAAAGCGGAAGACTCAAATCTGTTCAGGGTGGTGTATTAAAGAAGACTGGGAATACATGAGTCTTTAAGAGAAACTTAGAGCCGAACGCTGAATGTTGAACTTTGGGCACTTTAAAAGGCAGTTTCAATATTTAGACAATCCAGTGACATGCTTTTCCCATTATCTATTCTGCCAGGTAAATAAGATCTCGCTGAATCTGAGAAAGAAGTAGATTCACTGATTTAAGTAGAGCTTAACGCTTTGCATAATTATAGTTCATAGAACCCTCTACTTTTTGTAAGCATGCAAATATATTATTAAAATTTTTGGGATATTAGTTTCTGTTACTGCTGTAACAAATTAACAAATTTAGTGGCTTAAAACAACACAAATTTATTTCAACTGGTAGAGAAGAGAGGTGTTTTTCCAGAACATCCATAGTGACACCTGCTTATAACTAAAACCAATACACATTTCATAAAGAAGACTTCATAATCTTTCCCCTTAAAGATGACTGCTGTGAAAAATTTGAAGTACATAATCAACATGCTTATGTATATTTAAACAATTATATATACAATATCTGGGCCTTCCTTTTTTTCACTCAATAATGTACTAATGCATTATGGTTATCTCTTCACGTCACTGTACAAAGACCTATTCCATTCTTTTCCATAGAGGCATCTCATTGTGTAAATGTAGCTTTACTTATTAATCACCAAATCTGTTAGGTTGTTGCTCAGTTTTTGCTGTTATAGACAATGGTACAATAAGTTTGCTTTCATAGTCCCCAAGGAAATTTGTTAAATTGCCTGACTTCTCTAAGAAACAGTTTTCTTAACTATAAAATAGGGATAATAGTAATATATATCTCTAACTGTTTTTTTTTAGGAACTAAAGCAGTTAATGAATGTAAAATGGTTATCACAGTGACTAGTAGATATTTCAATAAATATTAGCTGTTGTTTCATTATTATTTTCAGTATTACTACTAAGTATCTTTTTATACAATCCTAATTGATTCCTTTGGAATCTTCTTAGAAATGAAATTACTGGATCGAAACATATGCACATTTAAAAATTTTATACATATTGCCAAATCTCTTGCTGATATGTGAGATTGTGTTTCCATGCCCCTTTATTAATCTTTGAAAATATGAGTAGATAAAAAAATATATCTCATTGTTTTAATTTCCATTTAGTTGATTGATACTGAAATCACATCCCTTTTATGACCATGGCATTTTTTATTTCTTTATTTAAAATTTGCATGTTTAAAAAAATCTTTTTTTCTTATCAATGTATAGAAGTTCTTTCTATTTTAAAATGTTCTTATCCTTTGTAGTTTATCTATTTTATAAGTATTTTCTCACAATTTTTCTTTAGTCCTCAAATCTTATTTATATTTTCAACACCTTTACTGCTTCAAAATTTATAATGACATATCCCTAGAAAGTTTATAGTACTAAAAATATTCTGAATAATATTTCAACAACCAATAAAATGCAAGTAAATGTTGAGTTAATATACCTCAAAAGCAAATGAATAATTTTCTTTTTCTCATTCATAAAGGATAATAAATAATTTAGTGGATACATTTTCTTAATTTTTAGTTATTCTCTTGTAACTCATTAATTTATTGGCTCACGAGAACTAGCAAGCAACACAAATGAAGAATAGCAAACACGTACTAAAGAGAAAATTTGGAAACAGTTATATTTAGTTTGATCATTAATTGTTCTCATGGATATATGTGCTTACTGCAGTGTTTTTATTTTGGTTGTTTATCTTGGAGTTTATGTATTTATCCTAATAGATTATATTCTTTTTAAAATTTATTTACTAATTGGCTTAATTAGCATTCATTGAGCACCTATTATGAGCGAGGCTTGTATTCGTAGTGTATACTTTTTCATGGTGTAGTGGATCGAGAACCAGGCTTCTCGGTCAGTCTTTCCCATCACAAAAACTACTTTGCCTCTGTTCTCTCACTGAGCATCAGTTTTTCCTGCATTATGTGATTTTCTTACCTTCTGCCATGCATCCCAGATATTCCAAGTACGGTGGTCCCCCTTATCCATGGTTTCGCTTTCCTTGGTTCCAGTGACCCGTGGGCAATTGTGGTCTGAAAGTATTAAATGGAAAATGTCAGAAATAAACAATTCTTACGTTTTAAGTTGCCCACCTTTGTGTAGTGTGATGAAATCTTGCATGGTCTTGCTTTGTCCTGCCTGAGACTGAATCCTCTCTTTGTCCAGTGTCTCCACACTATCGCTCCCCACTCGTAGTCACTTAGTAGCCGTCTTGGTTATCGGATCCACTGTCACAGTATCTCAGTGCTGTGTTCAACTAACCCTTACTTTACTTCATAATGCCTCGTTCCCCTCACTTCATCTCATCACGTTGGCATTTTATCATCTCACATCATCACGAGGAGAAGGGTGAGGGCAGAACAATAAGATATTTTGGCAGAGAGCCTACATTCACCTAACTTTAAGTATAGTACATTGTTAAAATATTCATTATATATTTATTATTAGTTC
>NW_011888786.1:2163236-2185571 GCF_000151845.1 Pteropus vampyrus | reverse complement strand
GTGACCCGTGGGCAATTGTGGTCTGAAAGTATTAAATGGAAAATGTCAGAAATAAACAATTCTTACGTTTTAAGTTGCCCACCTTTGTGTAGTGTAATGAAATCTTGCATGGTCTTGCTTTATCCTGCCTGAGACTGAATCCTCTCTTTGTCCAGTGTCTCCACACTATCGCTCCCCACTCGTAGTCACTTAGTAGCCGTCTTGGTTATCGGATCGACTGTCACAGTATCTCAGTGCTGTGTTCAACTAACCCTTACTTTACTTCATAATGCCTCGTTCCCCTCACTTCATCTCATCATGTTGGCATTTTATCATCTCACATCATCACGAGGAGAAGGGTGAGGACAGAACAATAAGATATTTTGGCAGAGAGCCTACATTCACCTAACTTTAAGTATAGTACATTGTTAAAATATTCATTATATATTTATTATTAGTTCCTGTTGTTAATCTCTTACTATACCTAATTTATAAATTAAACTCGATCACAGGTATGTGTGTATAGGAAAACACAACACAGTCGACCTTGGAACAATGCAGTTTTGAACTGTGCGGGTCCACTTACACACAGATTTTTTTTCAGTAAATACAATTGGCCCTTTGTGTCCACAGGTTCCACATGCATGGATTCGACCAACCACGGATCAGAAACAGTATTTTCACACTTCCAGCTGCAGTTTCCCAGCTGCAGATTCCCAACTATGGGTCAAAAATACTGTTTTTGATCTGCAGTTGGTTGACTCCTTGGATGCAAAGGGCCAACTGTAGAGCCAAAAGTTATAGATTTTCAACTGTGTGGGCATCAGTGCCCCTAACCCTCATGTGGTTCAAGGGCCATCTGTATATATAGGGTTCGGTATTATGCGCAGTTTCAGCCATCCACTGAGGTTCTTGTAACCTACGGGTAAGGGAGGACGACCGTACCGTGTAAACTTCTTGAGGTCAGGTGAATATTCTATTCGTTTAAGTGGCTGCACATGACCTAGGACAGTGATCTGCTCATGCAAAGGGCTCAATCAAAGCCTATTCATTGGGTGCACTGAAGATTGGTGTCAGGCTCTGTGGTTAGCTGTGTGACTTCAAAAGTCACCTAACCACCCAGTGTCTCAGATTCCTCATCTGTGAGATAAATGATTTAGTTAAGGGAGAGATAGACCAAAGGTATCATTTTTCCTGTTAAAGCTGTAGACCGTGTAGTGTTTTCTTAGGGTGGAGAATGTGACTGAGACACTCACTGGCACAGAGAAAAAGAGGTCATCATCAGATACCAGTGTCTGCCGTGGGGAAGCAGAGGGGAGGAACATGCCGTGGTTTCCTTCTGGTGGGCTGGAGCAGCTCTTAAGCTTCTAACTAGAAAATTCTACATTTTTACGTGATCTGTTTATTAATCACTCTAGCCCTTCCTTTTTATTTGAAACATACCGAGCATATAGCATTATTCAAATTTTGAAGTAGCTTTTTTTTTTTCCCTCCTTACTATTCTGAAACTCAAAGGGATTTACAGCCTGTGGAAACTTGCCCATTTAAAGTCAGTGACACCAGATGGTCCCCAACCAAATATATAATTACTTCTGACTTGAGCTAACAAACCAAGCAATGAACTCATGAAAAGGTAATTGTGAAACATTTGTGTTTTTGACAATTTTCAAAATGACTTTTATTTCTTAGAAAATAAATAACTTTGGCATTTTTATCAATAACATAGGAATGTACTTTTGTTGTAGACTCTTTTAAAATGCACATAATCTAAAAGAATGATATTAAAGAAACACACATCATCCCACCATTCCAAGATAGCTGTTCATACTGCCATTGCAGACTTTTTCTATTGTTAAATGTTACATATGAATAAATATATGCATTTTAAACAAAAACAATCTCTGCATACATTTTATTTTATTATCTTTTCTTCCTAATAATATATGACAAACATCATTTCATTATTCTATGTCAATGAACAAGTATCTATTAAGTCGCGTTAAACTTGTAGCATGATATTCCATGGGGTTCTGTTGGAACTTTGAGAATACCTACAAAATAGCCATCACCTTTCCTACCTGAGTTCTGACCTATTTGAGAAATAAGAATCACCCTGCATCCTTAATGAAGATGATATTGGACACATCAGCTAACAGCTGAAGACCGATAGGCTTTCTAATATTAAATCTCAGAATTACACAGAATGTCCTACTCAGCTCCATGGTTGGTCAGGCAGGTCTAGCCCTTTGAAGAAGGACTCTTGCTAACATCTTATTCCCAAGAAATAGGAGGGAAGGACTAGCTAAGCATGCCCAGTTTATTCTTCCCCAAATCACCAATTAGAAAAATCACCCCTCCTTTCCTATTGAAGAGTAAGAAAGGGGATGGAGAGGGACAGATCATGCTAGTGGAGCTCTCTCCACAGCAAAGGAAACACCAGAGCTGGGGAGGAAGCTCTCCCAAGGTACGGTGTGCCATGGTTTATATAACCAGCCCTTGTGGGGCATTGGCTTATTTCCAATCATTTCATTATATCACAAATTATTTTGCCTGGAGAAGATTATTGTCCCCCACACGTACAGACAGGGATGGTCAGTGAGATTCCGTGTGTTGTTGGGGATGATTAGTGTTGGACCTGCCCTTTGAATTCAAGTTCCCCTGATCCCAAAATTCAACATTCAGCATCTATACATATGTTCAAGGCAACTCAGGTCACTCAGGCCAGTGCTTTGGGCAGCTATGGGAAGGGCTTGGTGGAGGAGGTGGTACTTGCTGGATCATAACTATAGACACAGAATAACCAGTTGGTCAAGGGTGAGTAAAACAAGTGTGTGATGGTTTGGTACAGACCCACTGTGTAAACGTGGCAGGTGAATGACTGCAGCAGGGTGGAATAGGGTCAGCAAGATTCCGTAAAGAGGGGACTCGTTCTTTGCATTGCCAGCTCGCCTGTAAACACCAGTGTCTGTCCTTGAAGCATCTCTCTAAAGAACTGTCCCGCTTCAGTTCAACTGACAGTGACCACGCCTTATCTTCACGTCCCGGAAGATTACAAGAGAAATTACAGACACGTGCCTTCAGAGTTCAAGTCCCAGAGGCTTTTTATTGGAAACTTTGTCATAAACTATAGAGAAAGCAGCATCCAGGTGTCAGTGATGAGACTCAGATGGCAGAGGTTGGCAGCCTTCCTTGTACACTACTAGTTTGATCTGAAGATGGATGTTTCATTGACAGCAGGCACTTCTGGTGTGTCACATCCCACGCTAGCGGATCACTCTCGTTTTCTAGTTTCTGGCCTAATGGTCTGCAGTGTGTGAGTAGTTTTTTCTCTCCTCTTCTTCATATCTCAAAGCCCTGTTCGACACTCTGACTTGCGATATAGTCACAATCTTGCTTCTTTGTCAAATATATGATGTGCTTTATTTAGCTGGGATCTGCTAAGATGCAGTAGATAATTCTTTGCCCAAGATTCGCCGGGCTGGATTGTTTTGTAGCAAATCTTGATTCAATGCTGGTGGTTTGATTCAGGGAGGAATACAAAACTACCCAATAGAAGATGGAAACAGATGGGTACGGAAAGGCAGGCGGGAGCTCTAGTTGGTAAGAGACCACAGGCAAACACAAAGGAGACTTAGCAGGGCCGCCCAGTGGGAAAGCCATAGGGCTCATGCTTTCGTCTATTTATTTCCGCGTCTAGCCTGTAGGCAGGCACTTGGTGCTTAGCATATGGGAGGCTCTGTATTAAGAACTGCTTTATGTAATGTGCTTGGATGATACAAAAGGACAAAACATATTCCCTGGTCTCAAAGGGCTTGGAAATAAGATAGGTATACAGCTGCAAAGTGAAATAATATGTGATACATATGTAACGGGACAGCTCGTTGAGATGTTAATTTACGTCTTGTTTTCACCTATTTCCCACCTCCTCCTGGAGGTGCCTGAAACCTCTCTTCTCTCTTGCCTCAGGGAAGGTTCTGTTGAGGAGAGAGAAGGCTGCAGGCCATGTACTGGCCAATCTTGCCTTAGAACAAAGGTCATGGAGGCAGGGAGATTACACCTAGTGAACTCGTTAAATTATTTGATGAACGTTTAGTTTTAATGATATTTATTGAGCACCACCTTAAGGCTGGATACTTCGTTTCCGTAACCTCATTATTATTATAGTAGTTCTTGTTAGTGTTGCCCCTTTTTAAGAGATGAATAAACTGAGGCCCAGATCGGTTAAGAAATTCGTCTCAATTCTCATGGCTAGCTAGTGGCAGAGGTAGGATGTAAATTTATGCTCGTCTCCATTCCAGCCACTTTCCATGGATAAAAGTTTTGGATGTTGAGACTGCAAGCAGTTCCTTGTATTTTATTAAGAAACAGTCAAGCTATTATTATTCTAAGTATGTGAACTCTGTAACCTGAGGTCGAGGAACTCATTGAGGGCTCAGAATTGAGCAAAGGGAAGGCAGGCTGGTGTAGTGAAAATAAGGTGATTGATTAGTCTTGAGTCTGATCTCACTTCCATCTGTAACGACTCTGTCATTTTGGACCCATTATTTCATCTCTTGTCTCACTCTTCTCATTTACAATGGGGACACTGATGTCACGGAATCTCACATCTCTGCCCAGTGGAAAGTACACTGCATGGAGGGTTCAGGTTAATTATATAAGGAGAAAGAAGAATCGCAATTCTTGAATGTAGAATTCAGAAGGATGAGAGAGTGGAAGAATTTCGTGTTAGAAAGGACACATTCCTTTATGGACATATTTGATGACTTACATATCGTCAGAAGCCTGGTACCTAGAACAGTGCCCAGCACACAGTAAATTCTTGGTAAATACTTTTTGACTGAATACCATTTGCATCGTAGAAGCTGAAATTCAGGTCGCATAGTTTTAAAAATGTGGTTGATGTTAAAGTTAAATATAGAAGAGAGATATTTAAAGAAACTCAGGACTATCTGAGTCTATCGAATCTCAGAATTAGGCAAATGTTCACCCATTTTGATTACTTAAATTATTTTTTTCCAAGTATATTTTATGATCTGCCACTGGTCTTCGAGATCTTAAGTGATGAAAAAGTTTTATGATCAAACAAGTTTAGCAAATATTCATTTATGCCATATATCTTCCTAGAGATGCAATGTCTGTGTTAGCATATCAAAGGCCCTGAGAAGTCCTGCAATAAGTAAATCCATTTAACTTCAAGATCTCCCACCATCACCCCTTCTTTTTTAAGAAAGTAGTATTTATTTACATCTAGGAAGTAAATTTTGTGAAGCACTGAATTAAATATAGTTAATCCAAGACAAAGGAAATTGTACTAAGTAATTCCCCAAAGTTGTTTATTGTTATAATAACATTTAGGTATTAAAAATGCAAGGTTACTCCTTTCCTTTGAAATATTTGGAGACAAATCTCTTATTTTATTTTAATTTGGCCAAAATTTTAAAAGCAATATTTAGAATTTTATTTTTAGCTTCAAAAATTTGTTTAGTGCTCTTTTGCAGTCATTTCTCTGCTTTTGTATTGCATTTTATAATCTATGAACACCAAGTTGCTTTCAAAGACACATCGTTCCTTTTTCTGAAAAAATAATATTAGCTAGTGCGAATGACAGAGGATTTATATCTGTATATTCTCATGGACTTCTTTTAAGAAGGGTGACCTTTATATATGGTGATATTCTATAAACTAAAATATTATTCAGATATCAAGATGAGTCATCATCATGTTAATCTAGAAAGTCGGTGATCCTAGATGTACAAGAGATGATTTTCTTCCGTATATAATTTCTAAGCACTCAGAATACAAAGCTTATGATTCTAAGTTTCATGCTCTTTCAAACCTACTGAAACATTTCACCTCTACATCATCTCAAATTTTGCTTCTTAGTATTTGTTGCTGAAGCTCTACCATCTAGAAACCCAGTCTCCCCAATTCTTAAAATTTCTCCCAGAGAGTTGGCCCTAAAGAGTTCTGAAGTGTAGCCAAAGGCAGTATCCCCAGTAGCATGTCTCAGACAGAACACATCATCTGTCCCTTGAAATTTCCTCTTCTTTCATGTTCCTTTTTAAGTGAGGTACATCATTCACCAAGTACTCACTATTCACCCAGTATTTACCCAAATCAGCTTTCTGAGCAGTATCTTTGTTTTTTCTTATTGTTGCTGTTGTTGTTTTATGTTCTCCACCATCCCCAATGAATCCATCACCAGGTTCTATCTCCCAAATTCATCTATTTGGTTCCATTCATTTATGGTTGAATCTTGTCTCCTAAAAAGATATGTTCACGTCCTCAACCCTAGCGCCCATGAATGTGACCTTATGTAGAAAGAGGGTCTTTGCAGCTGTAAGCAGTTAAAGTGAGATCATATTGAATTAGGGTGGATCCCAATCCAATGACTTGTGTCTTTATAAAAAGAGAGAAATTTGGGCACAGAGACAGAGGCACGTGGGAAGAATGCCCTGTCACCAAGGAGGCAGAAATTAGAGTCTACAAGGCAAGGAACACCAAGGACGGCTGCCAACCACCAGAAGCTAAGATGAGGTAATGAAGGGTCCTCCCCCAGAGCCCGTGGAGAGAGAATGGCTCTGCCAATAGCTTGAATCTAGAGTCCTATCCTCCTGAACTGGGAGAGAATACATTTCTCTTGTTTTAAGCCACCAAGTTTGTGATGCTTTGTCATGGCAGCCCTGGGAACTAAGACACTTGCCCACTATAATTTTTCTAGTTCAGGCTACCGTCTATTCTTGCCAGGATGACTGGCAACAAATGCTGCCTAAGAGATCTGCCTGCTCCTGCCTTGCCTCTCTGCTTCTCCACTGAATTCTGTTTTGCACATGGCCACTCAAATGCTCTCACTAGGACACACAGATCATGATCCTTTCTGGATTAAAACCGCTTGCTCTTAATAAAGCCGCCACACTTTCTGATAGAGCTTCTCAGCTCTCTGCCCTTTTCCTCTAACTCAACTCACCCTCGATTCTCAGTGCTCATGGCAATGCCACTTCCCTCACTGAGGCCAGTTATCCACCCTGTGGCTTCCATAAGACTCTCGACTGGCCCCGACATTTTACACGAGACTGGAGTTGTCAGCTTGTTTTACTTTACTCGAGAAAACACTCCATGAAGAGATGTCCTGGGTCAATCTTTATTGCTGCTGTTTCCCTAGGCACAGTGCTGTGCTGGGCATGGCAGACACAGAAACACTCATTACGTTAATTAACAAGTTATAGAAGTGGGGACCGCGGTTCAGTGTTTGCACGAAATCCCAGAATAAATGCTGTAGAATTGCTAGCATCCTAGCTATCTATAACCTAAATTTGTTGCCAGGGCAGAAATATCTTTGCAACAACTTTTAGAGGTAGATTATTTTATTATCCCTCTGTGCAGATGGAGCAACTAAGGCCCAGGAGGGTTAAAAAGGCTTGTTTAAGGTCATACCATTCGTTAGTAGTGAAGCCAGAGTTTGAACCCAGGCAGTCTGACTTCAGACTTCACAGTTTATCATAGCTCTGTTTTTCTAGGATACTTTAGGTCAGCTATTCAGATCTGTTTTTGGACCACATTATCAGAAGGTCACATGTCTTTATTGTTGTTTTCTTAATATCTAGTCACTATGCAGTGTAAAGAAATAGGCATTGTTTATATACATTCTACACAGTGCTTTACAAAGCTTAGATAACAAAGTTCAAGTTCTGAATTTGTTTTCATTCAACCAAATTTAATGAGCACCTACTGTGCACATGGCTTTATGATAGACAGACAGAGATGAACGAAACCAGGCATTGGCCTTCACAGCTCACATTCTGACAGGGGAGACAGTCAAGCAAATAAAAACATTGTAGCTCGGGGTAATTAATATCATCATGGATTTATATCCAAGGCAAAGAGGTGGGGGGAGGGGCGGACTCAATCTGGAAAAAGGGAGCCAGAGTTGTGAAGGATGAAAGAGCGTTTATCAGTGGGAAGGGCAAAGGCTTATGAAATAGTAGTGTTTCCTTTTTATGTTGCTGTTTAATTGTATGCAGCGGAGTAGTATCAAAGTAAAATTAAGAGGGTAGAGAACAGCTAGGATTGAAAGACTGGAGCCAGAAACGAATGGGAAAACAACACCATTCTGTGGGACTTGGATTCCACCATGGTGGTGATATAACTAAAGGATTTAACGAAGAGGAGGGACACAAAGACTTTCACTTTAAAAAGATTGAGTGGGTAGCCAGCCTCCTTACATAGTGAAAAGTATGTTGTGTTTATATTACATGTACATGTGTGTTTTTTTTGTGTGCATGCATATTCGTGTAGTTATTTATATGTATATATATATATATATATATATGTATATACATATATTTCTACTATTGAGTTGCATCGTATGATGTTGCCATTTTTTTACAGGTCAAAAATGCTCAGATATCAATAGAACAGATTAGGAAGTCGAAAACCTTAGCTTTGAATCTCTTTCTCTTAGTTTGAGTTCCCTAGAACCAAACTCTGACAAGGTCATGGAATTTACTTGGCGGATGAAGGACATGCTGGTGGCAGAAGTGACACATGGAAGGGAAGGTAGCCAACAAAGGGCCTATGTTCAAGCCAACTACTACAGAGGGCAGCAAAACCTTAATCTTGCTGGCAAATGTGGCAGTCTGTGTGGATGCTCATTTCAAAGGTTTCCCACCGAGCGTGAGGGCTGAGGTATTTGTACACCTGTTCCCATCAATAGTTGGTTGCGGGCTGCTCCTTGGGGTTGTTCATTTGAGCACCTCTTGCCGAGAGGCAGGCAAAGTGCCCTTTCAAGCTTCAGAGAAAGCCCGCCATGGATAAGGTTCAGACACCGGCAGGTAGAGGTCAGCCGGGCCACATGCCAATGGTGAGGTCCAAGGGACATGCTCCACCACACCCATTGTTACTACTTACCAGCTAAACGGCCTTGATTTAGTCCCTTCATTTCTTGAGGCTCATTTTTCTTATAAGCAAAATGGGAGACAATACCTACTTCACCTGGTTTTATTGACTGAATTGTGTCCCTCCAAATTTATTTATTAAATTCCTAATCCCTAGGACCTCAAAATACGGCTGATAGAGAAAACAGGGTCTTTAAAGAGCTAATTAAATTAAAATAAGGTAGTATGGGAAGACTATGTGAGGATGCAGAGAGAAGATGGTTATCTGCAAGACAAGGAGACAGGCCTCAGATAGAAACCAACCCTGGTGACACCCTGATCTGGGAATTCTAGACTCCAGAACTGCGAGAAAATAACTTTCAGGTGTTTAAACCTCCCCTCCCCCAGTCTGTGGTACTTTTTATATGGCAGCCCTAGAAAACTAATATACCCGGAGAGGATTAACACATTTTACTGTACTCCAAGCAATTATTACTCATGTAGTATATTTCTAGTGCATAAACACCAAGCTAAAGAGCCTTCTCAAAATTTAAGTGACAGTTTTGCTTTTCGCCAACCCTTCTGGTTACTGAGCTTTCATTTCTAAGTTCTGTGACCTGAGAACCTTGACCTCCATGGGATAAACTCTTAGAACTGAAAAGTAACATATGCCTAAGCACCGTGTTCCTTGCAGTCAAATACAGCCCACTTATCGCTAATAATATTTCTGCTTCTTCATCCAAGGAAGATGTCAGTAAGGTCACTTGTATGGCTTATAAAGAAAGCTAGCGCTGTTTCCATGGTGTCACACTAAGAATTCTGGATTGTGACTGCAGCAGGAGGAGTTCAGATCTTAGGGGTGGCTGGCTGCTCTGCGTCGATGCCTAAGCAAAGGAGAATTCAGATTTCTCAGGTGACCACAGAGAGTCCTGAATCACAGGTTCACACTTGGCAGAAAGACCACAAAGCTTTGCCCCTCCACCTTAAAATTCCTCCCTTCGTAATGTCTGAACTTCCACTATTAACAACGTATTGTGTGTGTGTGTGTGTGTTAGGTATTTTTCTTCCTCTCTCTCTTTAAATTGAAGGATAATTAGATAGGATAAAATGCCCAGATCTTAAGTGTAGAATTTGATGAGTTTTGACACATGTATATACCTGCGTAACCGATAGCCCACTCAAGATAGAATATTTCTGTCACCTAGGAAGCTCACCTCTAACCTTTTCCATTCATCTTCCTTTGACAACCATTGTTTTCATTTCTGTACCTACAGATCAATTTTGCCTAGTCTTGAAATTCTTAACAAAGTCATACACTATGAAATTTTGTATCTGGCTTCTTTCATTCAACATAGTGTTTTTAAGATTCATTTTATATTATTGCATGTAATAGTAGTTTGTTTCTTTTTTTTAATGCTGAGTAATATTCCATTATATAACATGTCCCCCCGCCCCCATTTTTTTTAAATCTGTTTTCCTGGTGATAGACATTTGGGTTGTTTATTTTATTTACTTTTTGCTATTTTGAATAAAGCCTCCATGAACCTTTGTGCACAAGTACTTATGTGGACAGGTATATTCATTTGCTTTGGGAAAATGCCTTGGAATTTTGCTTTACCAAAAAAATTACACAAATGTCCAATAAACACATATAAAGACGTTTAACATTATTAGTCATAAAAGAGATACAAATGAAAATCACTGTGAGATACCACTACATTTTACCAAGATGTTTAATTTTGCAAATGTTCTCTTTAACCAGGCAAATGAATCTGGAAAGGCTATTCTTTTAAGTTTTTCATGTTCTTGTTAGAAAAGTTTGGAAACACACAAAGGAAGAAAGAATAGTGTCATGAGCTACCATATACCCATCCCACAGATTCAACTATCATCTACGTTTTGCCGTAATTATCCTATGTTATTTTTCTGTAACAACCAGTTCTCCAATTCTCTATCAACAACTGGGTGTCCTACAAATCAATTCCATTCTGACACTAACTACCTGGAGTTAACACAGACCCCACAAGTCTAAGGCTCAGTCCCATGAGACTGCCTCCATTTAGATGCCAGACGCAAGTGGGGTCCCCAGGTTACCTGAACTCCTGTCTGGTCAAGTAAAAGTTCAAGGATTCCCAGGTGAGTCCCCATCTGGTTTGGTTATTCACTAGAATGACGAACAGAATTCAGGAAACTGCCTCACTTACGATTACTATTTTATTATAATGGATATAGCTCTGAAACAACCAACTGGGAGAGACATACAGGATGAAGTGCCTGGGGGAGGGGTGGAGCAGAGCCTCCATGCCTTCTGCAGGTTTGCCAGTCTCCCAGCACATCAAGGTGCTCGCCAACCCCAAAGTGTCTCTGAACCCTGTTGTTTAGGTTTTGTATAATACTGTCTAGGGTTTCACTATGTAGACATGATTGATTAAATTATTGGCCATTGGTGATTGAACTCAATTTCCAGTCCCTTTTCCCTCCCTAAAGGCTGGGAGTGGGGCCAAAAGTTCTAATCCTCTAATCACAAGGTGGTTCCTTTGGTGTGCAGCGCCAGTCCTGAAGCCGCCTAAGGGTGCCACCAAAAAATCACCTCAATAGCATAAATTCGGGTGTGGTTGAAAGGGACTCTTGAATAACAAAAGACAGTCCTCTCTCTCAGGACATTCCAACAGTTGTAGGAACTCTGTGCCAGCAACAAGGGACAAAGATCAAGTGTATCTTTTTTATTATACCACACATGCCAAGAATGCTTTATTTGTCCGTTTATCAATTTTTCTATTTATTTCAATTTAATTAAGTAATACTTATATTTATTTTTCCATAGTGTATGAAAGAAAATCCTTCACATCACATTATTTTATCCTTAAATAAGGACATTTCATACATAACCAAAATACTATTTTCATGTCTAATGAACAATAATAACTTAATATCTAATGCTCTCCATTCTCAGGCTTCCCTAATCATCTCAAAAAATCCTATACCAGGTTTACACATTGCATTTGGTTGTAATGTGTTTTTAAGTCTCTTATTCTAGAGGAGCCCCCATCCTGCCCTCTCTCTTCTTTGCCATTCTATTGCTTATGAAGGAAACCAGGTCAGATACCCAAAGAATCCACATTATAATTGTTTCCTGATAGTATCATTTTCCTTGTTCCTTCATCTCTGTCTTTTCTTTGAATGAGAAGTTAGGTCCAAAAGGCTCTGGTTTATGTTCAAGGTTTTTAAAGCAAGAAGACTTCGTAGGTGGTATCATTTATTTTGAAACACACACGCACATGTGTGTGTGTGTGTGTGTGCGTGTGTGTGTTTGTGTGTATACCATGTTTTCAATTCTAGGAGTTGCAAAGGTAAATAAAATATATCATAGTCTTGCCATTAAAGATCTTACAGCCTCATAGGGGAGAAAGGCATGTAAACCAATCAATACAATCGTGTGAGGGCCATGGAGGGTTTGGGTGGGTACATAAATTCTGGGAGGGACATTGAGGCCACAAGGAGATGATACACGAGCTGGCTCTGGTGGGAAAAGCACAGTTTGCCAATCAAAGGAAAAAGAATGGAGAAGGGCAGTCTGAGCCAAGGACCTGCATGTCTAAAGGAGGAGACACATAAATATCTGGAAACAGGCTGTGTAGAGATTAACATGCCAAACCAAGGAATTTAGACTTTATCTTTTGAGCAATGGCAAGCCTGGGAAAGAGTTTACTCAAGAGAGATTTTCAGCCCAGTGTGTAGTTCTTAGCACCTTTGTGTGAAAAGATTTTCCAAAAATTGTCCTCCCAGCCTAAAGTGGACTTCACAAGTCCCACTTTACTTCCTTAGCATGTGGCCCCACAAAAAGCTTAACATTTGTTATTTTAGATGCCCCAATGCCATGTTTACTCTACCCTTTGCCCCATTAAGTGGCCTTCGTAACCATGGAAACAGTGCAGGTTCTCAATCCAGCAGAATATAAAGAACTGAGAAAGATTGTTCTGTGGACTATGCAGATAATAGTATCTTCCTTTCCTGGGACTGCTCAGTGGTGCTAATCGAACTGGAGTGTTAACGAACCCCCATATTTGAGTCCTCTTGCCTGTGTGCACCGACCCAGAGAAATGTACGAGCAAGAGTTTGCAATGTAAAAAGGAAAATAGTTTAATATCGAATTGGCCAAGCCACAGATGGGGAGCGAAGGCTCTGAATGACCCATTTCCCTGATGAGTGTCGCTTACCTATCAGGTTCCTGCTGGGGATGGATGGTCAGAGGTGAGGTGAGGGTAATGAATCATCTCTTCGGGTCTTGAGGATAGCTCTGAGTTTTGTCTTAGTGTCCCTCTGTGTGGTTTCATGGGAAAGTAGCCAGGGAGTTGCTCTACCCTAGGGCTCAGGAGCTGAAATATAACTTAGATCAAGACGTTGTCTTTAGCTTGCCAGAGATCCAGACCTTGGAGCAATAGTCAGATTCGGACTATTGTCTTCTGCCGCCTTGGGGAGGGAGGGTGGTTGCTGATCATCCAGGGATGAGGCTGGGTGTATGAGGGGCGTAGAGAGAGAAAAATATAATTTCTAGAGCTAGAGTCAAAGCTAAATTTAATCAAAGTCATAAGAACCCTTGGCTTCGATAGTGGCAGCAGACAACCCCATTGTCCTAGCCGCCTGATGTCCAGCCCATGGGTGACTGCCTTGGGCCTTTTTTTTGCTTATTAACGATTGGAGGAGTGATCGTGGCACGGGCACAGGGGAATCAGTGAATAAATGACAGGCCCCCAATTCTGGAAAACGATAAAAGTGACTCAGAGAAAGAAAGCGGTTGGAAGTGCTTGGACAGAGACTATGTCACTTCGGCTCCAGCTGTCCTACACACCCCAATCTCTTCTTCTAGATTTCCTAGCATACACTTGGGGCCCTGCTTCTTTGCTTATTGGTAAGTGAAGCGGGTGTCCGCAGAAACAATTGTTCATCAAGTGTCAGGAGAAAGTATCATACAGAGGCCAGTAAAAGTCAAATATTAAACAATTTAAACCTCAGCAAATGTTATCAAATACCTCTTTTACACTTCTCTGCTCTTTAATTTTTTCCATGGCACATTTCACCATCTAACATACTACATAACTTATTCGTTTAAAAGCATATTGCTTATTGCCTTTCTCCTCTTGCTAAAATAGAAACTCCTTTGTGTCTGTGTTTAGTGATTGTCCCAAGTCCTAGCTCAGTGCTTTGCACGTAGTAGACACTCGAAACTACTTATTTGAATGAATGCGCAAACGAAAGGTGAACGAGTGCTGAATTCCTGGGAATCTGTTCACATTAGCAAAATGGGCGAGGGCCTGATTTATAATCCAGATCACGATTTGTGAATGAATGAATGTTCATGGAACGCAGGACAGTGGGCAGGTCCTTTCAGAGACCATGTCAACGCCGGCAGTCAGCATGGTGAGCAAAGAAGCAAGCAAGAGTCCAGGGTTCTTTATGGTTATTTCCATCTAGCTGGGGTGCTGTAAATGGGGGTTATTTTTTATACTTTGGGAATTTTTCCGTTTAGATCATTGGAACCTATAAACGGCATTTGCAAGCCGACTCAGTGACAGTATTAACAATTTGTGACTATCAGGATCATAACTTTAGAATTGGGAAAACAGAGATTAACTTTAGACTGTAGCTAGTCTACAGTTTCATGAGGCTGAATGAATAAAATAGAATGAATGATATATTAATATTGTTCAAAAATAGGAAGAATAATCTAATAAATCCACATGTATTAACCACTCAGTTTCAATGATTAGTCACTACCCAGGTTTCCAGGGATAGCGCACAGAAGCTACTTCCATATGTATCTCTAAAAGGAACCAAATAACTTGTCCCCAGCTCATACAGGGAAGGGTCAAGATGTGAACTGGGTCTGTTCTCTTTCGACTGCCCCGGCTGATGACGATGATTCCCGAAGTGTCCTCAGTGTTACCTATGTGCCAGTCACTGTGCTGAGCGTCCTTTATGTCCTATAACTCAGGTTCTTAGTGAGAAGGGATTTGAATGTAGGCTGTCTTCCTCCGGAGCCCAGCCTCTCAGTTGTTAAGTTTGTGTTTTAGTGTCCCCAAGATTGGTAAGAGGGCCTAGAAAACACTATTCGGAAGTTGTCTTTTGCCTGAAACAATTAGTATTCAATTTATTAAAGTTATGGAGTAACAAAATTTAGTTCTTCCTTAGGAGTTTACTTATATCTTATAAATTTATGTCTCATTTATAATCCAGCAAATGTTAGCAATCCTTTTATTTATTTTTATATAGTAATGTTGACTTTTTATTATTTTATTTTGGAAATTTTCAAGCATATATAAAAACCGAATGATTAATATAATAGATCCACCTGTATTAATCATTCCATTTCAATGATTATTAACTAATGCCAATTTTATTTCATCTATACTTCTACCCAATTCCTCCTCTCTTATTATTACAAGCTAATCCTCATTACATTATTTCACCCCAAAATAGTTCGATATGTATGTAAAAAAGGTAAGAACTCTTTTTAAAACGTACCTCATTCCATCACTATATATAAACAAAATAGCAATAAGCTATTAATTTTAAGTGTATCTCTAATTTAAATTTCTAATTGTCTCACCAATGTCTCCTTTTAAAAAATTTTTGTTTGTCTGAATCAGAATCAATAAGGTCATGTATTGCAATTATTTAATACATGTTTTAAATTTATTTTAATCTGTAGGTTGTTTCTCTTACAATTTGTTTATATTGAAGAAAATGGGTCATTTGTTTCATGATCCTTTCTTCACGGTTATGATGAAATTTACATTTCACATAATTACTCAATTGTATTATTTCTCAGTGGAAACACAACAGTCTCAAAATAACATTGCTATAAACAATAAGATTACTTTTTAAAGTTTTGTATTTGAGGAGGGGGTGGCAGGGACAGTTCTTTTTGTCCTGAGGATACACCCCATGAGAGATAAAATGTCAAATTGCTGTTTTACGATCTCTTGAATTCTTTTCCTCTTGTGGATTTCACACACACTGCACACACAGTGAGGTTCATCTGTTTCATTTTATTTTCCAGTATAGGTACTCGATTTAAAATTTTTAAATTTTATTTTAAATTATGCAAAGCATTTGCACAATTTGAAAGTCAAATCTATGACACAAAGCCAAATCAATGACCGATCCTCTATAGGTATCCATTTTCTTTTAATTTCATGGTTTATCCTTCTGTCATTTGCTTTTTATTAATATAAGCTGACATATACATCTATCCACCCTCCCTTTGCTTAAAAATAGCATACTATTCACAGTTTTCTTACCTTGATTTATTCACAATATATAGCCTGGGCATCACTCTGTGGTAGGATACAGATAGAGATATTCCTTATTTTTCTATAAAACTGCATGTTACTGCATTGCATGACTGTACCAGCGTTTATTTGATTTGATTATTGATGGACACTTGGGTCATTTCCTTGCTATTATAATTAATCCTGTAATAAATAACCTTAAGATCATCGTCTTGTCTTTCCTTCCTTTCTTTATTTTGGCAATGTATCTTTGGAATACATTCCTAGAAGTGTGATTTGTTAAATCAAAGTTTAAATTCACTACGATTTTGTTAGAAATTGCCAAAGTCTCTTCTATTAGCATTCTACCATTTTGCATTGCCATCAGCCTTATATGAAGGTGCCTACTTGTTTTTGAAAAAAACCTCTCCTGCAGGATTTTTGCCAACCCAATAAGGCAGTTTGGGTTTGCCACCTAAAAGAGGAGAAATGAAATCTCTATCCAAAGCAGATTTTTTTCATTATGAGTAAAAGTGAGCAAATATTCATATGATTGAGTCATTTAATTTTATTTTTCTGTGGACTGCTTATTTATTCTCTATTTTCTATATAGTTATAGAAAATTCTATATTTTCTATATAGTTATAGTTATAGGCATTAAGAATTTTTTGGGGTGCTCTGAATATGTTAGGGATATTTACTGACACAATTTATTATCATATCAGATGGTGTTATTTTATCCGGTTTGCCTTTTTTCTCTTTGCTTAGGGTATCTTTTTCTATGTGAAAGTTTTTTTTTCTTTTCATAGTTTATTTTTTCTTATAGTTCTTTCGGATTTTGAGTAATAGGAAACATTTTTTTAAGACTAAGTTATATGGAATTCACTCATACTTTAATCTAGTACTTGTGTTTTAATTTTTCACACTTAAATCTCTTATCCACTTGGAATTTATCTTGGTGTCTGGTGTAAGAAACAAATACATTTTACCTTTTTCATATGACCGTCCAGTTATCCCAATGTTACTGATCAAAAAGTTGAACATTTCCCCACTTATTTGAGAAGACACCTTGATCATACACTAAATTTGCTGTTGTACTCTTTGATTTGCTTGTGTGTTCACACAACAATACCATACTTTATACTTAAAAAACATTTGGCAGTACATTTTAATATCTGATAGGGCTAGCTTTCCTCCTATTTCCTCTTCCAGGTTTTTTTTTTTCTGGTTATTCTTGCTTGTAAAATCTACTTCCAAATGAATTTTGTAATCCACTTGTCTAGCTTGAGGAAAAAAACATCTGGCGGTATTTTTATTGGGTTTGCATTACCTTTGTAAGTTAACTTAGGGAAAACTGGCATCTATATGACGTTGAGTCATTCTATCCAGGAACACGGAATGACTCTCTTTGTCCCCTTCAGGGTCTTGTAGGAGTTTTCTTTAATATATTAACATATATTAATTATATAAATTTTATTACAGTAATTATGTTAATTAATATTCTAATTTATTCTATTAATAGAAAAATTGCATATATAACCTTGACAATAAAGCCAGAGCCTTTTCCACTAAAGTCAGGAATAAGAAATGTGAACTCCATTGCTATGTAACATGTTAGTCATTGCGGATGTTATATAACAATGGATTGCATGAGCATCTTTGTGTAGAGACGATGGACATCACTCTTCTTATTCCTAATTTTAGCGGGAAAATCTCTGGCTTGGTTATTGAGGTTATATATGTAATTTTTATACATGTCAAGGAAATATCCATCAATTCTTACTTTGTTTTCTTTTTTACATAAGTGTATAAAATCTATAAATGGAAATTAGCAAATGCCTTTTCTGCATCTCTGGAAATAATCATATGATTTTTCTCTTTAGGTCTATTAATATGATGAATTATGTAATGACAACTCCTAATATTGAACCGCTTTTGCATTCCTCGAAAAATGAACACATGGTTTTAATGTATATTATTAAATGGGCTATTTGCTAATATTTTACTGAAGATTTTTGCATAAATATTTATTAGTGTGAATCATCTCTAGTTTTCTTTTTTAGTGTAATTTTATTAACTTTTAGCATTAATGCTATATTTGCTTTATAAGGTGAATTTAGGACTTTTTCTTATTTTTTAGAATATTTAATCCTTAAAATCACTGGGATTGAGAAGCACTTTCAGTATTCCAATTTGCTAAAGTTGCCTATCCATTCAGGAAGGCAGGTAACATCTCAGTTAACTGTGCAAGAGGCCTTGGCTGTGAATGAGGCTTGAAGCTGTAGACAGCCACCTGTCAGACGCTCAAAGCGATTTTTCTCATTTGGGAAGATTGGATAGCACGTAGTAAGTGCTCAAAACTCTTAGACATTATGAAAAGATGACTAAAGGAACATGAGCCCGATGAAAATCATGTACCTGAAATCACATCGTCTGGCAATAGTATGAGATATGTGGGACCAGGATTATTCTGACACCTCCTGGGTGTACAGTAACGGCTTTTACAGACTCCCTGATGTTTAATTGACTTTAACTTTTGCCCACATAAGAAGGGAAGAAAAAATAATAAACTAACATTGAGATTATTTGCTAAGCATAAAGCTCCGTACTAAGGGCTTTTCTTACTTGTAATCATTTAATTCAAACCTGGAACCTGTGGGGATAGTAATGACTTATTCTCTCTATTTTCAGGTGAAAAAACTAAAGCTTAAAGTAGCTAAGTGACTTTTAAAAACTAACTTTCTAATTCATAACTTCAGGAAGTGACAGAAAAATATTGAAAAGAAACTAGGCGTTTGGTTATAGAGCCCACTTTTAACTATTGCATTTATGTATTTAACTATTAACTGCAAGTTACTTAACTAGTCTGCATTTTACTATTTGTCATTTCTAAGATAATTGGGGTAGTATATATTAGTAGTGGAAAATTTAGGAAGAAAAAAGAAGAAAAAGGGAATAAAAATATCCTGAAAGTCTACCATTTAAGAAAATAAGTTCTGAGTACATACTTTCAGAATTTTTCATATAAATATGAGTACATAAATATGCATGAAAGTATATGTATACTTTTTTAGCAAAAGTGGAAACATTATACACAGCATTTTGTTAACTTTTGTTTTTTTAACTTAACAATACATGGAAAAATTTAAAATTTTTGAGATTTGGGCTTTTAAAACTTTAGAAACAGAATTTCCTTCTGGCTCGGACGTGGCTGCAAACTTGGGGATCTTTTCCGTGGACCTTGATGGCTGGCCTTGACTCCTCTGCCATTGCTTCTTAAGGGGTTGTACATATTTTATAAGTAAGAGCAAAAGGTTGAGGAAGGATGGCTAAAGCAGTACCTGGCAAATGCAGGTAGTCGATAAATGTTTGCTAACTGAATTAAAGAATGCATAATAAAATACATTTAAAGATATATAAATGCAATGATCACATCCTTTTAGCAAGTTATGAGGGAGATACGTTTCTGGGGGTGGGGTTCTTGCTGAGAAACAATTATAATTATAGTATTGTTTCAGAACAACTGGCTCCACTATGGAAAGTGAAATGATAAAGGAGTTTAACAGCCCTTGTGTGATGAAGTCAATTTTTGTGCCCTCACGTGCTTCTCTGCATTGCCAAATCTTGCTGGCAAACAAGCTAATGGCAGGAAAGCAGGCAAGGGACACAAACAGGCAAGTTCAGAATAGAAAAATATAGAGATGAGCAATTAACATGAGAAGTACTTCATCTCATTTGTATCAAAGAAATGTCAACTGTTTTTAAATACCTAAAAGTGAAATCATTGCACACAAGTAGTATAAATTTTGGCAGAGACTGACAAACCGCCTTCCAAAAGGACAGAACTCATTACACTCTGCCCCATGATAATGACGGCCATTTCTCCACATCCATGAAAACTTTGGATCTTTTTAGTTTCACTAATCTAATAGAAAAAAAAAAATCTACATTGGTTTTCATTTTCTTGAATGTAAGAGAGATTGAATGCCTTTCCACATTCTCATTGGCCATCTGTACCGTGTGAATCGTTTGTGGATATCTAATGTCCGTTTTGTACAGCATTGTTTGCTTTTTCTTGTTGATTTCTAAAAAAATTAAAAAACTCAGGTTATTAATCCTTCATTATTCATTTTGTGAATGTGTTCACCGAATGCTTCACTTACCTTGTAACTTGGGTTACTGCGTCGTACAAACATTTAGCCTTTTTATTGCCAGATTTGTCAGTCTTTTCTGTATCGGTTCCTGGGTCTCATGCTTAGTTTTAGAACATTTTTTCCATTGAGATTTTTTTCCCTATTGCAATATTATAAGAATATTTTCCTTTAAGTATCATCTCTGTGTTTCTTTACATGTAGCTCTTTACTTTGAGGTTTATTTTTGCTATGGGCTGAACTCAGGATCTCTAGCAAATCGTCCTCTTCATGTTGTAATATAGAGTGGGAAGAGCACCACAATTGATTAATTCTATCTGCCGTGGGCGTAGGATGAGAGAATGGCAGAATCAATCCATTAATAAATGCATAGCGAGCCCCTCCCTCCTCTGTGCTAGGTGCTAATTTAAACACTAGGAGTACAGAGCCGAACAAAACAAACGCTATTCTTGCACGGAGCTTCCATTTAAGTTGCAAAAGAAATAAACAAGAAAATGTCAGGTGGTGCTGAGAACCATAAAGAAATAATGTGTTGAAAAAAGAGGGTTTCTGTAGATTGGGTGGTTCGGGAAGACTCCTCCGAAGACGCGGTGTTTAAGCTGAGACATGAATGATGAGTGGAAGCTAGGCTTAAAGAGTCTTGGAGGAGGAGAACTCCAGAGAGTAAAAAGCCAGCACAAAGATTCTAAGGGCTGTGTTCATTTGGCATATTCAAAGTCAGAATGAAGGCGGAAGTATTGAGAGGAGGAAAGAGATGGAAGCAGTCAATGACTTAAGCAGGATACAGATAGTCTTGACTTCATAGAGCCTGCCAAATAGTTGAGTTTTTCTTTCTAAGTGATGAGGAGACACTGGAAGATTTTAAACAAAGGTACCATGTGGTATGATTTACAATTTACATTTGTGTGTCTGCTATCCCTGAAGCTGCCACTAGAGGGAGACAGAGGGAGGCGGGGCAGTCAAATCACCAGCTCTCCAGTTCACATCCTTACCCGTGGCAATTACCTTCAATGAGGACCTGTTTAAAGGAAAGGAAATATCCAGAGGTGAGCAGACTATCTGGTTAAGAGGCCAGAAACTCTGTTTAATTTTAAAAAGTAGGTCTTAAAGGGAGTTTTATAGATAAATTTCTGAGATTATGTCTAGTAGCAATTGAAGAAAGACGTGTCCTCAGGACTCACCTGCTGGCTGGCTTCTGGGTGGCCATGCAGAACTTGCGGTGTAGCAGGGACTCTGGCGACTTTTCCAGGAGGTCTGGCCCGTAGCCCAGCAAGTTTGGGATTTGGGAGTTTTATCAGTGCTCCCAAGGCAATTAAGATGAGAGAGGCTGACCTAGTTCAGCCACGTCCAGAGAGACCGACATCTATAAGCGGGGATCGCCAGGTTCCAGGTTATGACAGCAAACCCATCTGATAGGCATGCATGGCCTGGTACAGCTTTTCCTGGTACAACACCGGAAGTCAAATCTTGGCCAACTGCATGCTTGGCGAGCAGAGCATAACTAAAATAGAGGTGAATGAAGAAATGTGAAAGCGTTCAGTGCTATTAGGCTCTGAATTTCATTGTTGAGATAGCTGCCAGGTCAACAGGGGTGGGGGGAGGGGCCTTCTCCGCCGGCAGTTCTTCAATGGGCACAGCCAGTGTTTGCCTTAGTGACTCTCTTTGTGCAGATGGCACTTAGCATATTGCTTAAGAGAGCAGGTGTTGGAATAACACAAGTAAGTGAGTTGAAATGGTGGCTTGGTCACCCACTAATTCGACGATCTTGGGCAAGTGATAACCTATCTGAATCTTACATCTCTCCTCCCTGAAATCGACTGATGGGATAACAGGGTCCACTTCCTGAGATCATTGTAGAACTAAAGGAGGTAACCCATGCAGTGCTTGACCCAGCACCAACACCAGGCAAACACTGTCAAATGGGAGCTGTCGCCCTATGGTAATACCCCTTCTTGATTGCCAGAGTCTTTCCTTATATATACTCAACTAATGTGTTGGATTATGTTTGTTGGTTTTCATAATTTAATCCCTAATAGGCAATCATATTCCAAATATGGGAGC
>NW_011888786.1:2157977-2163186 GCF_000151845.1 Pteropus vampyrus | reverse complement strand
GAAGCAGTCAATGACTTAAGCAGGATACAGATAGTCTTGACTTCATAGAGCCTGCCAAATAGTTGAGTTTTTCTTTCTAAGTGATGAGGAGACACTGGAAGATTTTAAACAAAGGTACCATGTGGTATGATTTACAATTTACATTTGTGTGTCTGCTATCCCTGAAGCTGCCACTAGAGGGAGACAGAGGGAGGTGGGGCAGTCAAATCACCAGCTCTCCAGTTCACATCCTTACCCGTGGCAATTACCTTCAATGAGGACCTGTTTAAAGGAAAGGAAATATCCAGAGGCGAGCAGACTGTCTGGTTAAGAGGCCAGAAACTCTGTTTAATTTAAAAAAGTAGGTCTTAAAGGGAGTTTTATAGATAAATTTCTGAGATTATGTCTAGTAGCAATTGAAGAAAGACGTGTCCTCAGGACTCACCTGCTGGCTGGCTTCTGGGTGGCCATGCAGACCTTGCGGTGTAGCAGGGACTCTGGCGACTTTTCCAGGAGGTCTGGCCCGTAGCCCAGCAAGTTTGGGATTTGGGAGTTTTATCAGTGCTCCCAAGGCAATTAAGATGAGAGAGGCTGACCTAGTTCAGCCACGTCCAGAGAGACCGACATCTATAAGCGGGGATCGCCAGGTTCCAGGTTATGACAGCAAACCCATCTGATAGGCATGCATGGCCTGGTACAGCTTTTCCTGGTACAACACCGGAAGTCAAATCTTGGCCAGCTGCATGCTTGGCGAGCAGAGCATAACTAAAATAGAGGTGAATGAAGAAATGTGAAAGTGTTCAGTGGTATTAGGCTCTGAATTTCATTGTTGAGATAGCTGCCAGGTCAACAGGGGTGGGGGGAGGGGCCTTCTCCGCCGGCAGTTCTTCAATGGGCACAGCCAGTGTTTGCCGTAGTGACTCTCTTTGTGCAGATGGCACTTAGCATATTGCTTAAGAGAGCAGGTGTTGGAATAACACAAGTAAGTGAGTTGAAATGGTGGCTTGGTCACCCACTAATTCGACGATCTTGGGCAAGTGATAACCTATCTGAATCTTACATCTCTCCTCCCTGAAATCGACTAATGGGATAACAGGGTCCACTTCCTGAGATCATTGTAGAACTAAAGGAGGTAACCCATGCAGTGCTTGACCCAGCACCAACACAAGGCAAACACTGTCAAATGGGAGCTGTCGCCCTATGGTAATACCCCTTCTTGATTGCCAGAGTCTTTCCTTATATATACTCAACTAATGTGTTGGATTATGTTTGTTGGTTTTCATAATTTAATCCCTAATAGGCAATCATATTCCAAATATGGGAGCAGGTAGGTTGCTTCTTGTTTACTACATGCTGACCACACCAACCATCATCCCTCTTGAATCATCATCTTACTTTAAAGCAGGAACCCGCAGGCCACTACTACCATCGCCTCCCCAAACCCTACAATCTGGATCTTGGGTAATTATTCAATTTTACTGTTACTTTGAGCAGAATCCTATACATAGCAAAAATGTATGGCTGAAACACATTGGAAAGAAAAATTTGTAGTCAGATTAGGTTCCCGTAGATGACAAGCGCTTATTTTTAAAACTACCGAAACCGGTGCATCAAAATTCACGTATAGCCAAATAATTGGGATTATGTCTTAGATTTTAACATAGCAGAAGTTGAAACAAAGGAGCGGGTGTGAAGACCTTAACAGCAAAAGAGAAGTGTGTTCAACATTTTAGGCTCAGAAAAATATATTCCCCTCTAGGGCATGTGATCTAAGATCTGGGTCACTGACCACGGTGACTACTGAAGCTTGACACACTGTGGAATACTGAGACAACACGGTTGTCATTTACACAGTGACTAAAAGGGATGCTGAAATTTTTAACTTGTCTTAGGAAATAGTTTACTGTAATAAATACTCCAAAGGCAAAACTAAAATTATCCATGCCTGGGAGAGAGGTGGCAACCCATACATATCCTGGAACTGAAAAAATACACGACAAACAAAAAGCGTTTTTTTTTATTTTTATTTTAAATAACGCAAAGAAATAAGTATTTTTCTGTTAGACATGGTTATCAATGAGTATCCATATAGCCCATATATTTGTGAAAGACCAAAGGAGTTTGTATTTAAAGTATCTTAGTGAATATTCCAGTCATTTCCCTGCATGCTGAAATATATTTTACATTTTCAAGTAGAAACTTCAAAGTTAATCGAGAGTATTGTGAGAAAATTTTAATCAGACGTGAAAATACTCCAACTATTCTGCCCTTTGGCCTCTCCCCCAAATGACTATTGAGAGCAAGAGAAATGACAAGATAATCTACTTATATTAGGAGTACATAGGATGACTATATCAGTCAAAGTTCTCCAGAGAAACAGAACCGATAAGAGAGATATAGATATAGATATAGGTGATAAAGATATAGATATAGATGTAGAAGATGTAGATATCCCATTAGTTCCATTTCTCTGGAGAATCCTAATACATTTATTTGTATCTACGTCAAGGAAAAAATGTTGATGTTTCAGACGAAGCTCAAAGGCAGCCTGTTGAAGAATTCTCTTATTTGGCAGAGGCTAGCCTTCATTCTACTCAGGCCTTCAACTGATCAGATGAGGCCTACCAACATTACGAAGGGCAATCTGCTTTACTCAGAGTCCACCAATTTAAACATTAATCTCATCCGAAAACATTCTCGCAGAAACACCTATTTTTTATGTTTGATTAAATATTTGGGTATCTCATGACCCATTCAAACTGACTCATAAAATTAACCATCAGAATGAACTACTTACAGAGAACACCCTTGGGTGAGAGCACATTCAGCCCAGTCTTCTCCGTGGACTTCAGCATTGAGATTGAGACCGCTCAGCTTGAGCAACATGATGAATTCATCAAAGAAAGATGATTTTGTATCTAATAAATCTAACAATGTGGCTAAAGAGAAGGCAGATATGCTTGAGGCCACTTACTCAAAGTACGCAAATTACCTGACATATTGGAGTTTTTCTTCTACTGTAAAAGGCGTGTAAGAATATAGTAACTGTCTTCCCTCTCTGGGTTTCGACAGCGTCAATTGGAATCATCACGCATCTCAGAGAGCATTTTAGAGGGATGCTCTGCAGCCTATAGTGAGAGGCAGACTGGCAATGTTGCCGCGCAACAATTGCAGACGCCAGCTGCCTTTACGCAGAGGAGGCCCTCAGACAACTGCAGAGTGGGTTCCTGATGGTGAGAATAGCAAAAGCGTGGCCACGGGGAAGCACAGTTTGGAGCAAACGGTGTAGTTTGAGGACTCTGCAGATCACGGCCTCTAACCTGGACTGGGCTAGACGATCGCCAGGCATAGGAAGATAATATTACACATTCTATTAGAATATTTAAAATTTTTTTATTTGAAAAAAAATTTAGACGTCTAGAAAAGTTGCAAAAATAGTACAGAGAATGCTCATAAAGCCTCACCCAGCTTCGCCCGATGTTAATTTTTACATAATCACATTGCGACGCTCCACACCAGGAAATTCACACTGATACAGTACCGTCAACTAATCTACGGACCTGATTTGAATTTTGCCATTTTTCTTGCTAACATCCTTTTTCTGGTACTGAAGCCAATTTAGGATCTCATGTTGATTTAATTGTTATGTTGCCTCTGTCTCGTCCAATCTATAATCGTTCCTCAGTCTTTGTTTTTCATCTTTGAAGACTAGTGGCCACGTATTTAGTAGAATGCGATTCAGCTGGGGTTTGTCTGATGCTTTCTCATGATTTGACTGAGGTCATGGATTTTTTGCAAAATCTTCACAGAAGTGATGTGCCCTTCTAAGTGCATCATTATATCAGTTGGTACATGATGTCAGTGTGTTTTATTCCTGGTAATGCAAATTTTGATGACTTGGTTAAGATGGCATCTTCCAGGCTCACTATCTTCCAATAGTAAAGTTACTGTTTTCTCTTCAACAATTAAAACATTTATGATGGGGAGAGATTTAAAACTATGCACATCACCCATTCTCATCCAACCTTTGCCCACAAAGTTTAGCATCCACCACTGGCCCTCTCCTGCAACAATAATTGCTGTGGTATTTGCCTAATGATGATTTCTTAATTTTATCACAAAATAAGAAAAATGTTTAGCTTTACTAACATTTAATTGGATTTATACTGTTGCCTTCGTTGAATCTATAAATCAAGATACATCAGGTTTAAAAATAATAAAACTGCTGATCTGTAAAATTTCAAATTGGACATTACTGAGAAGGGTATTTGAAATATAAATTTATATATTCAATATCAATAACCATAAACATCTTCCTAAGTACACATTGCATAATGTGTGCTTTTCCAAGGTAATTTTTCAGTCCTGACAACTATGATAATCAAGTAAAGAAATAAATTAAACTTAGAATCTGGTTTTCACTACTGTATCCCTGTGTTCAACTATGATTCACAAAAATAATAAAGATGATCAAACCCATTGTTATCACTAAATATTTATCTATAATAATTTTAGTAAAATTTTTCCAAAATTATATCATTACAAAATAAATAAAATGTTGTCTCATCTTTAATCTTTTAAAACTCCTATTTTGGGAATAATGTTCAGGTATAAGTTATAAATAAACAAATAAAACACATTTTTTAAGACACTTATTCAATTTGATTTCCTAATTAGAATGTATAGTCAAATGATTTTGGAACACATTTTCTTGAAGAAGTAAAATTTTAAAAATGTTTCCAAAAGTTGCCAGCTGTTCATTTTTTTCTTTAAAAAAATCCTATATTATTTACTGTCACTATCATTTATTAAAACAAAGAACATTTCAATACTAAAAGGATAGGGAAGATATAATCTTAGAATAAGTATCCCTTTAAATGGAATACTTTTAGCTTTACTTAAAACCTATGTTATTGTCTCTTTTATCTGACTGTTCACTGGGAGAAGTTTCTATAGTATCTCAATAATATAAATTGAATTATGTTCTTCCAAGAAAAAAAGGTAAGATGAAGTTCTAACTCCCGGTACCTTAGAATGTGACTTTTGAAATAGTATCATTGCAGATGTAATTACTTATATTAAGATGAGGTTATACTGGAGTAGGATAGGCCTCTAACCCAGTATGACTGGCGTTCTTATAAGAAGAACAGCCAACTGACCACAAAGACACGCAGGGAGGATGCCATGTGGAAACAGAGGTGGGAGAGATGCATTTACAAGCCGAGGAGTA
>NW_011888786.1:2152325-2157927 GCF_000151845.1 Pteropus vampyrus | reverse complement strand
ATTACACATTCTATTAGAATATTTAAAATTTTTTTATTTGAAAAAAAATTTAGACGTCTAGAAAAGTTGCAAAAATAGTACAGAGAATGCTCATAAAGCCTCACCCAGCTTCGCCCGATGTTAATTTTTACATAATCACATTGCGACGCTCTACACCAGGAAATTCACACTGATACAGTACCGTCAACTAATCTACGGACCTGATTTGAATTTTGCCATTTTTCTTGCTAACATCCTTTTTCTGGTACTGAAGCCAATTTAGGATCTCATGTTGATTTAATTGTTATGTTGCCTCTGTCTCGTCCAATCTATAATCGTTCCTCAGTCTTTGTTTTTCATCTTTGAAGACTAGTGGCCACGTATTTAGTAGAATGCGATTCAGCTGGGGTTTGTCTGATGCTTTCTCATGATTTGACTGAGGTCATGGATTTTTTGCAAAATCTTCACAGAAGTGATGTGCCCTTCTAAGTGCATCATTATATCAGTTGGTACATGATGTCAGTGTGTTTTATTCCTGGTAATGCAAATTTTGATGACTTGGTTAAGATGGCATCTTCCAGGCTCACTATCTTCCAATAGTAAAGTTACTGTTTTCTCTTCAACAATTAAAACATTTATGATGGGGAGAGATTTAAAACTATGCACATCACCCATTCTCATCCAACCTTTGCCCACAAAGTTTAGCATCCACCACTGGCCCTCTCCTGCAACAATAATTGCTGTGGTATTTGCCTAATGATGATTTCTTAATTTTATCACAAAATAAGAAAAATGTTTAGCTTTACTAACATTTAATTGGATTTATACTGTTGCCTTCGTTGAATCTATAAATCAAGATACATCAGGTTTAAAAATAATAAAACTGCTGATCTGTAAAATTTCAAATTGGACATTACTGAGAAGGGTATTTGAAATATAAATTTATATATTCAATATCAATAACCATAAACATCTTCCTAAGTACACATTGCATAATGTGTGCTTTTCCAAGGTAATTTTTCAGTCCTGACAACTATGATAATCAAGTAAAGAAATAAATTAAACTTAGAATCTGGTTTTCACTACTGTATCCCTGTGTTCAACTATGATTCACAAAAATAATAAAGATGATCAAACCCATTGTTATCACTAAATATTTATCTATAATAATTTTAGTAAAATTTTTCCAAAATTATATCATTACAAAATAAATAAAATGTTGTCTCATCTTTAATCTTTTAAAACTCCTATTTTGGGAATAATGTTCAGGTATAAGTTATAAATAAACAAATAAAACACATTTTTTAAGACACTTATTCAATTTGATTTCCTAATTAGAATGTATAGTCAAATGATTTTGGAACACATTTTCTTGAAGAAGTAAAATTTTAAAAATGTTTCCAAAAGTTGCCAGCTGTTCATTTTTTTCTTTAAAAAAATCCTATATTATTTACTGTCACTATCATTTATTAAAACAAAGAACATTTCAATACTAAAAGGATAGGGAAGATATAATCTTAGAATAAGTATCCCTTTAAATGGAATACTTTTAGCTTTACTTAAAACCTATGTTATTGTCTCTTTTATCTGACTGTTCACTGGGAGAAGTTTCTATAGTATCTCAATAATATAAATTGAATTATGTTCTTCCAAGAAAAAAAGGTAAGATGAAGTTCTAACTCCCGGTACCTTAGAATGTGACTTTTGAAATAGTATCATTGCAGATGTAATTACTTATATTAAGATGAGGTTATACTGGAGTAGGATAGGCCTCTAACCCAGTATGACTGGCGTTCTTATAAGAAGAACAGCCAACTGACCACAAAGACACGCAGGGAGGATGCCATGTGGAAACAGAGGTGGGAGAGATGCATTTACAAGCCGAGGAGTACACGGGGCTACAAACCTGGGAGGAAGGCAGGGAACAGTTCTTCAGAGCCCCGAGAAGATGCCAACCCCGTCTACACCTTGATTTTAGACGGCTCGCCTCCAGAACTGGGAAAACATAAGTTTCTGCTCTTGTAAGCTATCCAATTTTGTGATATTTTGTTATGGCAACTTGTTTTGTATTCTTTTATAAGATGGTCAGTCAGATGCGCTCACAAGAGGAGAAAGGAGAGGCTCAGAAAACAAAATTTGTCATCCTCCCAGGTCCTGGAGCCAGGAGGCGGGGCCACGCGGGGCCACATGGGAGGACGCCAAGGTGGTTGAGAGGAGGAGACAGGAGGAGGCGGGGCTAGGGCCATGGCTTTCACTGGGGTTTCCGGGGAGAAGACAGGCAGGGCAGGGCAGGGCAAACGGTTTGGGGCTGGCTCGTGTGACTATTCTGGGGGGCTCCAAGCTATGCGGTGTGCAGACAGGGGAATTGCTTCCTGGGGAGCGGGGCCAGGTAGAGGAGGCTGGGCTCCGGATCGGTTAGTTTGCATATCAAAGGCACATCCGGTCTGGGCCCTTTGTTACCACTAAACCTTAGTTAGTCTCTGCCCAATCAGAAAAGTTTTTTAAAATGTCAAACATCATAATATTTTTAAAAATACATTTATAGTATCTGTGAACAATTAGTATTCATATATAATTAGCTATATACATAATACACATCCCTAGAAAACCAATGTATATTAAGTTTATATTTCTTTGACCCTTGGAAGATTTTGGAGATGTGGCAGGTCAGAATTGAGCTTCAGTAAAATTTTTGTGGCAGCGGAGTACAGAATAAGGTGATTAGACGAGGTGCCCAGAAGCGGAGAGAATGATCAGAACATGAGTGTAAAGGTTTTTTAAGAGAGATCAAGAACCCAGCTGAGAAGGAACCCAGCTGACATGGTCCCTGATCAGAGAGATTGTGAGGCATTTTTTTAATTAAAAAAAAAAATATTCACAATTGTTAGAATGTGTATCAAATAGGAAAGGAATTTTTAATATTATTCGAAAACCTCAAAATTGGTTCTGCTTCTAGAACTTAGAATCCCGTTGATGGGAATCCCTCCCATGGTGGTCATGAAAACGAGCCTCTCAGATCTCTGAATGCCAGGAGCAAAATGGGCTGACAGCCCCAGCTGCCATCCAGCTGAGGCGGCTCTTGCCGCGGGCTGCTGCAGACAATGGCTGAACGCGGCAGAGACACAGGCAGGATGCTCCTGCAAGGAGATGCACGACTCCTGGGGTGGGCGACTTTGGCTTGAGTGCTCCCATTAGGACTTCTGGAATTTCCTTAGAACTGCACTTGGGCCAAACTTCCCAAACTTCCTCCCTGTGCAGGGCTGAGGTGGGGCGGGGCGGGGGGGGGGTGGCGTTGAGTAGGGTAGGGGCGTAGGGATTAGACTTGCGTCTTGATGGCACAGCTCTTCTAGACTCCCCCAGCTCCCTCTCCATTCCCCCCCACCCCAGGCACTTCTCCCAATAAATTGCTCGTATTTCTAATCCTGTCTTGTGCCTACACCTCAGGGGACTTGACCTAATGTATCTCTAAAGGTACTATTACGAGATAGTACCGAAGATTTGCAATGAATATTCATTACAGTATTTTTCCAAAGGGCACAAAATTGGAAATTTCCTAAAAATATAACAATAACATAGTGGTTAAATATATCATGGTATCCCCATAAACTAGAATATTATGCAGTTATTTAAAATTGTTTTTAATATAAATGATATCAGAAAATATATAAAATGTATAAAATATAAAATGAAAAGATATAAAATTTTATATATAATGTTACCACAGTCATATTTAAAAATCATCCATGTATGCTTAAACAATTTCTTGAAAGAAATATATCAAAATGTTAGTGGTTATTTTCCTGAGTGGTAGAATTACTAGTTTTCAATTTCCTCTTTATTTCCTTCTAATTTTTTATTAAAAAATTTTCTCTAATAATCATTATTACAGTTATAATTGGAAAACTGCTTCACAACTTAAAAAAATTGCTCCTTTGTTTTTACTTAAATATGATACACAAAATATATGCTATGTGTATGGGATATTTAAATTTTATAATCTACATTTTCAGGTGATATCTCACTTGATTCCTTTTGCTCCTCTTGACTAGTGCGTGTGTAACTCTCAGGAAAGGAAGCTGGCATTTTAGTAGAAGAAACTCGTGAATAAAAGAGTACAGTATGATGATCGCTATGTCACATGACCCACAGAGTCCCGTTTACTGTGATGGGAAGACTTCCTGGTTCCCGGGGATTGGATGGGTCTGGACGCCCAGAACTCTCCACTTTCATCCTGCCTGCTGAGCGGCTCTCACCGTGAGCCTCATTGCAGGCACACAGACTATCTCATAAGCTCCTTGAGGACATTCATTTTGCGTTACTCGCAATACTCAGTGCTTTGCTCTAACCATAGCAGGCATTGGAGGAAGGCCTGGGTCATTGAATTGAGTCATAAATCACCAAGAAGGCATCCACCCTGTTCCGACTGCCGATTTGACTCTGCTGTTGCCTAGGGTATCCACATCTACCTTGTCTTGGGCAATCTCGGGGACTCCGTGTGGCCCCCGCCAGCCTGGGATCCAATCACCCCCATTGCATGTATGTTTCCCGATTGTCAGGTGTGACTTATAGAGAACGCTGGCCACAGAGCTTTTCAAAGTCGCCGGTGCTCCGCTCTCAAGTTTATTTCTCACGGGCATTGTGAGAGTCTGTCTTCTGGACCCTCCCAGTGCGGGTGAGTGGGCATTAAATGACAAATCTTCAAACATTCCAGTCTCTCTGATCCTTTAGATCCTTCCATTTACATGAAACCAAGGGAGGTCCTGCATTTCTAACTCCCTCACTGTGGACCACCTTTCCCACGTCAGTGTTTCAGCCAACCAACCAACCAAACTGTGGGAGCCCCTCTTGAACCCTCGAGCTGTGTCTGTAGAAGTTAGAAAACTCAAGTAATTCTTCGTTGGCTTGGTGTCTGTCCTTGTAGGTCACTTCTTACTCCACCCTTCAGGACCTGCTGGAACGTGAGTCTAGTTCTAGGTCTAGGAGGAGGGGTGATGGGGAGTATTCTAGGAGAATCCGTATTGTCTTGCACAACGACCAAGCTGGGGGAGGCCCTGACTGTTTCCTCGGACAAGGCGGGGTTATTTCCCGCAGACAGGGGTGGAGAGGCAGACCTCGTTCGCTGGTAAAGAAGCTCATGGGAATTCAGGGGCTCCGTGTCTCAGCATCATCGGGGTCTTCCCACATGTTCCCATCACAGCTCTCTGGGTCCCATTCCTTCCCAGTCAGCATCCTCCCCTTAATAGCAAGGCTGCAAGTGCATCTCCGCTGGCCACCCAGCCAGGCACAGGGGGACTTTCTGGGTTTGGTCTCAGCGATCTCAGCCCTTTGGCTATAGCAGATAAGCCTTTCCTTCAGAAGCACATAGAAGCTTCTGGGTCATCGATCAGGTGCTAGAGTTAAAAAGCTAAATCCCTGACCTCACCTTTTTCTTTCTCCACTTTTTTCAGTGACATCAGGAGTGACCAATCTCATTATATTTGATACTTTGACAAAAATGTTTAAAAGTGATGTATACACAGTCACCTGGATCCCTGCTTCTTATAAGTGAGTAATTAATAGTATCCAATGGTGATATTTTGTGTATATTGCCAGGTCATTCCTCGGACTATTGGTAGTCTCTTTA
>NW_011888786.1:2149923-2152275 GCF_000151845.1 Pteropus vampyrus | reverse complement strand
GGGACTTTCTGGGTTTGGTCTCAGCGATCTCAGCCCTTTGGCTATAGCAGATAAGCCTTTCCTTCAGAAGCACATAGAAGCTTCTGGGTCATCGATCAGGTGCTAGAGTTAAAAAGCTAAATCCCTGACCTCACCTTTTTCTTTCTCCACTTTTTTCAGTGACATCAGGAGTGACCAATCTCATTATATTTGATACTTTGACAAAAATGTTTAAAAGTGATGTATACACAGTCACCTGGATCCCTGCTTCTTATAAGTGAGTAATTAATAGTATCCAATGGTGATATTTTGTGTATATTGCCAGGTCATTCCTCGGACTATTGGTAGTCTCTTTAGCACTAAAACTAGAGTCATTGGCATCTTTCAATCTTGTCAGGTTAGAGAGCCAATCCCAGGAACCACAAGACCAATTCAGAAAACTCAACCATAAAACTGTTCTTCTAGAAACACAAAAACAAAAACAAAAACAAAACTGTTCCTCTAGAACCGCTCTCAACAGCAACATCTGTATCAGTCAGGGTTCTCCAGAGAAACAGGCCCAGCGGGATGGATGTCTATATCTCCATCTTTATCTAAAGAGATCCGTTACAAGGCATCGGCTCACCTGATCGCAGGACTGACAAGTCCCAACATCTGCAGGGCGAGTCGGCCAGCCGGAGACCCAGGGTAGCGGACGGCATAGTTCCAGTCTGGTGGCTGGCAGGCTCGGGACCTAGAAGAAGCGAGTTCCGATTCAAAGGCAGGAAAAATTCCGCTTTCCTTGAGAGAGGGTGAGCATTTTATCTTTTCAGGACTTTAGCTGATTGGATGAAGCCCGCCCACATTGAGGGGAGCGATCTGCTTACTGGATCGACCCATGCCGGTGTTAATCTCATCCGGAAACACCTTCACAGACACATCCAGAATATTTCACCAACGATCTGGGCACCAGGTGGTTCAATTAAGTCGACACGTAAAATTAGCCATCACAGTCCCCAACTCTTGCCTAGTACCTGATGCGTTGTGATGCCAACAAATATTTGTTCAATTGAACTGAGCGTACGAGTCATTGTGTATATAAAATATTGATTCACTTTGAAATTAGATTGCAACCGATCATCTCACAGCGTGTTGTGTGTTTTGGAATGTTCGTTACACATCAATAAATGCATCCAAATTTGGTTTGTCATGATGTGCTAAGTACAAGATACCATGTTTCTATGCAAAGGGCTCTCGGACTCTTAGTTTAGTTAATGAGTCAAAGAAAAAGTTGAAATATAAACTGGGCCCCCTACAGAAGTGATTTTTACATCCGGACCTGAAGGATGAATGCCAGATCTTCATTGCCCTGTTCTTTTTTTTTCTTTTTTTCTACCATTGTGAACAATTAGAAAAGGGATTTATCACCCACAGGGCTATAAAGTGGGCGCCTTGCACCAGCTCCTGGTGGAGGGTGGCAGCTGGGGCGGGGGAGGGGGAGCGACACACATGCTCACAGGGTCCTTCTCCACAGTGTAGACGGTGGAGGAAACCAGGTCCGTGTCACGTTTTTCCTCATCCTTTGAAGTGCTGTGTGAATTTCCTTCGCAAGTATGGATCATGCTTACCCGCATAAAAACTAAGTCCAAATTAAGAGCTTCTGGTGGGGCCATCTTCATCTCATCCACGTATAGGGCCATTCAGTAACATGTGACCAAAGGGGTACAAAGTACAATCCCTTTGCCTTAAAATCATTTTACCTTTAAATTTTCATCGTGGATAAGTGTGGGTGTTCAAAAGTATATGAGATCACCACACACACGCCAAGGTAAGTGCGAAGTGATGTGTTAATTAACTTGATTGTGGTCATCATTTCACAGCGTGCAGGTGTATTACATTATCACATCGTACATCCTAAATAGATACAGTTTTATCAATAATACCTCAGTAAAGCAGAAAAAGCGATTAGCATATTCATTCGAAGATTGTTGCAGGAGAGAAAAACTGGAAAAACTGGAAATAGTACAAATATTAAATCTAGGGGACAGGTTAGGTCTGTTAAGGTCCAGTCACATAAGGAAACCCTCCGCAGCCTTTTTAAAAACAATGCGTAGAAAACGGGTCATGACAATTCACTTGGGAAACAAAGCAGATAAAAGCAAAAAAGTAGACGGATGAAACCAGCGGGTAAATGCCGAGTTCCTTGCAAACAACAGAAATAGTAAGTGCTGTTTTCGGGAGCAGGCTCGTTTCTCCAAGTTCCCTGGGCTATTAAATACTTCAAAGGCGATGGCAAATGACAGGGGGAAACCTGGCCGGTTCTGGAAAATGTACTATACTGTACAGTTATTTTCTAAAATAAATTGTTTGATCTTGGATTAAGGTAGGGCTTTT
>NW_011888786.1:2144060-2149288 GCF_000151845.1 Pteropus vampyrus | reverse complement strand
GTGTATGTAGCTTCTTCATGCATAGAGAAAAAGATGTCTAACTCAGCAGGGCATTGTGAAAGATATAATTTTATGTAAAGCACCCGGCTCTCCATTTGCATTGCAAGTAGTAGGCAATCAGTAAACGACACTATTATTTTATTAATGTTACTCGTATTAGTATAGGAAGAGACAACACGTCGGGTTTCCACGCCCTCCATCCGAGCTCGCGTTGTTTTGAGCTAAGCCAGCATCTTCATGGTCGGGCTTGGAAGGCTTTGCAGACCATGCCCATTTCCCATCTCTGTTGGAGTGCGCAGGCTGCTGCAGCCAAGCACCACAAAGCGGGTGGCTTACACCACCAGGAATATATTCTCTCACAGTTGTGGAGTCTCTAAATCCAAGATCAAGGTGTCAGCAGGGCTGCACGCCCTCTGAAGTCTTTAGCAAAGGATCCTTCCTTGCCTCTTCTCATCTCTGGCGGCTTCTGGCAGTCCTTGGTGCTTCTTGGCTTGTAACAGCATCATTCCAGTTTCTGCATCTCTCTTCTCACGGCCATCTTCCCTCTATGTGTGTCTGTGTCCCCACGTCTCCAGCCATTGGATTTAGGCCCACACTAATCCAGTAAGACCTCACTTTAACTTGACTGCCTCCACACAGACCCTATTTACAATAAAGCCACATCCGCAGGTGCTGGGGGTTAGACCTTTAACTTGTATTTTGGAGGGACACAGTTCAACGCACTACATATACCTTTTGGTAAGGACCTTGCCGTTCGCTCAAGTCCTTCGCGTTAGGAGGACTAGCTCTGGCCCACGCTGGAAAGGTGGACATGTGACCCAGGCCTGGATGCTCGTTTGGCCACAGTGATTGATTTAGAGGTGGGCGTTTATGTTCAAACCAGGCAATGAGATTGTATGCTGGCATTTTTATTGGAAATTTTACAGAGGAAAGCTCTCTTTCTGTTGGGCAAGGCCGGACAGATGCAAGGCTGGTTTTCCCCTCAGTCATCACATGGACAAAGCCTGCCTGTGCGGGGGGAAGCCTATAGAGCTAGACTGGGGCCCTGGATCCCACCATACCTGAGTTCAGTTACTTCTGACTTTTCCAGTGGCATAAGCTAATACATTCTCTTCTTTTCTTTTCTGCTTATGACATTGGGAGTATGTTTTCCTTTACCTGCAAACAAGAGTCCCAAATGATACACTGTGTCTTCTCCTTTATATATTTTTTTCTTCGGGACAAAATATGTTGCTTGTCTATGTGACCATATACTAGAAAGGGCCTGTTCTCTGTTCTCGAGCAGCTCACGACTTAGTGTGGAGATGGACAGAGGCTGTGGGCACATTGGTCAAGAGCATCAACTGAGGTTTCAGTTCCTGTCCCAACAATTAACACCTGGGCAGCGTTGGGCAGGTTACTCTGCCTCTCTGTGCCTATGCTTCCTCATCTATAAAATAGGAGCAAAAATAGTCTTATTTTATGGGATTATTGTAAGGATTAAATGAGTTAATATTTGTAAAATGTTTGGAACAATGCGTGACATTGTGTAACAGCTGTATAAAGTTAGTTATCATTATTGAGCAGAAAGAATTCTTCCTTAATTCCCATAATAACTCTGACATTAGCATTATTATCACCATTTTATAAATACAGAAACTAAAGCAAATTTCAGTGATGACAAAGAGCCTCATAGAGAATAGTCTCCTTTAAATGGAGTCTCTCAAGTTACCAAATTTGCCCATTTTTGTTTGCCAAGTACCTAGCAGAAGAGTACCTGACTTTAGTAAGTACCCTATAAATGCTTTCTAAATGAATGAATGAATGAATAAAAATAGCATTTATACTTATGTGGATAGCTTGGCCTAGAGGTAGCAAATATAAATTGCTAGGTCAGCTCCTCAGACTCATTCTGATAAGTTTTTATCCATTTATTTTATAAAAATATACTGAGCATCCACATAGGACGGCATGTTAGACTCTGAGTAGACATGGGTGTGTAAAACCAACAATCATCAGCACTCCTGCATTTACAACCTCATAATGGCCACAGACAATATGAAAGTAAACGGCAAATACAGGTGTGATTACAAATAGCGATCAGTGTTAGAGACCAAACAAACGGAATTCAGTGATGGACAGTGATGGAGCATGGACAGGTTATTGAGACAATGTAGTCATGGATAGCCTCTCTGAAGGAGCAACATCCGGAACTGAGACTGAAGGCCGAGGAAGAACTAGCCATGCCAGGGGCGTGACAGGCAGGTTCTAGAATCTAGAGGAAAGAGATTCGTGTGTCCTGGGAATGCAGTGGAAGGAGCGTCAAGGGAGGAAAAGGAGGCACAGGTGTGGCTGGAAGTGTAGGAAGGGGCAGATCACACAGAGTCTGCGGCGGGGAGTTCAAACATATGGTGGCAATAAGTGAGCACTTGTGAAATGATTACATGAATGTCGGATGCGCCACGCTGTGGGGTTGGACTTTACTGTCAGCACTCGAGAAGCGAGCTGTTCTCAGTGGCTCTGGCCTTCCTTAGTCATTACAATTACTTATTAGATTTGGTTTAGTCAAGACGACACGAGAGAATGGCAGTGAGCACCACGAGGCGGGAAATCCAAGACGCTTCCGAAACGGTGGCGTGAAGGGAGATTTTCAAGCTCTTCGGGACAGTCAGCAATGCTGGTCCCACCTCACCCGCGAGCTGGCTCCATCTGGGTGCTTTAAATGCCTGAATGATGACAACTGGTACTGGTGAGACGATGGCCCTTAAGAATTCTACGAAGTCATCCATCGTTTTCATTCCGGGTGAGAGCCAAGAGCCACGAGAGAGCCTTGCCAGTCTCTGTCTTCTGTTCCATACTTTCCAGAGAGAAGTTCCCGAGCGTGTATGCTAGGGCTCGATTCCTTTGCCTGGAGCCCACTTCCCAAAGCAGAGTTCAGTTCTTGGGTCTATCTGAGTCCAATCCATGCCCCGCGTATCTACAAGTCACCTTACCTTGTCATCCTCTGGCTCCCCCGTGCCCATGCAGTCGACTACGAATTCCTTAATACTGTACTTGAGGCCTTCTAGAATTAGGCTTTGGCATCGTTTTACCATCTCCCTAACTTTCGCAAAGAGTTTTGACTTCGTGGGATGTCAAACGTATTCATTTCCATGACCCTTGCTCTGCTGAGCTTGACCTTTCTTAAATTTTCCACTTTGTGTTTCTCATAGATCTTTTGAGGGTGAACACAAATGCCAGCTCCTCTGTGAAGCCTTCCTCGATTGAACTGGTTTGAATGCGTTCCTTCTTCTTTGAAGACTCTTTGAAAATTAGCGTTGCATTTATAAGTTTGAAGATGCCTGCAATATTTTATGCCCTGGGTTTTTTCTGCCTTGTCTTTACTGCTAACGCCTACTTCCTATCCAGCCCATCCTTCACACTTCGCAGTCTCGCTTCAGATTTGTTTCTGAGACTGATACTACCTCTGACCTCTTCTGATACACAGCAACAGCTATGAGTACTTACTAAATGCCAAGCACTGTTCTAGTCAATTTGCATGTATTAATTTCATTCTCATAAGAACCATAGGATTGTTATTAGCTCCATTTTACAGATGAGAAACTGAAGCACAGTGAGGGTAAGTGCCCAAGGACACATAGCTAAATGCAGGGTTCAAGATTCGAGCTAACTCAGTGAGGCTTTGAAGTTTGTCCTCTAGAAGATTATTCTAGAACCGTAAAGACCCTGGAGTTGGAGATGAGTTCTGTGTTTACTTTTGTTTTGTTCCTGGGGCTGTATTTCCAGCATCTGGCACAGTGCTTAGTACAAAGTAAGAGCTCAGTATACACTTGTGAGGAAACATATTTTTGCATATGTGTAAGTCGCTTGAAAGCAAAGACCAAGCCTTATGGTTCTTTATCTCAATCCCCAGGCTGCATCTCAGCTGTACCTTGCACATACCTGTTGGTTAAATGCTTATTGAGTGAAGAGGCAGAAAGAAAAATATAGGGCATAGAAATAGGTAGGGAAGGGCTGAGAGGGGGAACTGGGGAGCGAAAAGAAAATTAGCTTTCTGAAACTAATGGAGCTCACGAGAAGGAACTGGAGAGGGTGTGACTGGATAGATCAAGGAAAGGGACAATGACTTAGATACCGAAAGAGATCAGGACGGTCGGTAAAAATTAGGGACCTTTGCTGGCAAAGGCCATAGAGCGATGGAAAGCATGGTGGACTGACAGGCGCTAAGTAAGGTCCCAGAGCATGCTGCCAAGCAGGCAGGGGTGGGGCCAAGGGTCGCCAGAGCTGATGGTTTTTCAAGAGAAGATGAAAATCTGCATTTTATGTGAAATTCTTTATTTTTGTAGACTGTTGGCAAGTATTTCAAATTCGAGGAAAAATAAACACACTGTGAGTAAAACCTAAGCTGGACAGAGCACAATGAGGTCCACGCTTAAAGGTCGGGCTAGCTTTTACGGCATCTTGAATGTCCCTGTGAGGGATTTTGGCACTTATTCAATACTCAAAATACAAAATTATATGTAACCTAGCATGACTCAATTTTGGGGGATAGGAGCTTGTTCATTCTTTTATGATATTCAAATATTGCTTATCGAATTTCCCTGTGGTTTCCCAAAGGAGTTGATTTGTGGGCTTCAAATGAACGCTTCATTTCCTTCTCTTCTCAGGCCCAATCTGGGGCCATAATAAGAAGAAGAGTTATAGCTGGTCCTTCAAGAATCAGGGAAATAGGACAGACACACAAGTGGCAAAACCAAGCGACTGACCTAAAGGATGAAACAGCTGACAGTGTAGCTTTGAGAGGACCTGCTGGAAGATTTTGGACAAATAAAAAAAAAAGTGGGGATATTTAGGCAAGGTTTCAGGGGGAGTGGGTAGCAGTGGGAGCAAGGAGAGAATGGATGTCTGAAATTAAGCAAGACAAAAAGTAAAATTCTGGTGATCAGAGCTCCTTCATCCTCTTGCCTTTTCTCCCATTTAATTGGGTACACGTGGCTTGAGAATCTCGTGTGGGCTCAGCACCATGCTAGCCACTGATGACAACAGAGAAGCCCCGAACCTGGGCTTAAGACCCAGGCAGACTGGTGTGAATCTGGTCCCTGTCACTTATTAGTTGCATGACCTTGAAGAAGTTTCTTAGCCTCTAGAAGCCTCAGTTTCTATAACTATAAAATGAGAAGAATCATCAAATCAATCCCATGGGTTTATTGTGACGTTAATGACGAATATTTGTGGAAACCACTCAGCAC
>NW_011888786.1:2133950-2144010 GCF_000151845.1 Pteropus vampyrus | reverse complement strand
AAAGACCCTGGAGTTGGAGATGAGTTCTGTGTTTACTTTTGTTTTGTTCCTGGGGCTGTATTTCCAGCATCTGGCACAGTGCTTAGTACAAAGTAAGAGCTCAGTATACACTTGTGAGGAAACATATTTTTGCATATGTGTAAGTCGCTTGAAAGCAGAGACCAAGCCTTATGGTTCTTTATCTCAATCCCCAGGCTGCATCTCAGCTGTACCTTGCACATACCTGTTGGTTAAATGCTTATTGAGTGAAGAGGCAGAAAGAAAAATATAGGGCATAGAAATAGGTAGGGAAGGGCTGAGAGGGGGAACTGGGGAGCGAAAAGAAAATTAGCTTTCTGAAACTAATGGAGCTCGCGAGAAGGAACTGGAGAGGGTGTGACTGGATAGATCAAGGAAAGGGACAATGACTTAGATACCGAAAGAGATCAGGACGGTCGGTAAAAATTAGGGACCTTTGCTGGCAAAGGCCATAGAGCGATGGAAAGCATGGTGGACTGACAGGCGCTAAGTAAGGTCCCAGAGCATGCTGCCAAGCAGGCAGGGGTGGGGCCAAGGGTCGCCAGAGCTGATGGTTTTTCAAGAGAAGATGAAAATCTGCATTTTATGTGAAATTCTTTATTTTTGTAGACTGTTGGCAAGTATTTCAAATTCGAGGAAAAATAAACACACTGTGAGTAAAACCTAAGCTGGACAGAGCACAATGAGGTCCACGCTTAAAGGTCGGGCTAGCTTTTACGGCATCTTGAATGTCCCTGTGAGGGATTTTGGCACTTATTCAATACTCAAAATACAAAATTATATGTAACCTAGCATGACTCAATTTTGGGGGATAGGAGCTTGTTCATTCTTTTATGATATTCAAATATTGCTTATCGAATTTCCCTGTGGTTTCCCAAAGGAGTTGATTTGTGGGCTTCAAATGAACGCTTCATTTCCTTCTCTTCTCAGGCCCAATCTGGGGCCATAATAAGAAGAAGAGTTATAGCTGGTCCTTCAAGAATCAGGGAAATAGGACAGACACACAAGTGGCAAAACCAAGCGACTGACCTAAAGGATGAAACAGCTGACAGTGTAGCTTTGAGAGGACCTGCTGGAAGATTTTGGACAAATAAAAAAAAAAGTGGGGATATTTAGGCAAGGTTTCAGGGGGAGTGGGTAGCAGTGGGAGCAAGGAGAGAATGGATGTCTGAAATTAAGCAAGACAAAAAGTAAAATTCTGGTGATCAGAGCTCCTTCATCCTCTTGCCTTTTCTCCCATTTAATTGGGTACACGTGGCTTGAGAATCTCGTGTGGGCTCAGCACCATGCTAGCCACTGATGACAACAGAGAAGCCCCGAACCTGGGCTTAAGACCCAGGCAGACTGATGCGAATCTGGTCCCGGTCACTTATTAGTTGCATGACCTTGAAGAAGTTTCTTAGCCTCTCAAAGCCTCAGTTTCTATAACTATAAAATGAGAAGAATCATCAAATCAATCCCATGGGTTTATTGTGACGTTAATGACGAATATTTGTGGAAACCACTCAGCACCGTGTCTGCCACTCCGCAAATGGCAGCAATTACTATGTTTCCACGTAAATTCTTTAATAGAAGAATATAGAGGATACAATGTTGACCCAAAGGGAGAAATGATTTCCCATCTCTTCCTTAAATTTATTGCCTACGATTTGAATTCATGTTCCCAAAGGCTTATTAGTTCTACCCTGTCCCCCGTCGCTAGATTACAAGGGGCAAGAAGGCAGGGAGTCTGTCTCTATGTCTGCCTTAACCTCCTGGTGTCCCTTAGCACCTAAGTATATACATTTGACCCTTAAACAACACTGGTTCGAACAGCATGGGTGCATTTATATGCCTTTTTTTTTTCCTTCAATAAATACAGTCAGCTCTTCACCTCTGTGGGTTTCAAATCTGTGGATTCCCAACCAGTATTTTCTACCCGCTGTTGTGAATCTGCAGTTGGGAATGTGAAAATACCATTTCTCATCAGCATTTGGTTGAATTGGCAGAAGCAAAGGGCCTACTGTAGAGTCAGAAGTTATTTGCAGATTTTGGGCTGGACCGGGGTCTGTGCCCCTAATGCCGAAACTGTTTAAGATTCAACTGTGTTAGGTAATTAAGAATTCTAACATTTTTTGAGCATTTATATGTGGGGGTCCTAACACATTCTAGTGTATTATTTCATCTAATTCTTTGCGATAATCTTATGGATCGTTACTATCCTTGTCCTTGATTTTAAACATGGGGTGACGGAAGTAAAGAGAGGTTGTGTCACCTGCGTAAGTGGTGGAACCAGGGTTGAAATGTGCTCTGGGCTGGTGCCGTGGCCTGTGTCCCCATCCGCTGGAAATGGACTGTCTGTGGAATAAATGAATTAATGAGTGGGTAATGAGAAAAGGTTTACAGGGGAGGAGACAATTTAATTGGATAGAAGGATGAGTAGGAGTTTGCAGGTAAACGGGACGAAAGTACAAATGTGTGCGTGCGTGAAATGAGAGTGTAGCTTCACGAAGATCGAGTGTAGCTAATTAATTAATTAATTGTATGTGCGATGTGCTTGCTTGAGAGACAAAGAGGGAGTTAGATAGAGATGGAGAGAGAGACAGAATGAGACAGAGAGAGAGAGAGAGGGAGAGGGAGAGAGAGAGAGAGAGAGAGAGAGAGAGAGAATGAATATGGGAAGGCAGGTCTTAACCAGCCCTGTGCCGTACCAAGGAGTTTGAACTTTTTCCCACTGGCAGAGAAACATTGAAGGGAAAACGGAACTCGATCGATTTTTTTTTCTACAGTCAATGTTCTGATTAAGATAAAGACTTATCACAAGTTAGAAGCGAGTTGCAAATCTGTGAGTAGGGACACCAGTTTAAAGACTCTTGAAGAAGGAGGGATGAGGAGCAACATGGACCGAACATTATAAAGTTTCTGAATTCGGAGTCTTTAGGTATTAACGGGTAGCTATATTTCCAATTATATTTCAGACTGGTCCGAAAGAGCAAGACTTAACCTTATTCAGAAAGGAGCTCCCTAAATGGATTTCTGAGTTTTTTTCCTTCTTTTTTTTTTGGATCAATATTGGGCTGCACACACCTGCTAGGTGTTACTTTGATACTTGCACTGAAATAGCCGTGTAAACACAAACTCAGGCAGGCACTAAACTCTTGGAAGGTCTTTGGTTTGAAAATTTAAACACAAGGAACCATTAGGTTTGGTAGTGGCTGTCATTCCGAAACGTAAATCATGCCAAATTTGTTTGAAATCCTGTCTTTAGAAGGTTGTGTGTTTTGACAAACCTCACAGCAAATTTGGTCAGCTTTTGGATTTGTAATGAAACCTGAAACCAAGCGTGCTGGCCTGCCTTGGGGTCTTCTCAAACACGTCGCAAGCAGCCTTAATGCAGTGCCTCCCCTAATCTCATCCTGGCAAATGACATCATCGCGTTGGGAGTCACTGGAAGTTTGAGGTGGACTCTGAAAACATGTCACGCAAATATGGAAGAGGACTGAGGAGGACAGTGATTTGGGGACATTTCTATGCCCCAGTATTCTTAAGAGCGTAAATCGCAGAATTAGCAATACCTTATCCCCTGTTGGCTAGTGACTTGGAGATACCCCAAGCCATGGCTGGGGCAGAAAGTTAATTAATCTGCTTATTAAAAAGAAGAAATGTCTCATTTGCATGCGTTTACATTCAGGTCTTGTGTGCATCATGCTTTTGGTGGGCTCTGATTTCTTTCCTTGATACCATTGACCCAGGTAGGTACGAGCTCACTACATCTACATTCTCTGTGTCTGGGATTTGTTTAAGGGGTAGATATGTCTGATTATCATTGGTTCCAGTAGAATTCGATTGTCCTATAGATCACTTGATTCCCTATAGAGATTCTTTTCCCTCCTATGGCTGTTTTTTTTTCCAGTTATCATATAGCACAATTGGGAAAAGATTTATATACTTGACCAGTCTTGAAAATCAAGACCCGTCTCCATCAGAGTTGGACATGTTATTTGGAGATGAGCCATTCAATTATCTGCAATTTCCTACTCAACTGAATTTTCCACGGTCATTTTTGTGGAAGTTTTCTCCTTGCTTTTTTTTTTTTTTAAATCCTATTGGGAGTTCAGCTTTGGAGTTTGTTTTTTTCATCCTGGGAAGAAAAGACCGTTGCTCTATGGACCTATCTTAGGCATTCCACATTCCCAGTGATTGCCATGAAGCCGAAAGTACTAGGCATCCAGGCTGCCTTAGACCTGCTTGAAGGAAGGAAGCCTGGGGGGCAGAGGGTAGGGAGCCGAGAAGAGGAACGACAGGGAAGAGTCGGGGTGAGGAGGGTTCAAACGCAAAGACTGACAAGCTCTTGGAACAACAGCAAGTCAGACCCAAACTGCAGAGGATGATGGGTGCACAGGGACATCTCTGCCTGTGAGTGAAGCACCAGCTCACATGTGGGGGACCACGGTGCCCTTGTCGCTCTATTTTGTAGTAATCATGTTTCTGATACATTACAACAGGGTGGCTGTCAGGGGTGAGTGACTCAGGCAGCCAGTTAAACCACCTCTATGCTAACAAGCTTGGCAATCAGGTTGGGAAGGGTCCTGGCTGGAGGAAAAAAATGAAAACCAAACCTTAGACCTCTGTCAGATTGTGAGGAGAATTATATTTTTTGAACTAGTCTACAGTGGGGACAGGAAATGACCTCTCCACAAACTGCTTCTTTAAAAACAAGCAGTGGTGCCTAAAGCTATCCAGCTCCTCTCTCTCCCTCTCTCTCTCCCTCCCCCTGTCTCTCTCCCTCCCTTCCTCCCTCCCTCTTTCCCTCCCTTCCATCCTCCCTCCCTCCCTCCTGTCTGGAGCTCCAGCTCTCTCCCTCCCTCCTCTCCCGTGCTCTCTCCCTCCCTCCTCCCTCCCTTCTCCTCCTCTCCGCTTTCCCTCTCCTCTCTCGCTATAGAGGGATCCAAGAGCAGTTCCCAGCCAGTGTGTGCAGCCTGCCTGCCTGCCTGCCTCTGTGTGTGAGCGCGTGTGCGTGCGTCTACTTTGTACTGTGAAGAACGCAGCCCATGTGCTCTGCATGGACGTTACTGATACTCTGTTTAGCTTGATTTTCGACAAGCAGGCAAGATGTCCAGCACGCCACATGACCCCTTCTATTCTTCTCCTTTCGGCCCATTTTATAGGAGACACACACCATACATGGTACAGCCAGAGTACCGAATCTATGAGATGAACAAGAGACTGCAGTCTCGCACAGAGGTGAGTAGTTCAACCTTGGGTGTGTGTGTGTGTATGTGTGTGTGCGTGTGCGCGCGCGTGTGTGTGTGTGTGTGTGTGTTTAAAAGCTGTGCACGGGCTTTTCCTAGGGCTGCTGGCTGAATTCTGTGGGAAGTGTCCCATTAGATAGTACCACGTATGTGGAAATGAGCGCCAGAATGAAGCCACTAGTTTGAACGCTGGGTTTCCAGGCACAGCAACTCTTGGAGGTGGGGACAGTTTCTGCTGGAATCCTGAAATAGACAACCCCGCACTTGACTTGCATGCCGGGTCCCCAGCAGTGGTGGTCCCCCCGGAACTCGGGGGGTGTGTGAGCTGGGAGTCAGTCCCATTAGTGTGTCTCGAGATATAATTCGAAGGGATTTTGCGATCATTTGCATCTAGCCAAAAAAAAACCAAAAAAAAAAAAAACCCCAACAAATCCCAGAGGAAGTCTGCTTTGACCTGCATTCGCTTTTCAAAGTCATCAGCATTGAGATGAAGGGGGCAGAGGAGTAACCCCCCAATAGTTTTCAGAACCAGCCCTGGAGGGGGCACGTTAGTAGATTTCTGTGTTAAATTCAGAAACCAGTTGCCTGGGGCGAGGGGGCTCTTGACTTTCTCCTACCGAGATGTGAGTGTCTCTCCTGGGCTCTACCTGCCACAGGGCTGGCTCAGCAGTCAAGCCAGCTCGAGTCGTTGCATGTTTGTGATTTTGTGCCTGAGAGAAGGGGAGGCTCAGCCTCCTGGGCCAGCGACTCTGGGAGCGGAGGGAACAGGACTTTGAGAACTTTGTGAACTCAAAACTCCAGGCTGCCTCCTGCAATTTAAATATTTAATGCCCGTTGACTTTTTCTCTGTGCTGGCTCAGCCGGCGGGTCCTGGTGCTGGACTGTCCCTTTGCCTGAAGTTGGGCTTTGTGTCGGAAGTGTTGTGAGAAGGAGTTTGTCATAGGAGCAGCAGAGTCACTTTAGGGAGTAGAAATCACTGGGAATTCGGGCTCCCTTGTAGGAGGACAGATACCCCGAGGGTAGGTGGCTAAGAGCTTTTAGGGACTGGCATTGGTAGAGTTTTAGATTGAAGGGTACCTCTCAACTCTGGAAAGGAACTCAGCTGAGGTTGTGTGATCAAATAAAACACACTTGCTTGAATTGTCAGTTGAACCATGGAGAATTCATGACGTTTACTGTATTAATACAGCTAACAAGATGTGACCTGCTTTCTGATTGGCTAACTGCTGGACAAGGACTGATTTTTTTTTTTTTTAAACTAGATTGTCTCTCTCACTGCTATGTTCTTTATATGATAATACCACCATAGAAGTTAAATTTCACTGATGATACTGTTGCTCTTTCTAGAAGACAGTAGCTTCACAGAAGTGTAAACTCTGTTTTGCTTAGGGGTGAGCTGTTGGCAGTGAATGAATTTTGTGTTGTGTCTGTTGTTGTGTGTATGGGTTACAGTTTGGACATTTCATTTAGACCTTTGCAACTGTGTGTTGGGATCTTAGATTCTTGCATAAACTATTGGTTGCGGTAGCCTGCTTTCTGAAAGTACACATTAATCGCAATATGAATTTGGGGTAAAAAAAAAAATGTCTTAAAATACAATCAGCTTAAAAAAGAGACCAGGGCCGTTATGGCTCAATTCTTAAAAACAACAACAGGATTTAATAGTTGCTTGCGTCCACTTTACTTGCATTTTAGAAAGTTTTTGAGATGTGTGGAAAGAAGTTTTCTCCCCTTTGCCTTGGTTAGGAGGTCTGTGATCCTGTGTACCCCTTAAGTGTCACTTGGCCAGTGCTGAGGTTTATCTGGGAGACTTCTCTATCCTGGCCTCACAAAAATCTGCAAGATGCAACAACCTCCCCACTTTTGTTACACATTTGAGAGAAAACCTTTGAAAAGTTCCCCATTCAGGTTATGTTTCTTAAAAATGGCACATTATTACCTCTTTTGAGAGCTAAACTCAGGTACTCCTAACTTTTGGATTATGGGCTGTTACTTTTAAAGGTTTTCCTCCGAGCAGAAAAAAAACTGTTTCATAACTCAAGAACCTGGAGAGGAAAGCTTGCTATGACAAATCTTTTAAAAAATTTTAAAATCTCTCTGTGATAAAAAAAAAAAAAAAGCAATATGAACTCTTCTGGTGTGTTCTACAGCTAACCTTGAACATGTCCCCCCTTAATTAGATATTTTTATAATTATCCAAATAATTGCCCTGACACTTCTTTTTTCTTTGTCAAGCAGTAAGTAATGTCATGAACCCAAAGCCATTCATTTTTCTCCCCCATTTCACATGAAAAAAAGAGAATCAAATAACTGCTTCTAAGCCATTTAAATATTAACATTACATTTTGATCACGGTTTGTAATTAGAAAAGAAAATATTTAGAAAAAATAACCTCGTGAAAAAGTTGCATTGTACTTTTACCAACAATGATTATTTACGATAAAGTCATTCTGAGCCATAGGGAGGGATTGATTGAGATAAAATACAATAATAACCAGCAAGAGTTACTATTTCCTTCACACACAAAATCAAAAAGATGGATGAACAGTTACTTTTCGAATTCAACCAATGCATCCAACCATTTTGCACAAGAGACTCACCCTTTCCTGTCTGTGGCTCCTGGTTCCTCACCCATAGTATTATTTCATTAACTTCTAACACAGCACACATTCACATATGCATCTGGGTAGGAGGGGCTCCCATTCCTTTGGAAGTTAGACTTGGCTGGAAAGAATCAGAGCAAATCACTTCGTGATGAATACATTGTAATCAAGTTTGTAGAAATTTCCTAGGACCTTCTTTCTGTATGGAAAGGAAAGAAAGTAGTAAAAAACCCTGGTGTTTTACCTACCTCCTTCCATCTCTCACCCCTGGGGCATTCTCTCATGGGGATTTATGCATTTCTTCCCATTAAATCAAATCAAAGCCCTTCAGAAACTGGGTAGTTTTAGTTTAAAGAGCATTAGATTGGGCATTAATCCTGTTTCTAACTCGTTTCTGTAATTTAGTAACTAGTTGGCATGGATCTTGTTTCCTCATCTGTGAATTACCTCTATCACCTCTTTAATTTAAAAATTCAGATTCTACAAGAGTCCGGTGTTTGATTTTCTTCGGTATGAGAAAGTATGGTGAATTAAAGAGCAGACGTTATTTCTTTGCTCATGGTATTTTGTTTAAAATCACAAATGGTACTGAAATCATAGGGGAACAGGGGTGGGAACTTGGAAGGCAGAAACCTTGCCAATTTTACTTAAAGCTAACCCTTGGAGCAAGGAATTCCTGGGACAAAGTAGGTACTCAATAAACATTGGTTAACTAGCCCATCTCTCAATGAATCAGTAGATGAAAGAGGAGAGAGAGTTTGAGAAATAAGTCATTGAAATTAGTGCCTTTCCTGAGAAACACAATTTGATGCCTTTGGGAGCCTGCAGCTGCTTTGGGCATCCCTGCTTCCGTTCCCACTCCCCAAAAGTGCTCACCCCCACAATCTCCACACTTATCCTGTCATGAGGTAATTTAGATCCCTAATCTTGGTGGCAAGAGAAACCAAGGGTCTAAGAGATGATAGGACCTCCTCTCTCTTTAAAGGAATATAGATGCATTACCAAGCAAACAAAAACAACAAAAACATGTTTTAAATGCTGTTGGTTGTTCTGGCAAATAGCATTTATTTGTGACATCAGAATCTCAGTGGAATTTCATAAAGAAAAGTGTGGATGTTTCCCTCACTTTTTAAATGAAATTCGGAGAAACTCTTGGAGATTTGCATCACTGTTGGTCACTGTAATTCCCAGGCAGTGGGACAGGGGTTTCATTTTCTGTTGTGCATGCTCCCATGAATTGACCTGATGGCTTCCAAAATTCATGGACTTGAATGGTCTTGTTGTCCCAAATGTATTTTGGAAGAACACAGCTGCACGATTATATAATTTAACATTGTATACTGAATACAGTCAGATAGGATATAAAAATATGTTCTAAAGACCACAGAACTTGTTCTGTAAAAAGCTTCAAGAATAACAAAAATGATTTTTTTTTTTTCATTTCCTGAGGTCTGTGCTATGAGATGAAAATGTAGAGAAAATGTGAGACGTATCACAATGACCTCCATTTTTGGTGAAGGTTTTTAACTAATGTTGGATTGTTGTAGAATTTAAGAAACTTTATCAAGTCAAGTTATAAAAATCCTTGTCAGGGTAGACAACTTTCCTATACCTTGCTTCCTTATTCAATGACCAAAAATGTCTGCATTTTAATGAAGATGTTTTCAAGTGTGTTTTTTTTCCATGTTGGCAGTGCGCTCATTTTAATAAAATACCACAAACATCAGGGCAGGGCGAGTTCCATTATGCATTTCTTCTGTTTTAAGATTTTTTTTTTTTAAATCAATATTGCACATTCCACTCCAAAAGAAAAAACTGATTACAACTGGAAGCTGCACACACAAGGTTTTTATTAGGATTACAGTTTTTAGTTTTACAGGATTTTAATATGAATGTTAAAAATGTTTGAAGACCTTGAAATTTAAATCTGCAGCTTTTCACCCCTTCTCAGCTACAGTCTCCAGCTCCCCGGGGAGGATGTGGGAGGGGTTGGGGGGGGTGTTCTCAGGCTTTTCTTTCGGCTACATTTTTATATACTTCGGTCACAGGGTTTCAAGTTGTAACATCATGTTTATTCATGGCATAGCTTAGTATCATTGATGTTCAGATGGAGTCTAGTTAAAATGAGATTAGGTATTTTGGATAGGTACAAAAAAAAAAAATGAAAACTGCTTTGTGATAACTTGGAAATTTTTCTTCCTAGAAATT
>NW_011888786.1:2129758-2131630 GCF_000151845.1 Pteropus vampyrus | reverse complement strand
CCTCGTGTGTCTCTGCATTTCTTTGTGGGGATGATGTTTCCTTCCTACCCTGGCAGCCTACGTTAGCTGCCCGTGAGGCCATTGTCTTTACAGTAAATGCCTGCCAATTATTGGTGATAAGAAGGACCTCCTCATTTGATTGACCCCCAAGCTGGAGATGCATGCATCCTGGGTCTCCTTTAACAGATGAGGAAATTGAGGCTCAGGGAGCTGAAGGTGAGTCCATGTGTGGACATCTCCAGAGGCTGGCTCTTCCAACTCCCCCATTCAGTGTTCTCTCCCAAAGCTTGCTGGCGAAGGCTGCCCAGGCCTTGGTGAGTCCCCGACAGCTACGCCCTGCCCTCAGTTTGCTACCACTTTGGCCAGCCTAATCTAAAGTTTTAGTCTTTCGATTAAAAACAGAGAGCTTCCAGGTAAAGATTTGGCAGACCCTTCTGAAGATGAGGGACCCGCCCTACTGTGGTGACGTCAAACGCCCCATCCCCTCCTTTCAGGATTGGGACAGCCTCCTAACTGCTCCCCTTCTATCCTGTGTTCCCCACAAACGGCCAAGGTGGTGTTTGGGAAGCATAAATCAGATTGTGTTTCCCTCCAGCTTCCCCTTACACCTAGAATAAGCTTTAAAAATTCTTGGCTCTACCGTTAAGGCTCTATTCATCTGTTTCTTCCTGATGGCCCAGTCTTATCTCCTCCCCTGTTTTCACCAGACTTCAGCCACGAGGGGCTTCTTTTGGATTCATTAACTTGCCAAACTCATTCACATCTCAATATCTTCACCCTCAGTGGCTGAATGGATGTACGGATCCCTCATAATAACCCGTATAAGCATTAAGAGCACCACTTTAAATTAGAATTAGCATGGTGTCGGCTTTATTTGCAGATAATCAATTAAATACCTCGAAGACAGTAACAGCAATGAAGGATGAATCCCAGCACTTAGTAGGTCCTCTAGTGATCTATTTAAAGTTCCCTTTCACAGAGAGCCCTTCCTTCATCAATTAACATTCCTCCTTCCCCGCACCCTGATAATTTCCTTTATAGAATATAGCAAGCTGATATTTTCTTGCTTGTAGTTTATTTCTTAAGTGTCTGCCTGTCCTCGATCGAATACAAGCCACACGAGGGCAGGGACCTCCTCTGCCTTGGTCACATTGTCATCCCATAGCACGCAGTCGGTATGCAAAATATATCTGTTAAATAAAGCACGTTAAGCTGTACCGGTGCTATCCAGACGGACAGCGGATTTGGCCTTGAATCTTACCGACCATCACCTACAGTTACGGTTGGAAAGAATCTGTGAGCCTGGTAGCTAGGTGAGCATTCACTGATGGGCCACTTGGCCAGACCTGTAGGGAATAAGAAGCCTGAAAAGGGGAGTTTATTCTGTGAAGGAAGTGCTGCCCTGAGAATTTTGCCCCCCTGGGTGCTGTGAATCTGCTAGCAATCTCCTGACTTCCAATTTCAAATATTTGTACTTTAGCATTTTTTTTTTTCTCCTTTGTGATTTCCACCTCTCCTCCCTCTTCACATCTCCCTACCTGGGGGCCCACAGCCATGCGCGATGATGTGGATCGCGATAGGATCCTACAGCTCCTGGAGTGCTTTGCGTTTTAGGAAAGTGCTTTCAGGACCATAGATTAGCTTATTTGAAATGATTTGTGCAACAGAAAATATGCAAAGTTATATTAGTATATGCTGTCGTGGTCTATAATAACTTCGCCTTCGCGTTTGCTAATTGATGGCTTGTGTGGCAGTGGTGAGGTGTGTGTGTGTGTGTGTGAGAGAGAGAGAGAGAGAGAGAGAGAAAGAGAAAGGGAAGGAGGGAGAGGAAAAGAGAGAGAGAGGGAGGAAAGGAAGGAGAGAGAGAGGGGA
>NW_011888786.1:2123060-2129708 GCF_000151845.1 Pteropus vampyrus | reverse complement strand
GTACAAGTAGGTGCTGTGATAGATTAGTACACAGTGTAGTATGGATGTATATGTGTACTGAAAGGTATATCATACACATTTCTGAGAGGGAGTCAGGTGATAATACCCAGCGTCTATGGCATATTTACTATCTGTTGGGTCATGGTGCTAAGTGCTTTCTTTAGGTCGGCTCATGGCACCCTCATAATCACCTCCTGAGATTGGTACTACCAACATCCACATTTTTACTCATGAGGAAACACAGGGTTAAGTACATTGTCCAAGGTCACGCAGATGGGAATTTAGTTTTAGAGGCTGTGCCGTTAACCGCTCTGCTCGAGCACCTCTCCTGAGATAAGAAATGATAGCCAGGATTCTAGCTTCACCTGCGAAAATTCGTTAGGTGAATACATTCAGTTTTCCTAGTTCGGGTTGACTTGGGCAGTGGCTGGAAAGTTGACCCCATCCACCTAACTTGGTTCAACTATTTGTTTCTCTAATACCTAATTTCAAAAGGGACCATGTGAGATTCCAAAGGATGGGACCAGAGATGGAACATACACCCTGAATACCGACCAAAAAAAAAAAAAAAATTACACTCCCTATTGAAGAACAAATATCTTCAATATTCACTGAAGTGGCCTTCTCTGAAGAGTCACTGGAATTATTGTGGAATATTTTGCATTGTCATCTAAAAGTTTAATTATTTTACTTAAAAATACTTCTTTTTCCATCCAGTGCATGACTCTTGTCATATGTGCTTTGTGGAAGATGGTCTTTTAATCTTTTAAAACAGTAGTGGGATGAGTATAAAAGCTATTTCATTTTCGGTGGTGCCACCCAGCCTCCAAATATAAGTATGAGGAGATTAAATTAGAATTAGAATTTGGCATGGTGTTGGCTTCCTTTGTGGGGATCTTAGAAAACATAAAGGTATAAAGGGAAAAGAACTCGCAGCATGTTTTGGCTTCCACTGTCCTAGTCTGACCCCCTCCGAGGAGGCAATCTCTCCGCCTCGTGTGTCTCTGCATTTCTTTGTGGGGATGATGTTTCCTTCCTACCCTGGCAGCCTACGTTAGCTGCCCGTGAGGCCATTGTCTTTACAGTAAATGCCTGCCAATTATTGGTGATAAGAAGGACCTCCTCATTTGATTGACCCCCAAGCTGGAGATGCATGCATCCTGGGTCTCCTTTAACAGATGAGGAAATTGAGGCTCAGGGAGCTGAAGGTGAGTCCATGTGTGGACATCTCCAGAGGCTGGCTCTTCCAACTCCCCCATTCAGTGTTCTCTCCCAAAGCTTGCTGGCGAAGGCTGCCCAGGCCTTGGTGAGTCCCCGACAGCTACGCCCTGCCCTCAGTTTGCTACCACTTTGGCCAGCCTAATCTAAAGTTTTAGTCTTTCGATTAAAAACAGAGAGCTTCCAGGTAAAGATTTGGCAGACCCTTCTGAAGATGAGGGACCCGCCCTACTGTGGTGACGTCAAACGCCCCATCCCCTCCTTTCAGGATTGGGACAGCCTCCTAACTGCTCCCCTTCTATCCTGTGTTCCCCACAAACGGCCAAGGTGGTGTTTGGGAAGCATAAATCAGATTGTGTTTCCCTCCAGCTTCCCCTTACACCTAGAATAAGCTTTAAAAATTCTTGGCTCTACCGTTAAGGCTCTATTCATCTGTTTCTTCCTGATGGCCCAGTCTTATCTCCTCCCCTGTTTTCACCAGACTTCAGCCACGAGGGGCTTCTTTTGGATTCATTAACTTGCCAAACTCATTCACATCTCAATATCTTCACCCTCAGTGGCTGAATGGATGTACGGATCCCTCATAATAACCCGTATAAGCATTAAGAGCACCACTTTAAATTAGAATTAGCATGGTGTCGGCTTTATTTGCAGATAATCAATTAAATACCTCGAAGACAGTAACAGCAATGAAGGATGAATCCCAGCACTTAGTAGGTCCTCTAGTGATCTATTTAAAGTTCCCTTTCACAGAGAGCCCTTCCTTCATCAATTAACATTCCTCCTTCCCCCCACCCTGATAATTTCCTTCATAGAATATAGCAAGCTGATATTTTCTTGCTCGTAGTTTATTTCTTAAGTGTCTGCCTGTCCTCGATCGAACACAAGCCACACAAGGGCAGGGACCTCCTCTGCCTTGGTCACATTGTCATCCCATAGCACGCAGTCGGTATGCAAAATATATCTGTTAAATAAAGCACGTTAAGCTGTACCGGTGCTATCCAGACGGACAGCGGATTTGGCCTTGAATCTTACCGACCATCACCTACAGTTACGGTTGGAAAGAATCTGTGAGCCTGGTAGCTAGGTGAGCATTCACCGATGGGCCACTTGGCCAGACCTGTAGGGAATAAGAAGCCTGAAAAGGGGAGTTTATTCTGTGAAGGAAGTGCTGCCCTGAGAATTTTGCCCCCCTGGGTGCTGTGAATCTGCTAGCAATCTCCTGACTTCCGATTTCAAATATTTGTACTTTAGTGTTTTTTTTTTTTCCTCCTTTGTGATTTCCACCTCTCCTCCCTCTTCACATCTCCCTACCTGGGGGCCCACAGCCATGCGCGATGATGTGGATCGCGATAGGACCTAAGCTCCTGGAGTGCTTTGCGTTTTAGGAAAGTGCTTTCAGGACCATAGATTAGCTTATTTGAAATGATTTGTGCAACAGAAAATATGCAAAGTTATATTAGTATATGCTGTCGTGGTCTATAATAACTTCGCCTTCGCGTTTGCTAATTGATGGCTTGTGTGGCAGTGGTGAGGTGTGTGTGTGTGTGTGTGTGAGAGAGAGAGAGAGAGAGAGAGAGAAAGAGAAAGGGAAGGAGGGAGAGGAAAAGAGAGAGAGAGGGAGGAAAGGAAGGAGAGAGAGAGGGGAATAGAGAGAGATTGAGAGAGATGCGAGAGGTACTTTCCTCATCAGACTGTGTTTGTGGGTACTTTCTGGTTAGGAAAAAGGCACAATTTTTCCACCGGCGTTTTTTTCCTTTGGAATGAAAAGAGTGACATGCCTGGGATGTAAAGCTCTGAATTGAAGTACTTATAATAAGTCAGATTTGGATCCCAACCCTGGCTCTGCCTCTTGATTGCTGTGTGACCTTAGGGAAGTTCCTTAACCTTTCTGAGCCTTCGTTTTCTTAGCCCGAGTTTTGGGTTGGGAGGGAACGGCTAATGCATGTAAAATACCTGATATTTAGCAAGGGCTCAGTTGGTGGAGACTATGACGCTGCTCCTACTGCTGCTAATCATGCCGCCCTCATTCTCTGTTCTGTCAGCACGTTGAGTAGTGTAAGTAATGAACAAATTTATTCGATTCCTTAAAATTGTCTTTAAAATATTTTTACGTGGCTTGCACTAGCATATTACAATTTAAATAAACACAACTTGCAATGACATGTTGTAGGACTCATGGGCTTGGTGTCCTCAGGATAATGTGATGATGCCTTCAGGGCTGTTTACCTTTATGTAGCAGTGATGACGTAATCATCAGAGCCTTTCGTGCAGCCAGGAGCTCCCCCAAAGTCCAGGTTATAATGATCTCTTAGATATATCTATGGTTAATTATTAAGGATAGACTAGTATATGGGACACGTGCCCTCCCTTCTTTCTGGGGAAATCTGTATCTGGCGTTTGCCCCACGTAAGACCTCAGTGAAGACAACAGAACATTGAAATGTTTCACTAGCACCTTTGCAGGACCATGTAAGTGGGGACCCCCAGGGAGAGCTGGAGAGCACATACCTGATGGCTTTGACCGGCCATTTTGTCTGGAGAGGCTCGCTTCTCAATACACAGCCCGGCACAGACTTCTCCAAGAGAGCTGTATCAGCACTGGTCGGAAGCTCGAAGCATCATCTGTGTGTCTGGACTGATAACAGCACTGTCAATTGATCCGCTTGACACCTTGTGGCTTACTCTTTAACACGGTGACAGTGCACATGGGTGGGACCGGTGATGTGCTGAATGGCACTGTGCAGTATCTTTCTGGCCAAAGGGATGAGGCTGATGGGTAATAATTCCACCTGCCTCTGTATTCCTTATGGATGCAGCTGGGTGTTACAATGTGCTGATTCGTCCCACTAATTTCGGTGTAGGGCCTCCTTGACTTTTCGTTTGGAATTCTTTAAATTACACAGAACTGCCTACACTTTTATTTCATTGACCAGGTCACCTGTGATTTTTACCTAGAGTTCCACATTAATCATGTATAAATCAATCTTTCTAGAAAAAATATCTTACATAGCTCGAACACTAAATTGTACATGTGTGTGCACGTGCGTGCATGTGCACACACACACTTTTTTGGAGAGGATAGCGCTTGTTATATTTTCCTTCCTGATATAGGTCATTCCTTAGGACTCATGAGAATTTTATCTTGAGGCCGAAAATTGCTGTAGACTAAAGCTAAAGTTAAACTAATAAACAAGGCTGACCATTTGGCAGTGCACACACAAAAAACTCTTCTTACCCGTTGTAATTTTTAGCCATGATTACCCTGCAGTCGGCTGACATTTCTTGCTTGAAATTGAAATGAGACGACGGGTACATGTCACCTGCCTTCGAAGTGTTCTGATGGCGAACCCTGGATGGACCCTCCACTCCCAAATTAGCTGAATCCTAGAATTTCAGGGCTGAAATAGACAAGAGAGAGCTTCTGGCTCAAACTCCTGATTTTAGAAGTGAAGAAAACAGACACAGGTGGGGCTTACCCAGACTACGCAGTGCTGCTGATGCCGAGGTGGACTCAGGTTTTCCAAGTCATAGCCCTAGTTACCAAGGTAATAACCAGGAACTGGCCAAACTAAACACTCCTGCCAACATCGACTTTGTACCTCAACTCTACAAAACTGTTATGTTCCAAACCCCTTTCTCCTTTTCCACATCTTCCATTTTTAGCAACGTGCTATCGATGTTGAAAAACCCGTCGCTCACCTTCACTGTTTTAGAATTTACGATTGCTTTCCTCGCCAATTTCTTTAACACCGCGTTGCTTAGGCTTTACATGTACGTCTAGGTCTTCTGGTTTCAAAACCATGGGACATTATCAGTACAGAGTATTTATAAAGTACAACAATGTGCGAAGAGGTAAATATAAACTGTCTTTATAATCCTACTCTGCAAAAAATTGCTATTCTCATTTTAGTAGATAAATCTAATTCACGCAGAGATATTCATCGGTGTCTACATGCTTAGGAACATATTGAGCACCCTTTTGAACAGCTCTTTTAACTAAAATTTTAGATGAGTATTTCACCATGTTCCCAAAATATAACTCTGAGTTGCTTGAATTACTTACACATACATATTTGTTTTAAAAATTAACACCATACAGATATTTAAAAATTATTTGGCTTCTTGGCACCTGGATTTGAACTCGAAGAAGTAGTATTCTTCATAATCTTGTCTCCAGTAAGATGAATGGATGCTCTTACTAAGGAGTTAGCTATGGTGACTATTATAATTACCATTAGCATTTAATACTAGTCAGAGATCTGGCACCCAGGGCTCTCTGTATCCTTTTAAGAAAGATTTTCTCTCTCACTTAAGGGTGGATCTCTTTCTTAATTTTCCTATTTTTCTTTCTCTTGTATGATTTCTGAGTCCAGAGGTAGCTTGCACGCAACCTAGCACGAAGTCCATAAATCATAAAATTTTTGCTCAGTGCAATCTGGGAAAAGGGAACTTGAATTCCTGTTAAGAGTTAATGTTGATCTAGAACCCGTAGGTTGGGATATAGCCAGTTAATATATGACAGCATTGGAAGGACGTATCTTCAATTCAAGGAGGAAAGTGGAGTCTCAAAAAGTGGGCCGTGTCATGAATCGTATGCAATGTTATCTTATTTTCCTCACTGGATCGAAGAGATTTTAGGGTCAGGCACTATCTTATCCATGTTTGTATCCTTCGCGACAATTGACATTTTCTGTGGCCAAGAGCAATCTTTTTTTTTTTTTAAAGGCATATTTCACAGAGGCAGCCATTTTGTAACTAGATTCTCAGTTATCAGCATTTTCAAATGGGTAGTGCGCATTTTATAAATGAGCCTCATATACAGATGCTTCTGTTACATTGCAGTCACAGTGCGAAATAAGACTATGTCCCCTACCGTGACGTCAGTGCTGAATGATGAACTTCACACAGACATAGTTCTCTGCTGACTATTTGTGTGAGTTTGGGTAAGTTACTTTACCCCTCTGTGACTTGGCTGCCCTAAGGGGCCACGTGGGGGTGAGGACAGCATCTCTGTCCGTGTTTTTATGAGGATCGAGTGAGATCATTCTTATCAAGTGATTAGCATAGTGCCTACTCCCTATACGTATTAATTTTTACTTTTATAGTTTATTTGCTTAGTGGATATTGAACATTTACCATATATGTGGTATGACTGGTCTAGATGAAGAAAGCAGCGTCCTTGCCTTGAAGAAGCTTAACGAGACACAAGGATTCATCAGGAAGGCGGGTCTTGAGGGACAAGTGGGAGTTTTCCGGTTTGAGAAAGGTGGTGGAAATGATGTTTGTGGCAGTAGGAACAGCACATGCAAAGAAATCGAGCCTCGGAAGGGTGTGCTCTGTTGGAGGAGGGGTGAGGATTTTGGCATGGCGGGGACTTAGGGCCTGGGGCGTACGTATGAGAATGTGTATATACGTGCATAGTGGGGTT
>NW_011888786.1:2104535-2119520 GCF_000151845.1 Pteropus vampyrus | reverse complement strand
AATCCAGGCAACTCACGTGTCCGTGGCTGGCTGCATCGAGCCTCCTGCTGCTCTTTTTCTCCTACGGTCTCTGCGAGGGGATCTCGCTGAGTCACCGCGTCTCGCTCCTGCACACAAACTGGCTGGAGCTGGAGAACCATACTTTGCCTCGGATGCTTTGTGCAGAACACATTGTCTTAAAACCTGCACGTGAAAGAAGGCCCAGAATGGTTTTTTTTCCCTGACATCATAAAAGAACCTCAGAATGCAAATGTAGGGTGTACTAAAATTACAGAGTTCAGCGTATGCCCCTAAGATCAGATATTTTTTTTTTTTTTTTTTTTAGAAAGGTTAAAATTTATCTGCACCAAGACTGGAAAATAAGCTTAAGGTGTTAGGTTATTCTGACAACACTGTTAATGCCTGTTGGCTAAGTGCATTAAACTGCTTTGAAATAATCACTTCTGCGTACTGTTTTAAAAACTGCTTGCTGGGATGGTGATTTAAACCTATTTTTTTTTTTTCCTAGTCTCAAAGCTTTACATTTGTTGAAAAAAAAAATATCGTATTTGAAACAAATAAACATGAAAATATAGTTTATTGTACTTCCAGGCATTTGTCTGAAAGGAAAGTCTGTCAAGACATTGCTAGTTAGAAACTGAAATCTCTGCCTTAATTCATTCCATTGTATTTCCAACCATATATAACATTACCAGGTCTCCCGAGAGCTCCTGGAAGGGACACCAGATACTCTTGGTATAGTAGGAGCATGGGGGAGGTGCGGGAGCATGGGTGGGGAATGGTTTCCAGGCCTAATTCTGTATTTCCTGTGATTTTTTTAATTTTTATTTTTATGGAGGGCAGGGAGAAAGGAGAGAAAAGAAAGAACTCTGCTGTTACCTTTATTCTGGCTTTGATTTTAAAACCATTTAAGAAGTAGCCTTCGCTGCGGCACTCTGTGGCGTCTACGATGGAATGGCAGTGGCTCATTCGTCCCTCAGTAATTTGCTGAGTTTTCTTTCTATTCTGTGCTCAGTGATGGAGGATGGAGGACTACAAGAGAGCCCTGCCCTCAGGATGCTCACAGCCCGGAGCGTTCTGGGAGGACAGGATGTAGGGAGGACAGGTCCTGTTGGTTACCCCAGCAGGAACTGTGGTATTGACATACACGCATGCACGCAGGTACACACACATGCACACATGCTCATACACGTGCACACTCACCCCTGAAGTTTCCTATGTAGTAACTTGTGACCCAAATATTCTTAGTATTTTTTAGACTAGGGTGCTTCTGAATTTTTGATGATGCTGCATATCTGGTGATCTTTAGAAGAATTAAGCTGCTTAAATATCCAAAGACGAAGATAAAGCCACACGGCATTAATACTAGTGGTGGCTTCAGCCAAGTCTCCTAAATGTTGTGATCTAAACCTTGGGTGAGGGAAAAAGAAAAAAGGCTACTTCTCTAAGCCTGCTTAAAAGCCAAGATGTGACAAAATTTATCCTTTTCTCCCCATAGGCCCTGAGGAATGATCTGAATATAGGGTAGAAAATTTCATGCTTACCCAGACGTTGAATAGTAATTTTTGTAAAACTTCCAGGTTGTTATTTACCGAACCTTAAAAAAATCTTCCTACAACTATGATGTATAGCTAGACAATATTGAGAGAAACTTAGGAAGAAAACAGATCATGCAAAGCCTGGAATGGTTGGCAATCCACAAAACCGGAGGCAGGGGACTGGATGAGAAAAAAGCAGAATCTCAAAAATTGAAGAGTGGGAACCATGATAATGACCGTGTACATTTACTGAGCGTTTGCTACATGCCGGTCTCACGGGTAAGGACTTTACATCATTGTCTCAGGTAAGGCGCACGCCAGTGTGGTAAGTAGTCGTATTATCTCTATTTTTCAGATGGGGAAACTGAGGCTGCGAGAGGCTTAGTAATTATAATTAGCCCAGGGTTTCACAGCGAGCAAGAGGCAATATCGCTTGAACTCGAGCATGCCCAAGTTCAGAGCTGACCTTCACATCTCGATTCTACCGAGTCTCTAGGTGGTGCCCCATTTTACAGCTGGAGAAACTGAGGCCTGGGGAGGTTAAACTAGGCCTTGGGTCAGACCGTAAGGCATGACTGAAGCCCTATCGTTGGTCGATGACTTGGTCTTTGGTTCCTCAGTGGGAACTAGCTTGTGCTCACCGAGAATCCACTGTGAGTGTCTCATCGCTGTGGCCTTCCTGAGGGCAGGGGCCATGTCCGGCTCATCTTTGTATCAGCAACACAGAACACAGGGCCAGGTGCAGTGGAGATGCTCTGGATAAAGAAGATGAGGAAAGTAGCAGGTTGGAATGTTCAAACACAGCTAACTGTAAGCCTCGGGCATGGCAGCCCATAGGATGCATTTATGCGAGCTGCTGAAAGGTGCTCCCTCTGGTCAGCCTCCAGACCTTTGTGCAAAGGAAAAGCTTTCTGGTCTTCCTGGCAGACTCGAGCCCCAAAGGGCTTGGCTAAGTATTTTGGATTTCAGCCCTCTCCTCCTATCCCCTTGGCTACTGCTTTTTCTGCAGTGTGGAAACTGCCCAGCTGTACCCGGAGGACTGTTTTTATTTAATTTAGTCATCCAGGGTCTAACACTGAACCTAGAATTTGATTGATATTCACTAAATATCGATGGAACACATGAAGAATCTTAAAGACAGTGCTAAATTATCTTCTGTCATTAGAATACAGTGAACACAGTGGAGTTATTGAGCCAGGTGTCACGGAACAGGTTGGAACTGAATTGGTTCTATCAGGCATTATAGGGTTTGGATGTGTTGGGGAAAAACAAGGGCATCTGGCTAGAGGGAACAAAGGCCTCAGATGCCACCAAGCAGGAAGGCCTGGGGCAGGAATAGGATGTGGTTTACTGCCCTCTGCTCAGGGAAGTCTGTAGACGTGATGAGTTGCATATCGGAAGGAGGTACCATTCTCATTGTATTTCATGCTTGGCCCCATGTCCATAGAATACAATGCGAATGGGGTTTCATGAAGTTTTTAAATTAGCTTCCTTATTCTAGGGGAGACGTATTTCTTCTCTCCTCCTTCTGTGTCAGTCAGGGTCCTCCAGAGAAACAGAACCAATAGAAGACATGCCTGTCTAAGAAGAGATTTGTTGGACGGTATTAGCTCATGTAATTTTGGAGGTTGGGCTGCAGAATGCAAGCTGGATTCCCGAGAAGGCTGGTGGTGTAGTTTGAAGGCCTGAGAGCTGGAGGGCTGATGGTGTGGATTCTATCTGGGATCCAACGGCCTGAGAAACAGAAGCCCTGGGGGCAGGATGAGATCAATATTCCGGGCAGAGTTAATTCAAACTCCCTCACCTTTTTATTCTATTCAGGCCCTCAACCAACTGGGAAATGCCACCCACATTGGGGAGAGCCGTCTGTTTTACTCAATTTAAATGCTAATCTCTTCTGGGAAACCTTCAAAGATGCACCCAGGAATAATATTTAAACAGAATTTGAGTGTCCCATGTCCCAGTCAAGTTGACATGTAAAATTAACCTTTTATTTTATACTTTTTTACATTATACTTTTCCCTTCACACTCTTCCCTTAACCTTTCCAAACTACACCACTGGCGTTCCTGGGTCTCCAGCTTGCAGATTGCAGATCATGGAACGGCCCAACCTCGAAAATTAGATGAACTAATACCGTCCAACAAGTCTCTTCCTAGACAGATATGTCTTCTTAACCATTACACTCTTCCCTGGCCCAGTTCTGCCATCTCGGGTATAATGGAGGATGCTGTTGCAGGTCCTGGAATACTTGGCCAGGGAGCGTGAATATGACCTTAGAGCAGTAAGGAACCATTTTGTGTTAATGAGCAGATCCATTAAAATCTTACTTATTTCTTCCTTAGGTGTATCTACAATGAATAGAGGCTGGGTGCTTAGCATCCAGTTGTGATTAAAAGCAGACATGGGCCTTTCTTGTAGGATACTCGCAACCAAGTTAGGGAGATGTACAGCAATGAACTAGTCATACTGATTGATACACAGTTATAGCGGATAAATGTGCACTATCTAGCAGATTGCTAAGTGCTCCAGAGGAATCCAGCATGTTTCTGCAAAGCATAAGAAACCTGACCTGCACTGGTGGGAGCAGCGGTCAGGAAAGGCTTCTCTGAGGAAGTCAAGTTTTAGCTGAGATTTAAATAGCAAATGAAGTTTAATTAGAAAAATGGGCTGGGACCTGGGTGCTCAGATGGCATGCCGAAAGAGAAACGGCAAGCGCAAAGGTCCTGTGGTAGGTGTGGGCCAGGTAGACTGGAGTGCAGAGAGCAGGAAGGAGATGCAAGGTACAATCTGAGGCTGAAGAGGAATGTGGGAACCAAACCGGGTTTGACGTAGATAGACCACAGGAAGGATTTTGGCTTAAAAAAAAAAATCACCCTAAGAGGAATGGGAAGTGTGCTCATATTGGTAGAGGTTTGCAAGAGGCTACATCATTGGAAAGGCATTTTGAAAATGTGACCGAAGCTGCCAAGTGAAGAGTGATTTGGAAAGAATGAATAGCAGATGCAAGAAGACAAGTTAGAGGAGAATGTGACAGTTTTGCAGGTCAAAGATGACCGTAAATTGGATCAACCTGGAGCCCATCTAGGGGGACAGATGGTCATGAATGGGACAGTGGTGGGTGGTGAATTGGCTATGGAGGGCGTTGGGGAGGAAAGGTCCCCAGCCTCACTCTAGGGTTACTGGCGTAAAAGTGGACTTTCCCCAGGATCCACCTCTATCCGCTCACATCAATAGCTTGTAGCTGTGTTCTCAAGCCCCAAGTCAGCGTACGATTGAATGATGTTCACTTCACCTGCTTCCCGGAATCCACTCGAACCAGCTGTGACAGCATCCTCTGTGTCCATCAGTTCTGTCAAACCCCGCAGCCCCCTGAGCTGCGCATTTCCCGAGCCCCTTCCCCTTGCCTGCTTTGATTAGCTTCTAATTTTACCACATCTCTATTACTTACCGGGTTGTTCAACATCCTTTTTATTTTTTAAAGCCAAGATTGATTAAGAGTTCATCCTCTTCCCTGTTTTCGAGGCTCATTATTTCCAAGTTTCCTCTCGGTTATTAGTGGTCCTGTTTTCTTTCAAGTGCCTCTCGTCTTTGAAAAGCTCTTGTGATTCTCTTAAGCCCATTTGCCATTTCGTCGGCCTGTCTTCCTTCTCCCTATAAGCCTTAAGTATGACATTATGGTTTTGTTTCAGCCCCTCTCCCCTCCTTCAGAGATAACTGTAGATACTGCAGTCCTCTAAGATTGTCTGACACAATACAGAAGCTCAATAAATATTGGTTAAATTTGCTCCTTTTATTGAATGTGCAGACTTTGATGGAACCACTTAAAATGCTTCTTGCACATGCTCTCTTTTATATATTTTATGTCAATATATGTATGTGTATAGTTACCTGAATCCACGCTTTCCCTGGGAAGACTCACGAAATAACTTATTTCTCTGTGGTTCTGTACCAGTGTGGTAGATGGTCACCCCTGCCTGTGTGAATACACTCAAAAGTGCTGGGTGCTCATTGTAAACGTACATCAGTTTCGTCAATCCTTATCGAGGCATGTACTTTTCCAATGAGTTGCTAGATGAGTTTTGATGGTTTTGCACAATGATTACGGTTTTCAGTTTCTGTTAAGTGATAATGATCAGGGAGTCAAAAAAAAAATGTGGAAATGTTTGGAGAGTTTGCCTTTATTCCACATAAGGGAACGGCGCTGGGTCCCAAAGATGCGAGGATGACTAAGATTGGGACTAATTGGGAAAAGAGGTGATTACTGCAATGAACCCCTTGACGTTCTGGCCGGAAGTGAGAAGGCTGCTTGCCCTGGATTGGAAGCACTCCCTAAGGGGGGGGGCATTTCTTTCTTCAATCCAGATCTGAAGTGTCTCTTCCACAAGATAAACATTAAAAATAAAATGAGGTAACAGATTTAAAAGTGTTTTGAATAAATAAAAATTACTTTATAAATTCCACATTGAGTAATTATCCCTGAATTAGTGGTTACAAGTCTTATACACTAGATGGGACATTTGGTTAGTAGAAGGAGATTTTTGAGGATCGATGGAAATATATTTTTTTTTCTGGAAATAGCCTGTTGTTTGCTGACTACTGTTAGCTGGCGTCAGTTTAATGCCTTTCCCCCTAATGTACCTTGAGATCTGTGATGGAATTATCTATGTAAATTGAACACTTTAAAAAAGCCCTCCACAAACCTGTATGTTATATTTATAAACTTTACATTGTACTAAAGTCAGCAAATGTCACAGAATTAAAATCAGTAAATGCAAAAGTGAAGGTTTCCATAGCAACAGTAACTAACCCATATTGCATGTAAAATGGAATGTACATTAGAATTTACATTTAATCGTCTATTAGTAGAGAAAGATCCTGTATAGAGCAGGTGTAATATGGATACATTCAGGTGACCCTAGCAGCTCTTTATCTTTTAAACTCCAGGCTTTAGCTGCTGTAACTCTTTCATACCTACCAAGTTTTGACTCCTTTAAGGAAAACAAGGTAGGAAAAATTAGAGGCAACATTAGGGCAGAGATGTGTACCCCTAGATTTAAATGCAGCAGAACATCATCCTTGCATAAATTATCAATCAACTCAGTAGGTATTGCAGAGAAAGAAATAGACCCAGAATACTAAACGCTTATGAAATTGTCGCACGTAGGATACTTAAGCATTTCTGTCTCCATAGCTGGTTTACACGCACTCTTAGTGCCTCTGAAACAAGGTAACACAATGTGGTTTCATGGCTCTGAGTTGATTGTGGAAAGATGGGTGGTAGCTCTGGGGGCAAGACTTTGGTGATAGCCCCAGCTCAGCCCTTCTGTGTATCTGGCCTCCCTCATTGGACTTCAGTTTCCTCCTATAATGCGTCCCTTAGCTATGACTGAGGGTTCTCGATGTCTCACGTGGGAGTGGGGGGAGAAGGATACTTTGTAGACTCTAAAGCTTTCTGCGTGGACCATGGGATTGCTGGTGTGTGAGCTGCTTCATAAGGCAGGTACCACCCCTAGACTGGCTTTGACCGTCTTCCCTGGAGAGGCCTGTCCTTGGCCGTGGGCTCCCGTAACAGGATGTCTCCTCAATCTGCAGGCTTTCCCTGCCCTTCTGGTAAAGAGCTCTGAGTCATTGCTCAGAAACAGTCTAGATCAGGAGATGGCTCTAGATGGAGACATTTTTATCGAACAAATTTTCTTTTATAAAATTGGAAGAAATGCTGGTACTGACTAAACATATGATTCACTCTTAAATGCAGTTGATTTTTAAAAATAATTTTAAATAAAATTAATTATAGATTTATTTCCCCCATCAAGGTTAATGGTCTTTTAGGTTCCTTGACTTTGCTCTCAAACTCTCTGATATAGAAAGTCTGGAGTAGGGCACAGGATCTCCTTTTTATCAATTAACCATGGCAATTTCTAAAAAGATTATTTTGAAATCAATTAATTTTGTGTTAGAATGAGGTTATCTGCCTATGACCTAGGTCAGAATTTTGCCACTAGCCCAGAATCCCCGTTCTTGTCACAACCCCCTTCATAGCATAATGTCAGCGGACTCTTTTGGTTTACCTGTCTAGTGTTTTTCCTACCAGTTTCAGCTATTTTTAATTTGGCCTGCCTCACTTCCGGTGGCTACCTGTTGGCTATTTTTGGTTCATTTATTTTCTGGTCCATCAGAGGAGCCACAGCTTCTTTCTGCTTCTTGCAGCTCAGACTCTGATACAGTGCACGTCTTGTGGCTGTTGGTGGACCGTGCCACCTGGCTGGCATCTTGGAGTTCATGTCACCTTTTCTTATCACATAGAATTTTTATTTTATAGTTACTGAGAAAGCGCTTTTAGATGTTGGCATTTTTTAATCCAATATCATTCTTGTGCATATATAGACGAGAATATAGATGAAATAAATTGGTTAGGTATTCCTAAGACTTTTCATATTCAAGTTCTAACTTTTCAGAATTGTTCTTTGACTCATAACTGTCCACCGTTTTCCACATAGGATAATCTCTGTGCCACCAGAAGTGTTGGTGAGACCGCATTCTTCAAAATAATGTACTAAAAAAAAAAAAAAAAAGCCATCGGTGCTGCACTCTGAGCAGGCTTTGCATTATGTAGAGCTTGCCTAATTTTAAATTCAGTTTTTGGAAATGCAGCTACCCTTGTTGGATTCACAATCTCCCTGACTCTTACCTTGAACCATTTGATTTCGAGAGATTAGTGATTCGTTTTTGTCTGCCATTTTCTTCCAAGTCATTCCCACCCATTCTGCAAATCACGATGCTTCTGTTTTTAACATTTGCATGCATGCAATGGCAATGGTGGCTTGGCAGAGATACTAAATTAAAATCTTATTGTAAAACATACACTGAGACTTCAGAGCCCAGAGCCATTTATATTGGGAAAAATGTACCTGTTAGAGTTAATGAGATTATACAGAGGTATAGATATTTGGAATTTTACTGTACTTTGTATTTTTTTTTAATTAAAATTATTGGAGTGACCTTGGTTAACAAAATCATATAGGTTTCAAGCGTACAGTTTAATAATACGTCACATGTATCTTGCATTGTGTGTTCACCACCCAGAGTTAAACTTCCTTCCGTCACCATATATTTGACCCCTTTACCCATATCTCCCTCCCTCCTCCCCACATTTATAATTTTGTAACCTGCTTTTCTCACCTTAAAATGTGTTCTAAACATCTTTTCATTAAATGCGAGGTGACACTTTAAGGACCTGCATATTTTTCACCCTGTGCATCACCATAATAAACGTAACCAGTGCGTTTTTAATCTCGTCAGCTGATTTTGTTGTAAAAGTTTTCCATGTTTTTTTTTTCCCCCCTGCATTACTCTGGTTTATGTGGTAGTTCGGAGATATCAAAAAATGATGCTATCATTGTTTGTAAGAGCCAAAAAAAAAAAAAAAAGAAAGAAAAAAAAGAAAGAACCCAAATGTCCATTAACTGTGGAATGAATAAACGAAATGAACAGAATGGAATATTTTTAAGTCATAAAAAAGGAATAACATTCGAATGCATGCTACAGCATGGATGAACTTCAAAAACATTATGCTAAATAAAAGAAGTCTGTCTCAAAAGACCAAATATTGTGTAATTATGTGGGCGGGGACAGGGCGGGAATGGACATTTCTGCAATAGATGTGAGGGAAAATACTGAAACCAGTTGTGGTGATGATTATGCAACTTGATAAATTTACTAAAAATGAAAACACAGAATTTTATGGCTTGAATATTATACCTCAATAAACCATTAAAAAAAAACTATTCTCCCCCACTGCTGTTTTCCCAGAATATTAACTTTTAAGATGAAACATATGCTAAATATTATAAAATAATATTAAAACATTATGTTTCAGAAAACTTCTTTAGAATTCGAGTAATTTCTTTTTTCTTTGTTTATATTTTTAAAGCCTAAGATAGAAGCGTAGAAAGCATAAGGACAAAGAGCATGTTTTGTCATAAAGTCTCTTGGTGAAAAGACACCATTAACGCTATCAAGATTAACCACAGGATGATTACCAGATTCTCTTTTCCATCATTTTGCCTCCATCCCTGTCCAGAACTCTAGGACTTTTCAGTGATGGGCAGCCCCCTTCATTTTGAGACAATCTATCCAATTGTCATAGAGTTACAATTGTTAAAGGGAATATAAAAAATTAAACTCAAGTCAGCCTTTTAATCACTTTCAATCACGTCATTTTCGAAGCTGGTACAGAAGACGTTCATTCTCTCTTCTGTAAGATAACCCACCACCCTCTCTAAATATTGGGAACTAATTAGCCCACGACTCTGGGTCTTCTTATTGCTGGGCTACATGTTCCCAAGGGGCTCGGCTGTGATGCCCTCTAGGCAGAGGTGACATCTCCCTTTGCAGCATCTTTACAAACCTACCTCTTACCTTGTCTGACTCTCCACTGGACAACGAGCATCTCCTTTGCCCGATTGCTTTCCCTGGCCGCTGGGTTGTTAATGGGATTCCTAGAATGTCATCTTAGAAACAGGAAAGGTCCCGCACAGGTGATCTGGGCAGTCTTGGTTTGATTATGGTGGGTCTCTTTCTTTCCTTACTTTGTTTCCAGAGGACACAGGACACATAATTTTAGATCTTGCCATCTTTTGCTAAAAAATATTGGAAGTTAATAGTCAGAGGCTAGTTACACAACACTGATCAGAAGCTATAAAATCTTTTTTCTGGGATTTTTTTTCTTTTAACTTCTTGTACTCTTTTCCAGACTACTTGCAAATGTCTTCCTTGATTGTAACACTATGAGAGGGGTCGAGAGTCCGGCCTACATTTACTTATAACAAAGATACCATAAATTTACCTATGAATCTGAGAAGACCTGCTGCACTCATCAGTTTTTCCAAAAATATGTAAGTCCTTGCCATGTACCGGGCATCTGTTCTCAGCACAAGGGCAAAAGAAGCAGTGTCCGAAACACTGTTTGTTTTTGCCATTTTAGAACTTAAAACCCAGTGGAGGAACCATAAAACAAACAAACAGATGCATATGTAATGTGCAAATATGGTAATAAGTAGCAATAAAATACTGTGAAGACAAAGCAAAGTCAGGAGATAGAGAGCTATGATGGACAGCATCAATGCAATCAGAGAAGGCTTCTCGGAGGAGATGGCATTCGATCGGAGACCCAGATAAAGTGCAGGAGGGAAACCACTGGCGTGTGGGCAACTGTTTAACAATTGGTTCTCAGAAAAAAATTAAAAATATGTAAAGAAAGAAGCATGTATACATATGTAAATTTTACTGATAGAAAGATATATAGTTCAGTTTGTGAATATTATTAAAATATACAATACTTTTTATCATAAATCTATATAGCCAATTAATTCTCTCAAAATGCTTTCGTTGATTATTTCATTGCTGAACTCTAGTGTTCATAGCCAAACTGTAATTTTAATTGACGAAAGTAGTTCTGACATGACTATTGGTTGATTTTTTTTTTTTTTTACAATAATGAATAAGAAGTGAAACAACAGAGATGAATATCTGCATTTCCCTCATTCATCAATGGCATGAGTTACTTCTCTTCTGACTAGGATAATAGTTTCAAATACTGGAAGCACATTTCCTCAAATGTGCTATTTGCAATGTAATAGCGACAACCAAGACACATTTTTATGCTTACTCTGCATTATTAACGTTTTTGTCCATCACTTTTGTAAGTTTAGACAATCAACAAAACAAAATATCAAGCCCTGATTTGTAGTGTTCGCCAGTTTCTGTAGTGTAAATACTCCCACCGTGGCCAGTTTGCAGCTACCAGCATGAAGTCACTGCACGTGGAGTTTGAAGAGCCACATAGCATTATGCCATAGTTCCCCTACCAAGATGCAAATCACCTCAAGAGCACGGGTATCAGCGAATTAGAGCAGAATAATTAGTGGGTCTTGAGTATTTATTACTACCTGTGTTTTAGATATAAATTATTTAAGTGTACATTAATAGCTGTCTCACAAAAGTTCTGAAAATTTAACAATAAGAGAGCTGATCTGAGTTGGCTGCAGCTCACTGGAAAGTGACATATGTGGCTATTAGAAGGAAGAGTATTCCAGGCAGAGGACACAGTCAGTGTGTGTGAAGGTTCTTGGGCAGGAGCAGGCTTGATGTGTTGAAGGAAAGCCAGGAGGTCAGGATTGTGGGTGCAGAGTGGACATGAGGAGGGAGGCGGGCAGCAGAGATAGTGGGGTCAAGCCAGAATGAGTCTTTGCACCTGTTGGACAGGTCATTTTAAGGGGAGAGGGAGCGACCCACAGAACTCTGTAACCCTCCGGGTGAGGCCACCCTCCATTCACGTCATCTTCGGCAGAGATGCGGAGCCTCAATCAGCTATGTGACTTTGCACTCACTCTCCTGGCCTCCACTTTTCTTTTCTAAGATGAAGAAGTTGGACTAATGTGATGGTCAAGCTTCCTTTCGAATCTCACAATCTCTGAATCTAGATAAGGCTTCAAATCCTTTTCTTATGGCAAATGTGGTACATCCTGCTGCCTCTCGTCTGTCTGTGCCGAGGCTCCTGGGCTCTCTCAGCTTTTCCCCCCATGGATATGGTTATGGTTAGTTTTCCCAACACTGAGAATTCACTGCATCTTTAGTATTTCCTACTTGCCTCTGAATCTGGTGGCCTGCTTCTGTGGCTCTCGTATGAAAGCTCAGTGACTCGCTTTTTTCAGTTAAGCATTTGGGGATGGCGGGGAGCAGCAACCCCATTCAAGTCCAGTGTTGTTGTTGACTGGCCTTCCAGCTTGAGCATTTGCTCACATCAGCTCATGTCACTGTCATTCTGAACACTTCCCCCAAAACTGAGATGCCTGACTGAGAAAAGCCTGCACATAGAGAAACAGATGGAAGGAACTTATTAAGGGCGGTACTTGGATCTCCACATGTACCTCTAGACCATTTCCAAATTAGGGACCAAAAACAGCTGGGTATTCTTTAGATTGTTAGGATGAAGGGTGATTGACAGTATCACTGGGGAAAGTGAACATCTGCCTATCGGTTGTGACCAGCTCCAAACTCAAGAGAGGAAGCACATGAACTGTACCCTCGTGACTAAGGAACTTCCTACCTCAATAATAATCATAATTTTTAGAAATACCCGCAGTGTAGTGGTTAAGATTTCGGGCCCTTGGACCAGACTGTCTGCATTTGAATTTTAGGCCAGCAGTTCCTTGGTCAGTCATCTAACTGACTCTGGGTCAGTTTCCTCACTTTGAAATGAAAGGTGACAGTAATAGTAACCACTTTGGCAGGACGTTATTGGAATTAGATGGATTATTGATGTTACATAGTGTTCTTATAACGTGGCAGTTTTAGAAGCCCCATATTTTATTTTCTCTTTAGAATGACCCCTATCTTAGTCATTTTGGGCTGCTATCACAAAAATGCTATAGAATCGGTGGCTTAAACAGCGAATATTTATTTTCACATTTTTTTCTGGAGGCCGGGAAGTCCAAGATCAAGGCACGGGCAGATGCACTGTCTAGTGAGGCATGCTTCCTGGCTTGGCCAAGCACTGAGGCGCTAAGCACGGTGCTGACGAATGTAGCGCGGTCATCGTCACCCAGTTTATCATCATCAATAACATCATCATCGATCATGTTAATAACTATCATTATTCTCTTCCTCACCACCATCATCATCATCCCACGAGAGGAAACAGAACCTCAAAGAGGTTAGGTGACCAGGCTAAAGAAAAGAACCGAGGTCAAGGTCTTGGGCAGGCAGTACTTGTGTGAACGTAAAATGCTTACATGCTCCACTCTGCGTGGTTACGACTCTTTTGATCATCACCCTTCAAAAGGACGTTTCCCTTCTCCAAAGACTCTTGTGTTTGACTCTGAAACATAATGCAGTGGGGAAAGCACTGGGCTCGGAGTCCAAGTTCTGCTTTTTATTCTGTCTCTTCATGGACTAACCTTGAGTGCGACCTTGGGCAGTGTACTTCCCTTTGAGGTTCGATTTCTGTATCTGGCAACTGAGGATGTTGGACCAGATAGCCTCGATAGTCCTTCTTAATGTTACAATAGCCTTTGGTTATCATTTAGTTGATTTATTTACTCATGTATTTATTTGAATTATTAAATGCATTCTTAAAGTTAAAAAAGTAATGGAGTATACGGAATTTTGAAAAGTAAAGGAGAGCCATTACTTGTTATTCTATCACCTAAATCTCATGTTTTGTCTATTTTGTCCCAGTCTTTTCCAGTGTAGTCGTAAGTATGCTGCTTTGCACCCTACATTTTCATTAACCTTACATCACGTGTATTTTCTGTACTAATGCCTTTTTGTGTATCGATTGTTTTTAAATGGCACTCAGGAAAAAATTCTGCACAATAGCCTTCCTTTTCTCCAGCTCTTATCAACCAGTCCTCTGTAGATATCCTGTTAGGCTAGAACAACAATTATTATACTTCCACGTGGCGATAAGGCCTTTGAGGGAAAATAAACTGAGACGCGGGGCTGGCGAGTGACTGGGGTGGGGGTGGCTGGTTCAGGAAAGGCGACGAGGGAAGGTCTGTCTGAGGGAACAGCGGAGCAGGAAGCGGAGGCATGAACCTTGTTAAAGTCCAAGGGAAGAATATTCTGGGCAGAGAGAGCAGTAAACACAGAGTCAGGGATGAGTTCGGGTGTTCGCGGGGCGGTGAGAAGGCCAGTGTGGCTGGAGGCATGAGTGGAAGATTCCATCCCTGAGCTCTCTGGGATGGACGGAAGCTGCTGGTCCTCTCCTCTCCAAAAGAGAGCTGGGTCATTCTCAAACGTGGCTGTCGTCTGCCGCGTGGCTGAGTCATCCATGCTTGGTCTCCTGCTCTTCTGGTGTGGGGCTGATTTGGCGTAAAGAGAAAGATGGGAGTTGGAGATGCCACTCTTCCATCTGATGGGCTGGCTTCACAGACGAGGACGCATTTACCTGGTGGAAAATGGCCCTTCTCTTGGAGGCCACAGTGTTTCCTCGCTGTCACTGGGCTGGCCTGTGGACATGCCTGGCTGTGTTTCCAGCACGGCTTGAGGAGCCGAGCCTGCTGCCGGGCCAATCCTGAGTCCCTAGGGGCCAGTCTCGAGTCCCTATGCATCAGAAACACAAGCCCAGTCACAGCGATCCCTTCCTGTGTGGGATGCAGAGGCTTCCTGCGGAGGGCTGAGGGCAGGCCTTCTGAATCCCGCTCAGGGGAGGCAAAGGGGGTCTCAACGTAACCAACCGGACTCTAGGCTTGGGCCACTTTATAAGAGATGATTTTGGTTCCCTAGTTCCTGTCTTTACAGCAGATTCCTTTGTATTGCTGGTACCCCGAAAGGAGACAATTACCTTCCCGATCTTTAGTCTTTATATTTTACCTTAGTCTGATATTTACTGTATTAACTTGGCAGCCAGGTGGGTTAGCGATCTAAGCCTAACCTTGGATGAG
>NW_011888786.1:2093301-2103740 GCF_000151845.1 Pteropus vampyrus | reverse complement strand
CGAGGACGCATTTACCTGGTGGAAAATGGCCCTTCTCTTGGAGGCCACAGTGTTTCCTCGCTGTCACTGGGCTGGCCTGTGGACATGCCTGGCTGCGTTTCCAGCACGGCTTGAGGAGCCGAGCCTGCTGCCGGGCCAATCCTGAGTCCCTAGGGGCCAGTCTCGAGTTCCTACGCATCAGAAACACGAGCGCAGTCAAGCAATCCCTTCCTGTGTGGGGTGCAGAGGCTTCCTGCGGAGGGCTGAGGGCAGGCCTTCTGAATCCCGCTCAGGGGAGGCAAAGGGGGTCTCAACGTGACCAACCGGACTCTAGGCTTGGGCCACTTTGTAAGAGATGATTTTGGTTCCCTAGTTCCTGTCTTTACAGCAGATTCCTTTGTATTGCTGGTACCCCGAAAGGAGACAATTACCTTCTCGATCTTTAGTCTTTATATTTTACCTTAGTCTGATATTTACTGTATTAACTTGGCAGCCAGGTGGGTTAGCGATCTAAGCCTAACCTTGGATGAGCAAAGACAGTCCAAGAGACCTATCATATTTAAAGGAGTTTTCATTCTCATAATCAAGGGGAGGATTGATTTTGAAGTGATGAATCCCTCTTGGACTTTCCTCTGTGTTTGTGTACCAGTACTGGCCTGAAAACATTTATCTTGGATCTTTAGAGTGAAGATCTAATGAAATTGTAGAGTAGAAAAGAGTAATATATATTCATCAGGTTAGACTAGCTAGCTACTGTAAGGAAAACTTCAGAGTTTCGTGCCTTAGTAAAATAAAGTTAGTTTTCTACCCCCTCTCCCTGTCTGTCACTCATGTTGGTGGCAGTAGGGATGGGACTCTGCTCCACTTAATCATTCAGGTACCTGTTCACGTAGCAGCTACACCGCCTGCCCTGCCCAGGGCTTCTTGCAGGTGGCCTCTGCGTCTAACCAGCCAACAACCACGGAGTGTCTGAGGGTGGTGCAGGGGGTCTTTGAGTCAAGCCTGGAAGGGGTGCGCTTTGCTTCTACTCCCGCTGGACAGATCTTGGTCCCACGGTTCCCACTCTACGCAGCAGGGATGGAAAACGTGGTCTGGGAACATTTGTCAAGGAAGAGAGAACTCAGATACCAGCTCTGCACGACGGTTTGCTGCCCACCTGCATCGCAGCCATGTGATAGCGAAGAATGAAAATTCTCTGGCCCCAACGAGGACCTAATGGAGCAGAACAGCTGAATAGGGGGCCCAGGTATCTGCATTTTAATAATTTGCTCCAGCCTCTGCTTTCCATATCCCGAGGTTTAAGATTCACTAGCTAATAAAGTAGAGGGTGAAACAAACATGATCTTTATTTATATGTTTATCGGAGTAAACATGATAAATACTCCTCTCGCTCTGCTTTGTCTACCTTTGGCACATTTTCAGAGAGGAATTGAATTAATAACTTGTTGATTTGTAACTCTTGCCCCTTAAACCTGTAAGCTCCCAGCACGCTGGATGTCAGAATCATTAGTCAATACATCAATACTCTTAAGGAGTCTGCTCACTTAACTAATAAAGCAAAGCCAAGGTTGTTTTTCTCCTCTGTCCTTGGCCGGCCGGAGCCGGTGCCCTCTCTGACTGGGGACGTGCAGGCTGCCCGGTCGGTGCTGGTGCTGGTTGGCTCCGTGGCTCAGTGGCTGTGACCCTCGTATCCTCTTCCCTTTCCTTGTCCTCTTCCTTTTCCTGGTGACCAATCTCCGCAGGGCTTGGCATCCTTGTAAGTGTTACACAAAGAACTTCAAATTTGCTGGACGTCAGGGGCGGAGGACCGTGGCTTTGTTCCTGTTTCTGCTGTTATCGTTTGGTTTAATAATTCCAATTTCCTTCTATTCCCGTGGGAAACTGGAAGCCTTTTAGAACTACTGACGATTGCAAACAGTGTGGGTCGCAGATAGCACTGTTTGAAGAGAACTCGCCCAGGTCCAGGGCCGGAGGTCTTTTTGATTTGCACAAGATAGGACAGTTTCTATAGTTACAGTGGTATGAAACTTGAATTCCTGTCTCCAAATATTTATGAGAAGCATCTAAATACCAAAAGTATAAAAAATGGTATATACATGAACAGAGAGTTTACGATTTTTAGTTCTATTTCTGTATAGCAAATGTATGTAGATCTTATAACCCAGAGAGTAAACCATTTTTGTAAAATAGTTTTCACAAATTGAAAGAAGTGTGAACAGCGAGATAAAAGAACTTTTTGTTGAGACCTTCTTATGTGGAAGCCTCTTGATATCCTTTATTTCCCATAACAACCATGTGAGGGAGGCATCACTGTGCTCATCTTACAGATGAAGAAGCTGAAGTGTAAGGTGGTTCAGAAGCTTGACTGAGGTCTGGTGCTAGGGCAACTAAGCAAAGAGCCAAGTCAATTCAATTCCAATTCCAAGTCAATTCAATTCAGTTCAGTTCAATTCCAATTCCAATTCCAATTCCAATTCCAATTCCAATTCAATTCAATTCAATTCAATTCAATTCAATTCAATTCAAATAGCTCTTGAGTAGCTAAGGAGTGTTCATAGCACACATATGGGTTCGAGAATTCACACTGTCTGGGAGATCAGGGACAGCATTGCAGGCAGAGGGAAGAGTATATGCCAAGGAGGAATGGTAATGCATAGTGTGTCTGGGGAATGTCTACTGCTACCATGTGGTGGGAGTGTCAGGGCTGGCGCTGAAATCATGCCTGGGGGCCCCACAAAGCTGTCTATGTGGTTCAGTAGCCAGTGAAGAAAAGGCTTGAGTATTTTAAAGTGGAGGCTCAGCATGATAATTCCAATGATTCAAAAGAAGGCTGGTCTTGGTGAGAAAGTTAAGAGTGAACGGAGTGTTTTGGGGAGCTAGAGTTCAGTCCTCAGGGGGACTGGAGAGTTGTCATCCATCCTGTACCCTCTGAACATCCACAGCGCTGGCTTTCACTCAGGGGTGATTTTGCCTCGCAGAGAACACTGGTCAATATCTGGAGGCGGTTTTGATCGTCACAGCTGGAAAGGAGAGCTACTGATATCTAATGGGTAGAAGCCAGGAGTGCTGCTAAACATCAGACAATGTACAAGGTGGTCCCCGACAACAAAGGATTATCCGACCCGAAATATCACTGGTGCCAAGATGGAGAAACCCTGGCTGACCTACAGTGATTTGGGTATAACTGTCTGTGTTATGACTGACAGTCACGATCCTCACATTCTTTTTCGCCTCTTTTGATCAACTTAGTGAGTCTGTGCTTGAGTTTCCTTATCTGTGCAGTTGATGTAAGGAGAAAATGTAAAGAATTGAGTGGTAGGACAAAAAAATTTTATGAACTTTCCAATGATTATTTTTCATATATAGGTTCTTTATGGACTCACAGTCAAGCAAGGAAATCCTCCATTCACCAGTGAAACACACTGCTTTGGGAAGGTCCTTTTAGTCAGTATCCTTGTTTCGGGGCCAATGCCTGCCTTTTTGGTAAATTATCTTAGGTTGATTTTCTTCTTTTCTTTTTTATCTTTTTTTTTTTTTTTTTGTAGCTATAATGATGCCCCTGGGGTATCCAGTTTTTTTCACAGGGCAGATATGGATCCATGTGGGAAAGAATTACAGTGTTGCCAAAGTCAATATATTGCTGGATGTGAAATAAATTCACCAGCCGTGACTTAGTGCACAAATGTGGGTCACTGCCAAGATCGCTTCAGCAGTGTGGTCTCTCGTTAAATAGGCTCATTGATGAGATCATCTTAGAACACTTTGTCAAGGAACCATAGAGTGTTTAGATGGAAGAGACCTCCAGTTTTGTTCAGTCCACCTGTACTTTTACAGATGAACAAACCGAGGACCAGAGGTGTTGAGCGATTTGCCTGAGGTCATGCAGCTGATGGGTGGCATCCTTTAGGCCCTGTTTATGAAGCCACAGACACTACCAACAGACCACTTGCACGCCACTGGAGTTCTGTATTCATAGATGACCAGGCATCATTTTCTTCCCTTTTTACAGGGGATGATCTAAAGGTCTCTAATACAGTGATACTCAGTGAACTGAGAGGAATGTATATCTGCTCCTATAAGACCACTTTGTATTCTTTGTGACAGTGTGTTTCCTTATACCTAAAGGATCAAGGCTCTGAATTGGGCTGGACATGCTTTTAGGACACGTTTTAAAAGTCCCATTAGTATTTAAATGTACAGAAAAGTACAGGTAAAGGGAAATGCCTGTGGGGCTGGTGGATAATATTACTTTCCGGGCTACCAAAATTCATCTGTCTTTCTCAGTGTTTGTCTCAGCAGAAATCTGTTTCAGGAAGATCCTTTTTGGCTACGTTCGGGCATTGGAGAGTTGCACTGTATGCATTTTCTTTATGTCAGCAGTAAAGTAAGGGCCACGGTGCCAGATAAGCCTGGCTCCTTGAATCCTATCTCTACAATTGACTTACCTCTCTGAAAAGTTTTCTCACCTGTCAAGTGGGGATAATAATAGTCTTGCCTCTAAGTTGGAGAGGATTAAATTATTTTTTAAATTTTATTGAGCATTTTGCATAGTCCCTGACAAATTTGAAGAGCTCAATATACATTAGCTATTATTATTTAACTTTTGCTATTATTATTGTTATTTCACTACGAAATATGTCTGGCCCATAGCAGGTTTTCAATAGACGATACTCTCTTTTTGAGTAACATTTCTGCCACCAAGTGACTCTGTGGCCCAGAAAAATGTATCCTCCTCCCAAAAGGGGCCTCAGCTTCCTATTTTGAAGGAAATGAGGACAGCTCTGCCAACTCTACATGTTCTCTGTGATGTGTCTCTGAGTCCATGCTTCTGCTCACACCACAGTTAAAGAATCTAAAGTGACCACAGTACGGAAAAGCAATGTGAACCTACTGAGGGCGCAAAGAACATGTCTCATGATGTAGATCGGGTTGTGAAAGCTCACACTTGCAATCAAATAGAAATAATTAGGGAGGCATAGAATCGAGGCATCATGGGTGCTCCAGTATTGCCACGTAGCTTATGGCTTTAAAATGCAGTTTACTATCTGGTCAAGTGGCTCTTACTAAGTGGCACCCAGCGAATCACGTACATGTGATACCGGTCTTGACAAGAAGCATGGGATCCGTGCTCAGTTAATCACAAGTTAAAGTGGTGAAATGTTTCAAGGACAAGTCACTTGTCTTATCTGTAGTGTCCTTATAGGTCTGGAGTAGTTCTCTCAGGGTCAGAAGTCACATCTGTGACTGACCAGGAGTGCACTTACACCACTGTCCTTAGCTCAGTTTCCTCACCTGGGACATGGGAGATGTCAGCGGTCATGGGGTGTGTTAGTCCTTTAATGAGATGATGAATAGTATAGTGCCTGAAACACTGCAATCTCAAGAAATGCTATTTTGTTGTTATTTGTTTTTGAAAAATGTAGCAAAGTTCTGAGGCCTCTTTTTGTTTAAAAATTTATGATTTCAGGTTTGCCGTGTGAGCCGATCACATGGCAATTAGCAAAATCACTAAATGGATTTAAAAAAAAAATACCCTAAAAAATGTGGGCAACAACACAGAGAGAATTGTGTATTGACGCAATTTGTATAGGTCAATAAATATTGTATCAGGTCCAGGATGGAAAAAGGATGTTGCCGAAATAATTGTGATGCGATAGTCTAAAAAAAATAAACCCAACAATAGGCCAGTGTGCTGGCCAGCAGGAAGCCCCAACAATACCCCCACCTTTTTCCTGTACCTTACCCAGAGTTCCTTCCCTGTGACACAGATAACCGATGGGTGATAAAGTCTCAGGCCAGGTTTGGTGCCAGCTGAAAATAGAAGAATTCGTGTCAAATTGTTATCTGATCAGAAAATGAACTTAGCAAACACCCTTCCCAAACAGTGTTTAAGAAAGTCCCTGGTGGGGGAAAAAGTCCTGTTTTTCACCTGAGTGGTTCCTCTGAGTCACAGTGACACACGGAGGATCAGCTCACCCGGAGCGTCAACAGGCACACCTCCATCTCCGGGGCCGTTATCACATCCTGCACGAGCCCGTGTCGGGAGTGGTGATGTAGATAGTAATTTCTCGTATTTATAGAGAGCTGCACCCTTTCACTGTGCCTGCCCGTTCCTCATTCCATGGAGCTCTAAGGTGGCTCCTGGCTTTGACTGTTACCCCGTGGCTTACCGCAGAGCTGTGGACCTGGGCAAATGACTCACCCCCTCTGAGCCTCAGTTTCCTCATCTCACTGGGTGGTCGTTAGGGATCTGAGAGATCATGCGGGCAAAGTGGTTAGCAGTGTACCTGGCATGACTGGCTGTATTCTAATAATTAAATAAATAGTAATTATGGTTAATAATCCTGTGAGGGAGAGCATTGTCTCCATTTTAGAAATATGGCAACTGAGGCTCATTCCACCAATATATTTATTGAGCACCCAGGTGTTGGGCCGAGAGGAGGGATGATAAGCAAACATATGCATAAATATAAGATATGCTGGATTCTGGTAAATGATATGAAGAAGGTAAAGCCGAGGCAGGGAAGAGAGAGTAAAGGAGCTGGATGTCAGGGATGGTGTCCCCGATGAGGGGACAATTTAGCAGAGGCCTTTATTAAGTAGAAGAATGAGCCTCACCAGCATCTTGGGGAAGAGCATTCAGGCTGAGGGAACAGCCTGTGCAAAGTTCTACAGGAGGAATGACTCAGTCTATCATGAGGAATGGCAAGGACCCGTGGGTGCCCAGAGCAGAGTGAGCCACGACAGCGATGAGAGACGAGGTCAGGTCAAGTCAAAGAAATCAGGCTTTTAAGATCCTGGGGAAGATTTGTGATTTTATCCATTGGGAAGCCATCGGTGGCATCTGAGCTGAATTTCTGATCTGAACTAAACTTTGTACAGACCCTAGGTCCTGTGGAGGAGACGAGTTGCAGTTAGGCAAGATGGGAGTAAGGACATCAACCTGGAGACTTTTTCAGTTCAGACAAGCGATGCCGGTGGCTTGGATGGGAATGGTAGCAGTGGCGATGGTAGAGGTGGTGACGGAAGGTAGGGAATAAAAAGGGAGCGTGAAATCCATTCATTCTCCATCCTTAACAAACCGCTGGGCTACCAGGGGGCGGAAGCCATGCCAAGAAAACACTAAACCACAGAGATCACCTTGCGTGGGGATTAAGGAAAACAGATCACCATGAGCTGGCCTGGTCAACAAAAGCTTTAAGGAGCATGTGGGATGTCACATGTACGTAGGAAAATTTGACTAGGCCAAGAAATGAAGGTGGTAAACCACTTAATTTTGAGAGATCTATGTAAGTAAAGATACCTACCAGGCTAAACATAATGTTTAAAGTCTGCAAGATTTAGGTTATTTCTAGTTCTTTGCTATACAAAATAATGCCGCAGTATACACTTGTACATTAGTTGTGAATCTTAGGTGAGTTACTTAACCATTCTCAGCCTCAATTTCTTCATCTGTAAAATGGAGAAACTAACAATATTTACCTTACAGGACTGTTGTGAGAATTAAATGGCTTAATATATATAAAGTGATTAGAATAGTGCCCAGGGCCTATTAAACATAGTATATAGGTGTGAGCATCTTCTTAGAGCAGGTACTGAAGAGCAGAGTAACCAAAGCGTAGAGCAGACACATTTTAAACATAAATAAGACTTTAAATATAAAGCATTTTTTTTCCTTTTCTCTGGTCTTCATAAAAATAGTTTGCCAACCCCTATAACAGACAGCCTAATTGTCCTTCGAAGGAACTATACCAATTTATAACCCCTTAAGCAATCAGGGTACTCTCACCAACGCTTGATATTAAACGGTATCTAACTTGAACTTGCATTTCCTTGGCCAGAGATTCTCAAAGATTTTGGTCTCAGGATCCCCTGACACTCTGAAAAAAAATTTGAGGACCCTTAAAAGCTTTTGTATATGTGGATAATAGCTGTCAAGATTCACCATATTAGAAATGAAAAAAAAATTACTGTTCATTTAAAATGGCATGTTAACACAAACGACTTTTTTTTTTTTAATTAAAAAATTATGTTTTCTCCAACAAATTAGAAGTTAAGTGAGAAGATTGGCAGTGTTTTGCATTGTTGCAAACCTCTTTAATGTTGGCTTAATCAAAGATAGATGATTCTCACATCGGTTTCTGCTTTCAATCTGCTGATATGTTGTTTTGGTTGAAGAAAGTGTGTAGGAAATCAGCCTCACATAGATTCGTCATTAGAAAAGTGGCACCCAAAATGCTATTCTAATAGCATTTTGAGGGAATTCTTTGTTCCTATACCAAAATCTACAAATGGTAGTTTCTTAAAGATAAGTTTCAGTGTGGAATCTGAAACCGTATCATTGAACTTTTCATGCTTTGTAATATTAAAATTCTCGAGTCTATTTTGCACTCTGAGTGGATCTTTTACCCACTCATGAATTTATAATATCATGCGTAGGTTATTTGAAAAATATTGGTTCACTAAATTTTGCAAATCTTCCAAATTTGACACTTTTTATTATGCTAGAGCAAAAAAATCACAGTTATTAATATCACCATCAATCTCATCAGAAAAGTTTTAAGTATTGGGAAGCTGTCAAGTTCACAGTGGTAGATATAAGTTTACCATAATTTAATTTTTGCTCGAAAGCTCCAAGTTTATTATTGGCAACAAATCCCATCAGTTGTTCTCCTTGAGCGATCGGCTGACTTTGTTTATTTTTGAGAAAATGTCTGCCAAATATACTTCTCAATAGCTATAGCTTGCCTATTGTCCTTTCAACAAAAGTGTTTTTGAATGAAATAAGTCAGTAGTTGAGCTTACAACAATCACACAAGTGCCTTTCCTGGAGATAGCGTTCATACTTCTTATTTTGTCACATGGAATAATAAAAAGGCAAGGGCTCAATGGTAGAAATATAATACAATTTATAATTTTTACTGCTTCGTCAAGAATTTTTTTTTTTTTTTGCTCTAAGTGCTTGATAGTGAAGAATACGATTACTCCTACTTGGTTTGGTACCACTGCCTTGTTTCGAGCCTAAGTTTCCTCAATTTTTTCTACCATTGCTGTGTACTATCATTGCGATGTCGGCACAGAGAAAAAGGCAAAGAACGTAAACTTGTGTTGAAAATAGTTTTGATCTTGTGTATCACCTGAAATGATCTTGGGGACCCGTGAGGACAACTACCCTAGATAATACTGAGGTTGAGCATGTTTTTATTGTGTTTTCTTCTGCAAACTGGCTTTCCATATCCTTTGCCAATTTTTCTATTGGGTTGTTTGTCTTTCTCTTATTGATTTTTTAAAAGTGATGTATATCTTTGACACACATATTGCAAATATTTCTTCCCCAATAGGGAAAAGTCTACATAATTACGTGCATCTATATATAGTAAAACACTACATTGCACAGAATGATACAGAATGTACTAACCTAGAAAGGCCTAAAAGATATTGTTTGGTGTAAAAAAAAAATGGCAAGTTTAAGAAAATGTGGAGTGTGTTACTTATAAATTCATCTCCCATACACAAAACAGTTTTTAATATAAATACATATAATGCCTTATAACTGTTATATATAAAAGTTTTATAGACACACATATATATATATATATAACTGTTATGTAAATAAAACATATGTGTAATATGTATGTTAAATACACACAAAGATAAACAATATCAATGGAAAAACACCCAAATTATAACACAAAATGATAATAATTATTATTTTAGATAGAGAGAGAGGACCCATAACAGGGAGTTATATTGATTGTGACTTTTATTTGGGATTTTAACTTTTTTACAAAGTGAATATATTTATGAATTTATTAACTGAAACGAATAACTTTTAAAAAAAATTATGGAAACATGGCTTCTTGACCCTTATAGCATAATAGCACATGGGGAAAAGGATTTTCATATGTGATAGAAAGAATAACAGCACATTCATACTTGAGAAAATAATAGTGTTTTCTGGAAGCTGGAGGGCTTTCTTCTGGTTGCTCTGTACTGACAAGTGATGCCTACTTTGCTGTTAAGGAGATGTGGGACAAAGTTTTCACTAAACTTAAAATGACCTTTCTTTTTTCCGTTTGTAAATTTTGACCAACTAATATAAATAAGCCTAGTTCAACGTTTATATAAAATCCAGGGTATCGTAACCACTGTAACTTAAAATATTTGGTTCAGTTTGTTTGATTTAAATATTAATGACTAAATTTTATATTTTTGTAACTGCCTAACTTTCTTATATTCACCATAGGAAAATAAATAAAGTTAAGTTTTTAGCCCCAAAGGTATCATTTAAGGGATTTAAAACAAATGTTACTCTTGTATTGAGTTCATATAAGACATGAGATCATAAAATCCTAAAAATAGCTAATGTCACATTAAGAAAAGCTGGAGCAAGTTAATTTCCTAGGTAGTATCTTCTAAAGTTAAATGTCCTTCATATCGTCCCATGATTCATACCTTCC
>NW_011888786.1:2079414-2093251 GCF_000151845.1 Pteropus vampyrus | reverse complement strand
TGGTTTGGTACCACTGCCTTGTTTCGAGCCTAAGTTTCCTCAATTTTTTCTACCATTGCTGTGTACTATCATTGCGATGTCGGCACAGAGAAAAAGGCAAAGAACGTAAACTTGTGTTGAAAATAGTTTTGATCTTGTGTATCACCTGAAATGATCTTGGGGACCCGTGAGGACAACTACCCTAGATAATACTGAGGTTGAGCATGTTTTTATTGTGTTTTCTTCTGCAAACTGGCTTTCCATATCCTTTGCCAATTTTTCTATTGGGTTGTTTGTCTTTCTCTTATTGATTTTTTAAAAGTGATGTATATCTTTGACACACATATTGCAAATATTTCTTCCCCAATAGGGAAAAGTCTACATAATTACGTGCATCTATATATAGTAAAACACTACATTGCACAGAATGATACAGAATGTACTAACCTAGAAAGGCCTAAAAGATATTGTTTGGTGTAAAAAAAAAATGGCAAGTTTAAGAAAATGTGGAGTGTGTTACTTATAAATTCATCTCCCATACACAAAACAGTTTTTAATATAAATACATATAATGCCTTATAACTGTTATATATAAAAGTTTTATAGACACACATATATATATATATATAACTGTTATGTAAATAAAACATATGTGTAATATGTATGTTAAATACACACAAAGATAAACAATATCAATGGAAAAACACCCAAATTATAACACAAAATGATAATAATTATTATTTTAGATAGAGAGAGAGGACCCATAACAGGGAGTTATATTGATTGTGACTTTTATTTGGGATTTTAACTTTTTTACAAAGTGAATATATTTATGAATTTATTAACTGAAACGAATAACTTTTAAAAAAAATTATGGAAACATGGCTTCTTGACCCTTATAGCATAATAGCACATGGGGAAAAGGATTTTCATATGTGATAGAAAGAATAACAGCACATTCATACTTGAGAAAATAATAGTGTTTTCTGGAAGCTGGAGGGCTTTCTTCTGGTTGCTCTGTACTGACAAGTGATGCCTACTTTGCTGTTAAGGAGATGTGGGACAAAGTTTTCACTAAACTTAAAATGACCTTTCTTTTTTCCGTTTGTAAATTTTGACCAACTAATATAAATAAGCCTAGTTCAACGTTTATATAAAATCCAGGGTATCGTAACCACTGTAACTTAAAATATTTGGTTCAGTTTGTTTGATTTAAATATTAATGACTAAATTTTATATTTTTGTAACTGCCTAACTTTCTTATATTCACCATAGGAAAATAAATAAAGTTAAGTTTTTAGCCCCAAAGGTATCATTTAAGGGATTTAAAACAAATGTTACTCTTGTATTGAGTTCATATAAGACATGAGATCATAAAATCCTAAAAATAGCTAATGTCACATTAAGAAAAGCTGGAGCAAGTTAATTTCCTAGGTAGTATCTTCTAAAGTTAAATGTCCTTCATATCGTCCCATGATTCATACCTTCCCATGATTCATACCGAGAGAACATGTAATTGAGAATGATCTTAGATATTCATGTAACATCTTTTGTCCAGATGGTTCTCCAAGTGCTTTATGAGTGCCTTCCCCAGCATGTGGCAATGCCTAGCTCAGCCCATATATATGAAAGCTTACCACTTCGGTGCACTCTAGACTTGTGTGTGTGTGTGTGTGTGTGCGTGCGTGTGTGTGTGCGTGTATGGGGAGGGGCAGGTCCATCCTGTTTATCCCTTCACGCCTCGGGAGTGGCATGATTTCGCTAAGAGGGGAACATTTCCTTCCTCTCTGATCATGGATAGAACACAGGATACCTTTGTAATTTTAGTTTAAATGCCTTAATGCTCTTGATAAGGGGTGGAGTAAAGAGACCAACGTGTACCAAGGGTCTGTCCACTCTGTGTCAGGTACTCCGATCTGTCCTTTACATGTTTTAGATAATCGCATCTTCATAAAAAACAACAACGAAGTGAGATTGTTATTCTCTTCGTTTTATAGCTGAGGAATTGAGTCTTGCCTGAGATCGCAAAGCTAGAATGTGACAGAAGCTCTCAACTGTCTTTGACTTTAGAAATCCAGCTGAGTCATCACTATTTCTTTCTTGCTAGAGATGGCAATAACAGAGCAGGTGGAGACTCATTTCTCACAAATCTCTTTCTCTAGCATACGGTGGTGCTCCTTACCATTCGACCCGCTTCTTTTCTGGTTGACAGGAGTGGCTGTCATCCTCAGCCATATTTTGGCTGCTACCTCTTCTCCATCTAGTGTCTCATGCCTCTCAGGTTAGGCTCAAAGTCTACCTTGACCCTGCATGGCGCTGTAGACATTGCTGTATTTCTTTCTGGCCCTTCCTCAGCCAGTGTTTGGAAAAGATTGTTTAAACTTGTCTCTATTTCCTTTCCATTTGTTCCCTGATGAGGCACGGCAGCTGACTTCCTCTCCCATCCCTTTGCTGAGTCTGCCTCTCAGAGGCATCGCTCACCTACATACCAGCAAATTGAATATGATGTATCTTTTTTTGTTTTCTTACTGGACCTTTCTGTTGTGATTGCCACAGTCCCTCCTGAGAAACCCATGACCTTTGGTTTTTATGATACTATTGTCCTAGTTTTTTTCTTCTGGTTCTCTAACCATTTTATTGTTCATTTCCATCTTCCTGTGTAGTATGATGGAGTTGGCTCCTACCTGCTTGCGAAAGCCAGTTGTTAATTTTTCAAGAAATTTGTGAGCCTGTTGATGTATAGTGATAGCTTGAACTTGGCCATGGAGGTATATCTACATGATAGAAACTGACAGATGTTAAAAATCAGACCCCCTCCTCCCCCAAGAACATTAAACATCTACCCACATCCCACTGCTTCTATCCCCTGCCCCAACCCATAATGTGGGTATTTCCTAGGGTAGCCATTCTTAACAAGCTTTCCCCTCACTTGACACATTCTCTCTGGGGGATATCTCTCCCTCCCCAACACACACACACACACCACAGAGTTATGGTTTTAACTGTCACCTGTACTACATTATACCTAAGTATCTATCTGCAGACCTGAGCCCACTCCAGAGTTTCAGATCTGTATAGCCAAACACTTCCTGAAAATGCATATTTGAACAGACACCCTTAGTTCACCAAATCCCAAACTGAACTCACCATCTTGTTCTTTCCCTATGTCCCTTCCTTCAGTTAATGCCTCCACCTCCCACCTCCCACTCATTCCAGAAATTTGGCATCACCTCTGTCTCCTCAACCCTGCTGCTGAGCCCCGGGAAGACATTGTTGAGATGGACGCTCATTCTAGGAGCTAGTTCTTGGGTGGTAACATGAAGGAAATGGTGCTTTTGGATAGAGTGTGGCTTTCTATTTGATTTTTAGACTGTTCCAATTTCTGCAATGTGGGAAATCTGAGATCCTTAGGTCCTGTGAATTTCTGCAGTGAAAACAGCATCCTCCTCTGTACTCACGAAAGGGAGGAAGTCAATTCATGTAAATTAGGCATCGAGTCGATGCCAAGACTTTTAGAAGCTTTTCCATACATGAGTTTACTTAATCTTCTAAATACTTCTGTGACATAGATATTACCATCATACTATCACGTGCAAGAGAAATCGAGCTTTAGCTAAAATAAACAGCTTGTCCAAGGAGAGCAGGCAATAATAGGTGGAGAGCCATGATTTGAATAGGCCTATTGGGTTCCAAAGCCTGGGGTCTTTTCATTACCCAGTGCTGCCTCCAGCTAGGTGCACCTGCGTGCAGGGAACTGGTCACTGATGTCTTCGATAACAGACGCACAGAAAGGGCCTCTTACCTTCCCCCCAGGGAGGCGCTCCAGCGGCCCTCGTTCTTTCCAGCGCTGCCTTCACGTTCTCTCGCATCCGGACTTGGCTTGCCCTCCAAAGGACCTATGGAGCACAGTGCCCACGGAAATACCTCAATGGGCGGCTGCAAAGTCCATTAATATTTTTTGGAGTGTTTAGGCCGAAAGGGCTTCACTCTCGTGGAGAACATTGTGAAAGCATGGTTTTCACAATTTTGAAAAAGTTATTCATTAGTATGCAAATGCAAACTATCTGACTGGCTTGTGCAGTAGGAGGGATGACGTATGACAGGGACCAGGTGTCGGGCTAAGAGCTGGTGCCCGCCTTCACAGTGCCGACTCTCCCGTGGGAGATGGGAACGCCACCCTCGAGGCAGTCGGAGACGGATAGAACGGACGTAGGAACATGTGCCCGTGTGTTTTCAATGGGTGTTGCCATAGCTACACGTCAAAGAATGTGTTATTTTTGATAATCAGGAAACTGTCACGTCATGAAACGTCACTTGAGACTCCATTAGTCACTGTATTACTAAATAGTTTCCAAAGAATTAATGCATCAACTGGGCCAGAGGGATTCGAAGGAAGTCACACAGCTCTCTAAGAAGGCTCCCCAGGGAGTCACCGGTCTCCTGAGGCAGCGTCTTTGTGTCCTCCCTGCGTGGACTTCAGTCACAATACAGCTTACCTAACATCCACTCCACCTGGGTTAGTTAGGCAGCTGCTTTACACTGACCCTTCTGAAGGAAGCAGTGTTCGAGATTGGCAGGTCCTCCCTCTCTCATGGCATATGTGTTGGGAGAAATCAACGAAAGAAACATAAAATATCAAGTAGTGATCTGGGCAGTAGGAAGAAATAAAAGAGGGTGATGAAAGAGAATATGCTTGGGGCTACTTCCCAGGGGGAAGCCTTTGGAAGGCTGCAAGTGGGAGAGTGGCATAATCTGATTTGTGCTGTAGGTACATCGTGCAGGCAGCTGTGCAGAGTGAATTTCAGCGGGGGTGCAGGGTTAGGGTGCTCCTCCAGAGCTCCACTGGAGACAAGACTCTGGCGTGCACCAGACTGGCAGCAGAGGGGTCAGGAGAAGGGGATGGATTTGAGATGGATTCTACTGATGGACCGGATGTGGATAGTAAAGAAAAGAGAAGATTCAAATGTTTGTCTTCAGCAGCTCTGTGGGGATTGGCGCCATTTACTGAGATGGGGATCACTCAGAGGTGGTGGGAGCAGGGCTGGGGAGGAAATGAGTTCTCCTACCTCCCAGCACGTGGCCCTGCAGCCTCTGCTAAACCCTGTCCAAGCCAAGGAGGCCAGGCGGTGCACCCTTTGGATGTCTCCAAAGGCGAAAAGTCCTTCCACGTGCTAATCTGGACTCTGCCTTCTTGTAACTTCCAACCGAGCGTACGTTCTTGTTTCTCTGGAAACACATGGAATGCATCTGCTGTCTTCTGAGAAAGTTTTGCCAAATATTTGAATACCAAGGTTTTTTAACATTGTTTTAACACATTAAAATTTCAAATTCGTTTGAGTAAAAATGCCATTAATTAGATCATAGTATGTATCCATGGGCTTTTCCAGACGGACTGACTAATCTCCGTGTGGAACCATCTTATGTAGCCTTAGTTTCAAATGAAGTGCTAAGCCTCAGGATGACTTGTCACCATAATTCTTTCTTTCTATTGATAATTAACTTTATCCTTAGTTTTAATGTAGTATATGCTTATAGTAGAGTATTAAAAAAATGGAAATAAGTAGATAGATTAAAAAAAATACTTTCCAGCATCTCACCACCCAAACACCTTGACGTTTAAGTATTTGGCTTACTTTTTTCAGCATTTTTTTCTTTCACTTTTTTTCACAAAGGATGGTGTTTGCATTATACATTTATATTTTGTGTTTTTTTATTTGCATTGTAATAAACGTTTAAAAATATTACTTTAAAAGGGTTTCTCAAAGAATATTCTCACAACACTTGCTGAGTATTTCAGTCCATAAGATGACTTAATTTATTGTTAGAGTTTTAATGATTGTTGTTATTTTAATGACACTATGGTAAACAGATTTGATTACAAGGATTTTTCTGTAATTTGAGTAACATCCTTAAGGGGGTCACAGAATCAAAGAGCGTGGTCATTTCTGAGACTCTTCATAGAAAGTGATAACACCTAGTTTCTAACAGGGTGATGCAGTTGACCCTCTTATTAGTATAAATTTGCATGGCCATTTGATCACACTCGGCCCTCTGTTAAATTATATCATAAAAAGAAACATTTGCTGATTTGAGAGAGAAAACCTGTTTGGTGCTGATATTCTCATTTATATTCTGTGGCTTACTAGTGAGGACGAATATTTTTCTACATGTTTGTTAGTCATTAAATTGTCTTGTTTCTGAATTGTCTATTTTTGCTTTTGCCCATTTATCAGTTGAATCTGTTATTTTTATGATGTGCCCTTCACATCATTATTCCCTGCCTTATCTTGTTATAAAAACACTTATAGGAGATTTTTTTCATGAACTAGATTCCAACTAACTAGAACGTTAAGTACTCAAACTTTGGGTGAGAGGCAAATCGAAAAGAGAAATAAATGACACATACTCTAAAAGCGGAGAAATTCAAATAGAGTGCAGTCTTTCTCCAGCTCTCGGTATAAAACTCATCAAAGCAAAAGCTGTTTTATTTAGACATCTGGGAAATGTACTTTGACAAACATCCGCTTGATGACTGTCAGTGTTGTAAAGAGACTTTGATATCAAAAATCCAAAAAAACTGCTGAAATAAGTTCCACATTTTTATGACAAAGCCCTCTTTGCTGACTCATTTTCGATGTCCCTGTGATGTGGCTTTAGCATCCTAACACAAAGGAGGGCCCTATTTTCATGTAAATAACATGGTAGAATTAATAAAGAGCTCTGGGGAGTCAATTTGCAAATGTGGCCTTGCCTCCTACCTGCTTTCAGCGATGCTTACACACAGTTGCTTTTCAGTATTTTTAACATGTACCTGTTTCCAAAATTTACACATTCGGTGCCCTGATAGCTCTAGAAACACTCTCTCAAACTACCACAAAAGGTAAGAAAACATCCTTCAAAAGTCTGATTTCTATGCATGTAGGCCATAAAAAATATATATATAGATGGAATTTTCAGCCCCGCTTCCTTCCGATCAGTTAAAATGAAACTAGTTCTGTTAGAGTTTGATCTTTCACTTTCCAACAGCACGAGAGAGAACCTGCTTTGCCGTTGATTTCTAAAACCTGCAATTTCAACTACTGTTTGGAATTATTAAAGCTGATGTCAACTGCAACCGAAGAATAAAAAAATTTTAAAAATTAAGGAAAAGAAAGAAAAGCTGAGTCGCCATCTTGATGGGTTTCCGTGTTACCGAGGAGGCTTCTCATGTGTTAGCTGACAACTGCTCGGCAAACCGAAAGCGCGTAAGGCAATATGAAGAATGGCAGGAAGGACCACGAGCCGAGAGACAGCGTGGTGTGCAGAAAAAGCGTCCGATGGGAAGCACTTGGACTTAGAATCCAGGGTGCCACTTAGCAGCTCATTTCTTCTTGAGCAAACTGGCTTCTCTGGCACTCAGTTTCCTCATAAACAACCTCGTAAATTAGGACTAATAATACCTACGTGGCCTGAAATTGAGGATCGAATGAGAGAGTATAGATCAACCACCTAGCAGAGCCCCTGGCCCTTCGCACATATTCCATAAGTCATTATGCGGTTGTTATTGGTACAATTATTGTTACCTATAACTCTTACTATCATAGAATGTTGCTGGGAGAAAAAAACGGTGGATGTAGGATAATAAGTAACCTTATATATTGTTAAATAGCCTATATTATAACTAATATTAGCAACCATAACAGACACTTATTGGTCACCTAACATGTGCCGGGTCCCTGTGGCTGCTAAAAGAAGGGGAGAGAGGAAAGTGAGCCCGAGCCATGTTGTCTGGGTTCCTTTGATGGGGTGGCTCTTACAGAGAGGGCTCACACACCCACCCATGCCCAAAGGAAGCAGATGTAGCCACAGAATGGTCACCTGCAGAGCTGAGATGGGACCCCGGTCCCCAGCAGAGGTGGTTACCAACGCTGCTCTTTCCTACGGCTTCTCCTTATGTAAACTCGGGATGAGGGGATTTGCCCACTTCCTTGCACCCCACTTTTCTCCCACTAAGCCCTCTAGATCTTCAGGGACCACAGAACAAAGACCACTGACCTGGAATGACCCCCACCCCCAGTTTTAGCATGGTGAAATTGAGACCCCCCAATCTGAGGAAGTTGCCACTAACCAGGAGCTGGGCTGAAACGTTCATTCAACTTTCTTCTCTCTCCAGAGCCAAAGAGACCTTTGTCTCAGTGGGCGGTCAATGCTCTGCATCTGCTGTGCGTTTGCTCCCGACCTACCATTAGCAGAAACACCGCACGATGTAGTTTCCCCTCTTGTACCTTTTAACCACAGGCCACGTTCCATTTGCCTTTAATGTTTAATACAGTATCCAGCCTGAAATCAAATGACTGCAGGTCGAAGGAAACAGGAAGCTGCACAGGTCAGGGAGAAGCCGAGTCTTCAGGGGTGCTGAGAAATATGCTAATGTTGTTGCGAAGAAACGGCAGAATCAGGGGAGCAGCACTTTGAACGCTGTCTTGAAGGAGTCATCGACAGGAAGAGTCAAGGTGAGGAAAGGCGAGGGGAATGCGCGCTTGAACGCGGAGTCGAGTTGATTTCTTAAAAACGAAACTTCTGTGCCTCAAGGACACACGTCCCAATTACACCTTAAAAAAAAAAAACGGCGTTTTTGGGGGAAAAAAAAAACTTACCAGCAAAATAACAGACGCATCTTTAATATCTTTACCATTTCAATGGCCATGAGAGAGCCACAAGAGTTCTTGCGAAATAAAGTTTAAAAGTTCCTTTTCCAGATGTGGCACCGCAGAGATGTAAATAAAGCTCGAGTGAAAGGATGTCCTTTCAGTGAGAAGATGGCATTGGCCAAGGAATTTGAAATGAGGCGCCCAGGGAAGTGCAGAGGACTGAGACATGTAGCGTTCACCTGCCCACCTGCTGCTTGCGGACCCACTGTTCATTGCTCCTAATGGAGAAGGCAAACACCTTGGTTTATAAAGAAATAAAAATTAAAAAAAAAAAACGTGGCCTCATTTTTCTGCTATTCGCCAATGCCTTTAATAATGTACAGAGGGAAAGTATCCTATATGTTTTAATACTTGGCATTTACATTTTAACGAACGATGTATAACACACGCCCAATATTTAGCATAAAAAATCTGTCGAAGTCATTCTTTATTCATTCATTCACTCATTCATTCACTCACTCATTTGTCGACTGTTTCTTGAACAGGCTCTCTGTTACTCTCTGGAGACTTAACAATAAAAAAGAAAGATACGGTTCCTGCCTGGAGGAAGCATACATATAAAAAGTACTTTCTTAGGAAATCATCTGGGATGTGGTAAACGCTAAATTCATGAAGACATTTATGACAGCATTATTTTTAACACTAAGATTGGAAACAGCCTCTCTGTTTAAAAACTAAGGAAATGATTCCTTATAATAAATTTACTGGCTGTAGATATCGAAGATGGTGTTCGGGAGAAAAGTGTTTATGTTATATTAAGTAAGCATGACAGTACAGATTCGTATATACCTAATGGTTATAATTATGCTAACTATGAAGGAAGGAAAAAGTACAGCCAAAAAAATAATAATAGTAATGGTTGTGCGGTGAGATTAGGATGGACGTCCTTTTTCTTCGCGATATTTCCTTTTTGTTGAAGTATGATGGTAACAGCTTCCCTTTATAGTAAAGCCACTCTGCTTATGCCTCCTGAGCTTTACCTGCTTTGGCTCTTCTGGTCCTCTCGACGGCCCTGTGTTACAGGTAAGGAAACTGGGCACCGAGGGTCTTAGAGTTTGGGCTCAAGCCTGGAAGCGGCAGTTCCAGAACCTGACTTCTTAACGTTCTGCTCACTTGTTCCTTCAGAGAGATCAGTTGGTCTGGCTTTAAAAATAGAAATCCAGGCAGTGGTCTCCAGAGCTCAAGTTCTCACGTCTTGTTGATAAGGTGGAAGAGATCTTAATAACATCCACTGCTCAAAGGCTGCCGCGGAAAGTATCCCATACGATGATGTCTGGGAACATTTTTGGTAAATTTTAAATTTCCATTCAAAAGGCAAATATGGTGTATTTGCAAGATATTTTTGAGTGCCTTAGTAAATGTGTATATTAAATAATTTTAAGCACATTTCGTTGTGTATGAAAATGTAAATCAGCTATTTATGTATTTTAAATAACTGTTTAGAATGCGGATTTTTTCTTAATCGATGAAAAACTACACTGAATAAGGTCTATTTTGACTCTTCTACCAAGTCAGCTTCTCTTCACGCTTTCTCCTTGTCCCTCTGACGTTCTCAGTCCCACCCTTTGTATGAATTCCTTGGCTTTTTCCTTTCCTTCAAGGTCAAGAAACTGCTGTAATTTGTACTTTAGAGGTATTTGTCAGCCCAAGGTTTAAATTCCCAACCAGCAATTGGGATTCTGGGCTGAGGTTTCTTTATTAAGCTTTATATCTTCTTACTATAAGTAAAAAAATAAGATGTGTAGTAGAATTACAAAGGTGACTCCTAAAAGCATGTGGAAGGATTATAACCTTACAACATGCTCACCAAAGCCATGAAAATAGATGAGTTCCTCAAGAGATACCCGGCAATATACCTTTATAGACTTCTAGAAGGAATATTCGAATTCCACGTGAGCCTTGATGGCCTTTTGGAGAAAATGGGGAAGAGCTTCGTGTTCTAAGAGTTTATGATGTTTTAGGTTGCGTCACATGCATTTGACATTTAATTGGAAAGCGGTCTGTTGAAAATGTCATCTGGTTTTCATTCCTAGGGGCCACTTGAAAATGGGAGGTTGGACACTGTGACCTCCTTCTTTCCTCTCAACTCTGAAGTTTTTGTGGTTCTTCGAATCTATGATAAATGCAAAGTTTATTTCCAGCACAACAAATGGCATTTGTGTAGGTCTTCAGAGTTTACAAAACTTTTTCCACACACTCCATCCCGTCTTAAAGAAGGGTGAAGGGAGCGGGGAAGTCCCCGTTAAATCTAGGTAACATACAGAATAGAAAACATGTCTGCTATTTTTCTGCGTGTTGTCTGCTGTTGAGATGGAAAGTAATATTCTCATTCAAAGGTAACTATGTGAGAATTAGAATCTTACTCACATGAAACATCTTCTAAAGGATTATCAAACACCTGTTAAGGAGGTGCACACATGATGTATAATGCCATTGAAAAGTGGTTTCACCAGGTGGGAGAATTCAAATAAATCATGTCATCATCTAATTTAAATATTCGGTTCATCTGCTTCAGATATTTAAAGCAAAATATCGATTTTTCTGCGATATTGTGAATCCACTCACATTTTCTATGTTCTAAAATAGACCTTAGTATACTGGTTGTGTTTGCTATGCTTTCCCTGGAAATTCAGGTCCGTTCAGAAATGTCAAGGCAAGCTATGCTTATGCCTGCCCTGAATTTTAAAAAATGTAATAACTGAATCTTTTTCGACGGGGGCTAAGAAAAAAAATGGTATTCTATAATTTTCCTTAGGGACTCGGGTAGATAAGGCCAGGCATATGTGGTGTACCCAATCAAAACACAATTTCACAGGTTATGAGTTTGCATGAGATGCGGTCTATCTCGTGGAACCTGGGTTTGGGTGTGCATGCAGAAACGGGGACGCTGCTGCAACCAAGCAGATAGCCTTGGATGCTCTTAATCGAGGCTGTATTACTGGTGGCCATTTCTTCCTTGTCTTCTCAAAGTGGGACCAAAGTGTAAGTGTGTGTGTGTGTGTGTGTGTGTGTGTGTGTGTGTGTGCATGCGTGCACTTGTGTGTGTGATTAATGGATCTGTTCATAAAGAGCTGGATTCATACAGAGAAGTTTCCTCATCTACACATCAAGAGCAATAATTTCCTCATAATTTAAATAAGAAACAAGTCCATTGCCAGTCCTTGGCATATGGGAAACTCAGTAATAGTATCTTTTTCAGTTAAAAATTTCTTATAAAGAACATAGGTTGGCTTCGTTTTGAATATCTGTTCTCCCGTTAATTAGCTGGCCACCCCTACCCTCTGTGATTCCTGATGAATTCCTTAACTTGGACAAATTACTTAAATCATGACATATGACTTAACTTTGGAAAATTACTTAACTTTCTCAGCCTCAGTTTCCTCTTATGTATAATGAAGATAATCCCCACCCAACGGGTCATGGTTAAGCTTAAATATAAGTATGCATGTTAAGTGCCTGGAATATAAGAAGCTTAAAAAACAGTTCTCTCCTCCCTTCTCTTGCATTCCTGGGAGAGCGTATTTGAGTTTTGCCTGCAGGACACCCTTGGGAAAGCTACTCCTCTGTCTCGTGGGACTTTCTAACATGCAGCACCATTATAACTGCTCATGGCTCCCAGGGAAGGATGCTTAGAAAGCAAAGGCAGCTGGAGCCTTCTGAGGCTGAACTGCTGATCTGGACATTTAGAGTGAGTCTTTCTGAAATGCATGGAACTATGATTTTGCTTTCTGTTCTTTTTTTTTTAAATTTAGGCTTAAATTTAAAAAAAAAATTAAATATATTGGGGTAACTTTGGTTAATGACATTATATAAATTTCAGGTGTACAATTTTATACTGTGACATCCGTATATTCTATTGTGTGTTCCCCTCTCGAATTCTTTACTCAGTGCATGGAAGTCTGAGTCATTTATTAGCAATAATGGACAACAGCTTGATGTTCTTACTCTCACACGGGAAGTCGCCTGCTTTGCCAGGCAGAGAAATGGTCGAGCCGAGTTTGTGATCATAGTGTGTGCTGGGAGCTCTGTAGCAAGGTGCTTCCACCAATGTGTGCTCTGTAGGGTGACAGTCCACTCTGGGTGTCCTTCTGGAAGTACTCCCCTAGATGCACGCTAACATCCAAAGAGTGCTTCCTAAATGTTGGCACAAAGCTCTCAGCCATAGATTTCACAGATGTGTATCTTGTGTCTTTAAAAGCCAAAAGGGAGCCACAAGCGTGCTTGTGAAATCAAGTTTAAAAGCTACTTTTCCAGATGTGGAGCCACAGAAATGCCAATATAGCTATGGTGAAAAGCGCCCCTGTGGTCACATGCCGAGGGATTTGAGGTAAGGGGCCTGGACGGAGGAAAGGCAGGTTCGTTTGGCGCTGCATCTGTGGCTCCTTTGATTCCCCCTAATTATGGGAAAGGCCAGCTTCTTCCAGCAGAGGAGCTAGAATGTGCATTTCGATGACAAGTTTAGTTCATATATTTCGATGTCAGAAAAAGCCCACATTTTAAGAAAGGTTGTTGCTCAAGAAGAGTTCTAAAAAATCTGTTTATGTAAACAAAACTTTGATTTTTATATGCGAAGGTGGAGTCAAGCTTTCTTTATTGCAGAAAGCCTCGTTTTGTACCTTTTCTGTGTCCAAGCTATGTGAGAGACCATCGAAGCTTAAAGCCTTGTCTCTGCCTTCAGAGATCTCATAGTCTCACGCACAAGTTTTCCGCCTTACAGAACTTACTGAATGTGCATCAGAAGCCTTCCATGAGCTACAGTGCTAACTGCTGGGAAGTTCAGATGGGAAAACACATTCCTGCCTAACAAACAACCATCATTTTATTTGTTTATAATCTAGTGCATTAACAACTTTGACTACACTGAGTTGGGTGGGTGGTCATTCTGCTGTTCTCTCCTGGGATCACTCATGTGACTGCAGTCTTCTGGCAGCTCCTTTGGAGTTGGATGGTTGCAAGTAGCCTCGTGTGCATGTCTGGCAGTTCATATTGGGGATGGTGAGGCCACGTGTTTCTCCGGCAGGCTAGCCCAGGCTTTTTTGTGGTCAGGCAGCATTCCAGGAGAGCAATCCCAGTGTACAAGTGACTTTCAAGTACTCTATTTACATCCTGTTTATTAATATTCCATGGACAAAAGCAAGTCATGAAGCCCAGCCCAGTGGATGAGGCAG
>NW_011888786.1:2073223-2077764 GCF_000151845.1 Pteropus vampyrus | reverse complement strand
CTCACGTTACTCAGAAGAAAAGTCTAAAATGTCGCCGTGCCTTTCGAGGTCTCGAGGACCCAGCTCCACTCTTGCTCCGACCTTGTCTCTGTTTCACTCCTCACGGTACTCCAGCCACGCCAGCCTCTCACTCTTCTTCCCATACTCCTAAGTATCGTCTTTCCTTATGCTCTTTGTATTTAAAATAGAAGAACGAGCTCAGAGAGACTGAGTAAGTTGCCCAAGGTCACACAGCTTAGAAGTAATGGAACCAATATCCAAAACCAGCTCAGTCTGACTACAAGTTGTGTATTTCGTATGCAACCTGACTGCGTAAATGCTTGATGAATGCTTGATTGCTCAGTGATGCATTCCATAGAGGCACTTAGTTTATTTGGGAGTAAAGGACTGTCTTCTACCAGTTCTACCAATTCTCAGTATTTCTAGGAGATCCATGAGTTCTTTTGCAGGAGAAAATGTCTTCTAGGTTCTGTCGCTCCCAGAACCCGTTAGGACCCCCCACTCTAAAGCCTGTAGCTGAAGAAGCATATAAGGCCCCTTGAGCCTGAGGCCCATGCAGGCTAATCAGATCAGCCATCATCCTGTCATGGACCCAATGGAATGGCGCTCTTGGAAGTTGAGGATGGACCTCCACAGGCCAGCTGATTCTTCTGCTGTTATTCATGCAGAATCATCTCCTGTAGGCACAAGTGACCTTGGATGCAGTTCTTACCTTGTTCACAGAGATGCATCTTTTGCTGAGCATCGCAGTTGATTTGAAAGGAACGAGAAGGAACCTCTTGTCCTCAAAGACGTCTTCGTTCGGTTCCATTACGTAACCCAGGGAGCGGGGCGCAGTTTGGGCTTCAGAGACTCAGATCCTCTTGAAGATACTTGTAAAACCTTGTCTGTGTACTCACTGGTGTCTGGTTTCCTAGGGAGGGGATACCGAGACTTTGTCAAGTTCTCTGAGGGAACAGACGCTCCAGAACACGGCGACAACTACTGGCTATAAAAATTCCCCTAGATGCCTGTCATTTATGTAGCACAGAAGATACACCCAGGGTTGCATCGTTCCCTTATTCCCTCAAAACAACCTCACGAGTTAGTATGTTTCCATGGTAATTTCACAGATGCAAAAACTCAGATCAAAGATTTAATTTCTTTTTAATATCACATGTAGATTTTGAGCATGAGATTCATATTTTAAACCCAAGTCTATTATACTCTTGAGAATGTTCTCATTTTTTATACTGACATATATTTTAGCAAAGCAGCATATAGAAACATGGTTTTAAAAATCAACATTTTTTTTTAAGAGTTTTCTTCTGCTTCCTGCATTGTCTCTTTCCTTTTTTCCCTCTCTTGTTTATTTGTATCTGTTCCTCTGTTTCGTGTTGGAAACTGGGCTTCTATCCGAGGACCCTTGGCTATGCTGTCACTTTAAGCCTGTGCTGTCCAAGGTCGGTTACAGGCTCTGAGTACATGAGTAAGGCTTTTAGCTGGAGGGTCTCTGCATGGGGGCCTGGGTGGCCAGCCTGCGTTTTCACTGAGGTGACTTCATGAGTGTCTAGAGTTCCTTCGGTGGATCCTTTGGGTTCTTCCAGGCAAGAGCTTTTCAGCTCCCCGCTTAGGGTATGTGAGACCTGCTGTGTTAGGTGGCAGTTAGGTGTTTGGGGCAGGTAGGAAATGGGCGGGTCAGGGGGCCCGAGCTGGGAAATGCTCCCTGTACGGAACCCCTGTTTCTAATTCTGTGCTTCGCTCACCTTCCTGAGCCACACCCAAGCCCTGAGCGTCTCTGTGGTCCTGTGGGATACACTGACTTGCTGCTCTTCCATATCCTTTTCTGCAGCCTGCTGTGTTCTCGGTATCTCCACTCTCGATAAAGATAGTATTATGTCTCTAATTCTATCTTCTATAAATTCATTGAAATATCTCATCCATTTCTCCTCTTCCATTTCCTTTGACCCCTGAGGTTGCACCTTGTCTATTCCTTCTCTGTCTCTTCAGATGAAATTTAAAAAAAAAAAAAATTGCACGTGGTCCTGCCACGGTTCTAAAATGGGTTTCTAGGCTCACTCCTTCTATTATCCGTACGCAGCCTCTCAATGTCTATCGCATTCCGTCCACGCTCTGAGAAATACAAGAAAAACCTTCAAGGGTTCTGCCCTCAAGTATCTCAGAGTCTAGCCCTGACCAAACCGTGCCCGAAGATTCTGCAGCTCTCACATGGGCACACAAACACGCATGCAAGACAGAGGCTGCAGATTAAGGAAGGTGGAAACCCCTCCTACCCAGAGGGATCCAGACGAGTATGCTCAGTGAGGCGGAGGGAAGTGTGTCTGAGGCTCGGGGAAGAACATGAGCAAAATGGTAAAGGCGGAGAAAGAGTAGTGGGTCCTTCGGCGTGGCGTGGCGGGAAGTGCGGATGTCAGAATCCTGCGAGGTCCCAGGTGGAGGCAGGACTTAAACGTGTGATTAGAAGTCTGGGTATTATTTTGTCCTACGGTGATAGTTTGCCAGCGACATCCTACAAATAGATGGTACGAAGATTGTCTATGAGAGAGAGAGAGGCAGAGAGAGACAGAGAGACAGAGAGACAGAGAGACAGAGAGACAGATAGAGACAGAGAGAGACAGACAGAGAGGGAGAGAGAGAGAGAGACAGAGAGACAGAGAGAGAAACAGAGAGAGAGAGAGAGAACAAGAAACATCTTGAGAAAAAGGGAGGAAGTGAAGCTTTGGGACGGAGAGAAAGGGGACGGTGTGATGGAAGCGGGGGACGGGGCAAGAGAAAGATCCCAGGAAGAGACCAGAGGGAGAAAAGTGGAACAACCCAGAGTCAAGGTGGAGAACTCAGCTGGGTTTGTCTGCCTGCTGGGAGGAGTTTGTGTCCGGAGATAAGAGGCTGGAAAATCACCGGAGGTCTCTGAGGTCCGGCCCAACCAGGGCGAGTTACATGGACAGGGTGACATCCTAGATGCTGATAACCCTGGGCTTTTCCATGAATCTGTGATTCCTGCTCCGATTTCCTCCCTCTCTAGTTATCAAAGCACAGACATATGTGTAGAATTTTGGAATAAGAAAAATGAGATAATGTTGATTTTGTGGTTCTGGGCAAAATGTGAATATTGAACTGTATGCAGACAAGAGAATTTTCATAATCTAGTCACATTCCAGATTACTTTTTTTTTTTTTTTGCCATTTTCAAAAATGAGGACTCTCCAATACTAATCTACTTAGCAAATCTTATAAACTAAATCAAAAGCTTTGCAAGCCTGTTGCCAAGCTTGTCAGAACTGTAGACTTTTCTTAACCTGTTATCCTTGTTCTCATCCTGGTTTTTATTTATTTTTTTCCTTCTCAAGTAGGGTAGGAAAATTCTGACCATGCCGAAGAGCAGGAATGAATGGCGTCTTTTCGATGCGTCTTAGTACTTATTTCCTTCGTTTTCCACAACTCCAAATTCCTTTTAAAAATATGAGCCTGCATCCAGCCTCTCCACATTGCCTCTCATTCCGAGGCTGTCCGCCACCTGACTCTGTCATGCTTGCTGCCCAGAGTGGAGCCGCCTCCTCTGCCGTCCTGGGGGACAGGTGGTGCCTTCGAGGAGGTGTTCGAAGGGCTGCCTCCTGATCTGGCTTCAGTTTTCCTGGCGGTGGAGGGGGTGATCTTTCTATTTTATGAGAAGCGGCGGGATGTAAAGACGAATAACAAATGAGAAGTCTCTCAGTGCATCTCTGGGTCTGGTGCGCGCTTTCTTCACTTGAGGTTCTCACAGGGAATCTTCCTCTCTAGGTTGTGTCTTCGAATCCTGATTATGATTGAACCTCTACACCAATCAAGCCTCGTTCGGCACTTAATCAGTCTCGAACTACCCGCCAAGTCGGTGCAGTGCAAATGTCAGTCTTGAAGCCTCCCTAAGCTCTTATCATTGAACTGTAACATACCTTTTCTGTTCTGTTTTTTCTCCTTTTTATCCTGGCCCTTCCCAAAATGTTTAAGCTTGTTGCAAAAAGCAGATTTTCTCAAGCAGTTGCAGTCAAATGAATAAGCTAATAAATTGTAAATGGGCTTAGAAAGAGGATTTCCCCCTTTCACGGCAGACGTGAGCACAGCTCAGGGTGAGCGGCTGTCGGAAATGCTCGTGGAAGAGCTCTGCCCGTCTCTAAAACCATCCGCGGGAGTTGCCTTGCTCACCGGAGTGAGGTGAAGGGAATCACCACGCACCACAGAGACAATGTCTTTTGCATAACAATTTAACCCACCCACTTGCTGGTGAATATTCACATTAAGTTTCAGAATGTACAGATTTGTGGAAGAAGGAGATGTAGATCAGCATCTGGGCAACGTTACATTTATTTCTTTGTTTTGAATGCCAGGATCACCAAATTCGAGTTTTGTTTTTCTTTTGCTTTTATGAAATAAAGCCAGGAAGGTTATAGATCCTGAACTATTGGTAATAGATGCACTCTGATGACTTTCATTATGTGTTAAGTGTGTGATTGAAAACCAGTCGGCCATTTATGATTCGAATACTGTTTCTGTCTTAACGTTATAGCT
>NW_011888786.1:2058591-2073173 GCF_000151845.1 Pteropus vampyrus | reverse complement strand
CTCTAAAACCATCCGCGGGAGTTGCCTTGCTCACCGGAGTGAGGTGAAGGGAATCACCACGCACCACAGAGACAATGTCTTTTGCATAACAATTTAACCCACCCACTTGCTGGTGAATATTCACATTAAGTTTCAGAATGTACAGATTTGTGGAAGAAGGAGATGTAGATCAGCATCTGGGAAACGTTACATTTATTTCTTTGTTTTGAATGCCAGGATCACCAAATTCGAGTTTTGTTTTTCTTTTGCTTTTATGAAATAAAGCCAGGAAGGTTATAGATCCTGAACTATTGGTAATAGATGCACTCTGATGACTTTCATTATGTGTTAAGTGTGTGATTGAAAACCAGTCGGCCATTTATGATTCGAATACTGTTTCTGTCTTAACGTTATAGCTGGGTAGTGTGCTCTATCTATTTATGTATCCACCGTCTACCCAACTTCTATCTATATAATTCTCTGTCTAATCTATAATTCATAAATAGATTAGATAGAACATTAGAGCTAAACCAATTTACTGATGTTAATGGTTTATATATACAGAATGATTATATATGATAATATATCTAATGAATATGTATGTGTGTATATCATATACACAAACACACATATATAAAATTAGTTTTATGGGTGATTAATAAACTAAATTTGAAGTGCTTTAATTATATTAGGCTTTCTAGAGAAAATGAAAAGAAAATTGCTACCTATTAACCTCCATGGGAAAGAATTCGCCATATATCACATCTCATACATCACTGAATTAAAACAACTTCATCATGCAGATGTGAGAAAACCACGTCACGGAGAGTGAAGGCTTTGGCCCCAAATTGCTGAGCCGGGGTCTGCGTGTTTTTCTGTTTCACGAGGGAGGTCAGTCAGTTTCATCTCATAAGTCCCCTCCTGTCGACTGGTTTGGCTGCTGGAAGCTTTATGACCCTGGGTTCAACTGAAAAAAAAAAAAAGTAGTGATCAATTCATTCATGCCACAAATATCTATTGAGCACCTACAATGTGCTCGATGTTCTAGATCCTGGGAAAATACCAGAGAAGAAACAAATAAATCCCCTGCCTTTAAGAACTTGCATTCTAGAAGAGAGCAGTCGATCAAGCAGTGACATCGGCCGTGGGTCCGGGAGGGAAGAGTGGCCATCTCATTTGCATCTGATGAATTATGGTCCCTCTGTCACACTATAGAGCTTCATGTGTCAACCTCATCTCCTTTAGGAAGGAATGCTTTTCTTTCTTACCCTCAAGGTCTTGCATTGGTCTTGATTTGGATATCATATGGTCACCCAAAACCCCACATGGGTCACAGACCGGATGTGGTGAATGGATGTTTAGGGTGCCATGCTTGCCTTGGGGACTCGAAGTCTGAGGAAAGGCCAGGGTCTCTGAGTGTTCCTCACACTTTGGGTCACTAATCTGGAAAACCTTAGCTTCTATTTCTATTTATTTATTCTTTCTGGTTTATCTTTATGCCACGAATGGCCTATAAATTTTTGACCCACGTGTAGGATTCATATCTCAGAAGAAATAATTAGTGCTACTTACACCGAGTCCCTAACAAAACTCATTATACTATGAAGCAGGTCTCTCCCCTCTGCTTGGAGTGTCCTTCCCACATCACCTGCCTGGTGAAAGGCTCATCCTCGGGGGATCTCTTTACAGCCACCTCTTTCAGGAAGCCTTCCTTCTCTGAACTTCCTAGACACAGTCAGAATCTTAGCTCCCATTGCATTGCAAATACTTCTCTGTGATCCTGCATATATTAATGACATGCTAGGTGCATTTGGGTACCGTTAGCATGTATTATTACTCTGTAGTATAGCGTTTACTTTCTTTATGTCTCCCTCATGTGGTTCTAAGAAGACTGACATGCCCACGGTCCCTTTCATGTCCCCAGCACCCAGGTGCATACTGGGACATGGCTGGCATTCAGCCACGCTCTCATGAGTTAAGGAAATCGCCTATGTCAGTCTTAAAAGCATGGCTATGAATACCCATGCTGTGAGTAAATGCTTCAGAAATTGGATGGATTAAAGATGCCAAAACTGGCTTGTGAGGGAGTGGGGAGAGTAAAATAGGGAATTAATGTGAAAAACATGGACTTTGGGTTCAGACAAAGTTGAAATCACATAGGTTTAGGTTCAAATTTTACTTTGCCTCTTGGACAGAGGCACTTAATGTTTCTCAAGTTAAAAAAAATGATAATGATTATCACGTAAGGTCGTTATGTGGATTAAAGAAGACAGCGCTATATAGATTAATTAAGACAGTTCTTAACACATAGACTCATCTCAACTGCCCATGAAATAAGTCGGCCATGGCATGTGGGTGGCATATAGCATTGTCAACCCCAGTCTTCTGTGTCCATAATCCGGTGGCGATTAACTAGTACCATTCTGCTTTGTGAGAAAGCACATGTGCTCTCATGCGCATGCACGCGCGTGCACGTGCACACACATACACACACACATTCTCTCTCTCTCTCTCTCTCTTCTTCTCTCTCCCACTCCCCCCTGTCCTTCTCCCCCCATTACTCTTATTAATCTTTCATTCGTGTCTAAAAGCCAAGAGACATTAGTTAATCCTTCTTCAGATGGATGTCTTGAAGTGGTGAATGATAGTGTTGTACCTTTTACACGTTGGGCAGTGGGGACTTTTATTCCTAAATTGTCCCGCCCCTGTGAGACTTGAGTACAGCATCGCTTCACCGTGCAACACACAGTAACTGGTGTTGTGATGCGGGGTTTAAAAATAGATGTAAATAGTTAACACTTCTTTGAAAAGGAATCAGATCCTCACTTATAGCCTTTATCAACCAGCTGGTTCTTGTAAGCATCTTCCCGATCTGTGTGCAAACATTCCTTTTAAGTGATCAGCTGGCATAATTAGGTAAGATTGTACACTAGCAGCACAATTCCGTTTTCTCTTCATCTCGGCTGGAAGAAGCGGCAAACATCAGGGATGATGATACGATGAGAAGTTAGACGTGGGAGCTTATCCCCGCAGCTGCGATACCTTGCTAATCAGCAGAGCTGGTTATCTATTTATTTGTTTTTCTCTTTTAGTTCTGAGGTATGGCTTTGCAGAACCTCGGCCAGAGAGGTAATCACGAAGTGGGTGAGGGTGGCACCAGGGGCTCTGCGTGATCTAGGAGTCTGTGTTTTCTTTCTCTCTGAATGTTTTAGTATTTAATGTTTTCTTTTTTGGGGGGCGGGGGGGGATATACTATGATACTTATTGTCTCATAGCCTTAAATCAGGTTTGGGGAAACTGGATTTAGGACCTGTCAGGGTGGGTTTGGAGGCCATGACTTCAGAGATAAGGTGTCGTTAAATGAGTAGGAAGATGAGCAAGGAAACCAACACAAGAAGTAGCCTAATGGAGCAGATAGAAAGGGCTCAGGGACTGAGGGGAGCCGCATCCTAATATCGGGCATGTCCCTTGTGCAGGTCACCAAACCTCTCTTAGCCTCACTCTCTGATCTGTAAAAATGAGGGAGTGGGAGCAGCCAGTCCCCAGATGAATGGAGTGAGTGCCTGTTATGCATCGGACTCACCCGTGGAGCTCAGCTGCCCAGGAAGACAGACAAACTTTCTGTAGGTCAAGTGTGCTCGAACCTGGAGGGGCAGTGCTGGGCGTGATGGGTTAGTAGGACTGTGTAACACGTTCCTGCATGAAGTCTGGAGCTAGATGGTCTAGTGTCACAGCCATCACTGATATTGCTAGTGGTGCGATCTTGAAGAAAACACCAACGCCTAATTATTGGGCCATTGTGAAATGCATAAATGTTGCCTAGCATATAGTATGTGCTCAGTAAATAGTAGTGGTTAATATGGGAGCACAGAACAGAGAGAACTAAGATTATATAGATGGCATGGGAAAACGAGACCTCTGAGAGGAAATTTTAAATTGTGCCCTGAAAAAGGAAATACAGTGGAAGATTTTAAGACATTTCCCACTTACTGTGCTCCCTGGGTTAGCCGATGTGCTTCCTTCTCTCTGTAAGACATGTTGGTTGATGCCCAAAGCTCGGTGATCACTGTTCTGTTTTAGCTGATATTCTATTAACCTACCAATCAACTACCAAGCCTTTTTATACCAGATTAAAGATCATCTACTGTAAAAGCAATTGTTAATATTCATAGGGCAAATCCTAGGCTCAGATAGCAGCTCAGCTTATGTGGACTGGTATGCTTAGATGGTCTCATTTACTCCTTTCTTTCTTTCTTTCTTTCTTTCTTTCTTTCTTTCTTTCTTTCTTTCTTTCTTTCTTTCTTTCTTTCTTTCTTTCTTTCTCTCTCTCTCTCTCTCTCTCTCTCTCTCTCTCTCTCTCTCTCTCTTTCTTTCTTTCTTTCTTTCTTTCTTTCTTTCTTCCTTTCTTCCTTTCTTCCTTTCTTTCTTTCTTTCCCTTTCTTCCTTTCTTTCTTTCTTTCCCTTTCTTCCTTTCTTTCCATTCCATTCTCCCCTTTTCCTTCCTTCCTTCCTTCCTTCCTTCCTTCCTTCCTTCCTTCCTTCCTTCCTTCCTTTCTTCCGGAAATCCTCTTGTATGCCCATTTGACAAATGAGCCCCAAAGTGATAAGTAAGAGCTGAGATACGAGCCTATGTCTCTTTGGGGCCAAAGCTGCCTCATCGAAAAGTTCTCTAGGGGTTTCTCGGGTGAAAAAAAGTGAGGAGAACATTCCAGGGAGAGAGAACAGCATGTCCAAAGCCTCAGAACAGAGATGAGTTCTAGGGTTCCTTATTTCCAGCGCTCACATTCCATTATTTAATAACAGATGCCATGAGTTTCACTGTGGAAAACTCAGAGAACTTGGAAGATTTGCCCAGTGATGTTTCCTGGTAAATTCCTTATCGCGGTTTTGGGTTTTGTTTTCTAACATTAGGATGGTTTCCATTATCAGGTACTATGGATAAAAAAAATTCTTTCAACTATCCCATGTAAAAGGCCAGTGGTTTGAAGGCCGGGGTTTATTTTCAGCCTTTTTGAAAACCAGAAACAAAACCGCCACTCTTGGTATCGAAATGCTGCACTGGAAAACCTAGAATTGCCAAAAACGATGGCTTCTCCAGTAAAGACTCTGCTCGCAGCCCTTCGCTGCCTGTAGAATGAGTGGGAGCCGTGACAGAGAAGGGAGGCAGTTGCCACGTGGGTGAAATAATTTTCAGAAAATCGACTCCAGCTTTGCACATTAACAAAAATAGTATTTTTTTTTCTTTTGCAGCTGTAAAGCATGTGGTGATTAGTCAACCCATTTTTAAATTATCAAATAACATTAAGAAGTAAAAAAAAAAAAACTATAAATATTTAGGACGTGACGAGAACACTGCTAATGGAAACTTGGCATTTAGAGAAATCAGGCTCAAGGGAAAGAAAAATATTCCTAAGCAATTAAATATTATCAGTCAGATCTTTGTCCTAAAAATAAGATGTAAAATTTGTCAGACTTTTTTGAGTATGTGCTGTGCAGAAAGACTTTCCTATTTTCCTTCAATTCTCTCTCTCTCTCTCTTTTTCCTCTCTCTCAAAATGTAAAATAAATAGTGGTTGGGGTTAGAAGGATTCAGAACAACCTTTTTAAATGCAATGTGTTCACACAGAGAGGAAGTGCTGGGGATGTGGGAGTCTTTATTCTGTGCCTTCCCATTGCTCCTGGAGAAAATGCCAGGCGTATTTCCTCCGGAGGGGCTTTGCTCCAGGAAGTTCACTGCCAGGAAAACTCTGCCCTCAAGTTTGCATGGGGCTGACTCCTTCCTGCCATTCAGATCTCAGCTCAAATGTCACTTCCTTTGAGATTCCCTTGACCTGTACATCTGAAGTCATCACTGATTATCACGAGCTGTGTTTTTTTCTTTTTTCTTTTTTCCTTTTCGTAACACTTAAAACAATCTGCAATGATTTGTTTTCTTGTTCCTTGTCATCCCCCTCTGCTAAACTGTAAACTCCAGGGTACCTTGTCTAGTCACTACTGCCAAGAACAGTGCTTGGCACAAAGTAGGCACTCAATAAATATTTTTCAATAAGCGAATGAAAAAAAGTGCTTTAAAAATGAGGAAAGTGCCCTATAAATAAGTTATTGTGTGAAACTGAAATCAGGAAATTAAAAAAAAAAACCTAAGGTGATATTTGTCTTGTCAGTAATAAATTTTTTGACGAAGTAGTATCATACATTTTCCCCAAAGTGCATTTTAACTTTACTTCTCATATGCTATTTACTTAAGTGCCAATTTCTAGAAATTTAGGAAATCAATATTTTCCAAAATAAATACCTTTGTATCTAGAGTAAAATATATATCTTGCTTATTAGCAAGATATGCTTATTACAGGGAAGAACCTACATGGTTTTATATTTCAGAGAATAATTACTAGGTCCCACATTCTGGCCAACAGAATCCAACAGACCAGAGAAACAAGGTCATCTGCAATTCATGTTGACTCTTAATACTTCAGAATATGTGCCTGTCAACATTTGTAGAACTGCTGAATCATGGAATTATAGTATAAAGGAGACTTAGGGTTTGTTCAGTTCATCCAGTCCCCAAATCTGACACTTGTTTCCTTAAATCACGTCTTTAATTTTGCAGATTATATCCTCTGAATTAATTTAGCATTGATATGATATCGCTCATACTTGTGTTATAAAGTATTCTCTTGAGGTTTCATTTCTAGACATCATTACATTTCAGAAAAAATTGAATTGTTCGTGTTACATTCTAAATTGGAAGAATTGGTCCTAATGCTTTCAAGGTAGTGTAATTTCATTAAAAAAATAATGCTGGGAATAAATACTGAATATCTGAGCTGCTGCTTGGGAATATTTGCTTTGCAGAGATTTTTGTCCTGAGGGTAGGAGGCTTGGGTACAGGGAAGTTTGGTTTTTTTCCTTGACCAAAATTCGACCTGAAGTATAGAATGTTATTTTGAATTTGAATAATAATGTATGAGCTGATAAATATGCCAAGAATATTATAGCAAATAGTCATGTCATTCAGGGTCTTATTCAAAGCAAGTTAGATAGAGCCTCTGTTTTATACAAAATTATGGTTGAAATCATGACCATTCCCAGGCTCATATCTTTTTCATCTGGAAGGAATCATAAAAGGTTAACCTAAAACTTTTCTGTCATCTACAGTAACGAATACATTTTTTGGTGTGATCCAGTACACACACACGCACACACACACACACACACACACGCGTGCACACACACACGCAACCATAACTGAAACTAAAAATTCACAGTGCTCCCTCTCCCTGTATAAGGTGTATTCTACTTTTTATTTTATACCACTCCATTTAAACAAGATTGGTTTTACTCTTAGACATTGATTTAAAGACACATTATTTGGAAAACATTGATGTGACCCAAACCAATTCCTTTACGAATGAGAAGAAAAAGGTACAGAGAGGGGACACGAGTTCAAAAAATCCTGTCGCTAAGTTGTGTTAGTCAACACACTGGGTCTTCTCTTTCATTCCAAGCAATGATCCTTTAAAACTGTAAGTAAAAGTGACACTTTAGTGAAAACGAAAGAATAAACACAATATATTCCTTGGGTTTAAGTCCAAGTCCTCAGCAGGCAAGTTCCCTAACCTCTTCGAACTTTGGGGTACTCATTTTTTTTTTTTTAGTATAGGGACTTAAAACCTCGGCATAACGAGCTTCAGCATAGCTCTGTTAGGTGGTTCTTGAGACAGCATGGATGAAATTCCTGATGGAATTCACGGCTTTGGTTCTTCTACCTTACTTCTCCCCAAAATGATGTTGATTAAAAATAAGAAACAAAATAACGTGATATCATATTTTCATTCGACTGCCTAAAAGTCAACCTTCTTTATAATATTTGTTGAGGCGGACTATGATGACCACACTTTTGTGGACAGCTTTCCTATCAAGAGGCGGGTCCTGTTTTCCTTGTTCTTATGTCCAAGCTGGCCTGTGCCTGCAGAAGCCATGTGGTACCAGTTCTGGACCTCATCTTTAAGTGGACTGACCATTTTTGCCTTGGTCACTCTGAGCGCTGAGCCATCCTGCTAAGGGACCACATAGAGAGGCCCAGGGCCACAGGGAAAGGGAAAGGGGCTCAGCAGAATCCCGCCTTCCAGCTGTCCCTGCCGAGGGCGGGTGATAAAGTCTCAAGGACCCTCTAGATCAGTCGGGCCTCACCTGAACCCATCCTGTTTGAACGCATTAGATCCTAGGTTGAACAGAGAGTCACCCAGCGGAGCACTGACCCACAGAATCATGACATTTAATAAAATGGTTGTTTGAAGCCACCAGGTTTTGGGATAGTTTTTTAATGCAATAAATAGTTCAGGTAAGCTGTCTCCTGGAGACAATATAGCAAGGTACCAGTTCTGGAGTAAGACTGCCGTGACTGAATCCTGGGGTGAGTTGCTGGATCTCTTCGTGCCTCAGTTTCCTCAGCTGTACAGTGGGGGTAATAATACTACCCTCCTCATATGGTTACTTTAAGGATTAAAGAAGTTAAAAGCAGTGTATGTAAATTTCTTATGACAGGCCTTTGCACACAGAAAGTGCTATGCAAATATGTTATTATTCTAGAGCAAGGAAATATATTTTGAATGTTGATTTAGATTGTAACTCAGAGGATGGGGTTTAACTGCTTTTGGACTGTGAGACAGGCCTTTGTCTTGGGTCTTCAGATCTCTTGAAATCTGACTTGCAAAATAATCAAATTGTCCTTAGAAGTGACTATCCCCATGGGCCCTGAAAGAGATAAAAAAATGTAAGCAAGGCGTGGAGCATTTAGTAACAGGTGCAGTGTTTGTAACATTGTTATTAGCGATGTGGACAAGAGGTTCCGTAGCACATTAATCATATTTGTGACATCAAATCATGTAGAAGACAGGAGAAAACAGGGATCTCTATATCAGGAGACAGTAGGAAGGCCAGCTGGGAAGAAAATGAAACAGTAAGATTAAATGCAGTCAAGTTCAAGATTTTGAATTGGATCTGTCCACATACCAATCCTTTCCCCAAAAAGTAATGATTGAAATATTTCAGTTGGACAAGTATTTACCGAAGGTGTGTAACGTGCCAGGCACTGTGCTCAAAAAATGGGAACTTCTAGGCAAATAAGTACTGTCCCTCCTTATAAGGAGCTCATGGTCCTGTGGGCGAGTAGTCCCCAATCTTTTTGGTACCAGAGACCGGTGCTGCTATGAGAATCTAACACCCAATGATCTGAGGTGGAGCTGAGGCGGTGATGGGGAGCGGCTGCAAATACACATGAAGATCTGCTTGCTGGCCCGCCACTCACCTCCTGCTGTGCGGCCTGGTGGCTAAGAGGCAGGCACCCGTCTGCAGCCTGGGAACTGGGGACCCCTGCTTAGATAATGCAGACTGAAACCAATAAAAATTATACAGGGTATTGAGTGCAAGAATAAATGGATACAGATGTCATACAGATGAGGTGAATGTTTCTACTTGGGGTGATGTGTACAGCAATGGCCATGTAAACAAGAGATGTAAAAACTGGAGATATAAATAGGAAATTGAGACTATGTATAAAAGGCAAGAAAATAGAAGCACATGAGAGTTTATATATTTGAGAATCGGATTTGGCTGTGCCCTTTCTGTGACGGGCAAAAAAAAAAAAAATAGGGTGAGTTACAAACTGTCATCAAAGAAAATGAGAATTAAAAATCAAGAGATAATTAAAGAAAAGTGATCCATGATCTTGAGAAAAATACACTGAATAAAGGAAAACAAACTTCATTGATATCCACATATAGGGCATCTTCATTGTCTTTGGAACTAATAGAATTTTAAGCCAAATATATTAGAAATCTCTGTTTATTTATCCATTCATTCTGCAAAGTAGATACAATAGAAATAATACACAGTCCCTGTTCTTCCAATACTCACAGTCCAGCAGGGGAAGGGGGATCTTTAATCAAATATTTATGTCAGTATATAATCATAACTTTGTCACCCTATGAGGCAAAAGCAAAGTAAACTGTGAGAGGGCAACTGGGATCTAGTATTGGGGGGCTGTCTTAAGGGGTTCCTCTCTAAAAAGATATTTGACTCGAAGCTTGAAGAATGAGTTATGTAAGTAGGACAAGAAGGGGTGAGGAGGGCAGTTTAGACCAGAACCAGAGCCTGCACCAGCCCCTGTGGTAGTAGGAGCTTATGAAACCAGCTTTGGAAAAAATAGAGGATCTCCTGGAAGGGGTACTCGATTTCAATAAATACCATAGAACCTTAGATAGGAATGCTGTGGATTTATTTTATTTAACCTCAACAAAAATTTAGGGACACTTAAGACCCTGGTGGAACATTCTGGCTGGTGTAAACCCTTTTTAATGTAGGAGAACCAGCTAAAGGAAGCCCCTCTCTGCTTCCTCACCCCCCAACGATGTCACTAGTATCAGGGATAGTTTATAGGTGGTTTTGGAATCTAAAATCTTTGATCTAGTTAGTGTACTGAGCAATACAGCATTATTACAGCTTTCAAGTGGGAAACCTGGTTCTAAACTCAGCAGAAATTAATAGCGTCATCACAGAGATAAATCTGATGAAATGTAATGAAAAGCACAATACTTTGCTTTGGACTCGCAATTAAAAATGTTTATTAAATTTCGTGTTCTCCTATTCTGTGATAATTTTCAGGCTTGATGTGAACAAATGCTAAATAGTACATCGGAACGATCTGAATAGATGAAATTGTATTTCAGCAAATGCTCTTCTTCTTCATAAATCAGTCACTGCTTCTTAGAAGGAAAATAAATTTGCTTTTGAATGGACCATCAAAGTTTTTTCTTCCCAGTTTAGACTCTGCATGTTGCAAATCCTGCTTATTTTTTCAAGACTCGGCTTTTGTTCTCTCTCTAGTTAGCTCTGATCTGCCTGTTTTCTGATGCCCATCTCTTGGCACTTCTGATTGTGGCACTCCTATATATATTTCAATTTAACTCTCTTAAGTGCTGACATTTTTAAAATCCCGATTATATTTTAAACCACAATTTCTAGCATGGCAGATGGCACTTGATAAATTCTCAAATGCGTCTGTTGATGGATTGGATGAGAAACAAAGGGACAGTAGAGTTGCGTCAGCTTGGGCTCTTCAGTTGCAGGAAACAGAATGCGACTCTTGTGAACTTAACAAGATAATTTACTGGAGAATTACAGGGGCTGCTTAGAGGATGGGCCTAGAGGTTTAGAGGGTGGGAGAGTTGGGTACCAGTGGACAGCATAGGCTATCAGTAGCACCGTTGTTCAGTAGGTGCTTGCTCAACGCAATCGCTAGGTTTATTCTTCTCTTGAGTGTGGAGTTCCAGAGCAAATGAGAAGGGGGCTCTCTCTTACTCACATCATGCATTCTAATAGCAATAATAATATCTTCTCACGTTTCCTGTGTTCACTATGTGTCGGGATCTCATCGAAGCCATTTTCTGAGTCCTAGCTCATTTAAGCCTCAACATAACTCTTTGTGTTAAATACTATGAATATTCTTATTATACAAATGAATAAACGTAGGCACACTGAAGAATTAGAAGTATATCTGTCATCAGTAGCTCACTCTATACTCTATATCCCGTTCGTAAAGTTTGAACATTAATTTTGTTTCTTAAACCATCTTGCAAGCGTATGAAGAAGATTAATGAGGAAATGTTGGCATAACATTTAGTGTTCTTGGAAGAAAGCGTCTGGTGAATGCAATTATTGTGCATTTTCATAATAATGAAATATGAAATATAGTAGTATTTTATGCTTTTCTTCTTTTTAATTAATCTTTCCAATCCTAACTCACCATCAACTTATTTTCAAAGCCAAAGACTTCAGAACAGTTAGTCTTTCTTAAGTTTTTTTCTCTTAATTTATAAATATGTATATTTATTGATTCCATTCTTAAGTATTTATCATTTTTACTTGTTTTTCCCTTGAGAGTCAGAACTGTAGGGCTGCAAGAGATCAAACCCTTGTGGGCAGATAATCAGATTTGGATGTTGGGAGACAAACAAGCCATCCTAGGTTAAAACTTAAACTGTAACCACAGAGTTAATGCCTGTGCTTCTTAGATCATAGTAAGAAGTCTTCCTGCGTAAAGAGAAAAAGGGAAGAAGAGAGGGAGAGAAAGGGATCTGGAAAGAATTTCCCCTTGTTGTCTTGCCACTCACCCAAATGGCTGGTGATAATTGGACGTTAGAGACATTCGTAAGATCAGACAGGGTATCACTTCCTTAAGAAGCTACATCTCTGACAACAGAGTGTCAGTCATTATCTCCAGATGCAGGGGCTCTGTGCCTTGCTAATGTCAATGTGCTAAACCTCAATTATCAGAAAATACAGTGAGAAATTATAAAAGATGGGACAGTAGACCTCATCCAGGTGTTAGAGTTTAAGACTATCTGTGATAAGCTCCAATTTCCCCTTTAGCAAAATAAAGATGAAAGCATGATGGGGCAGGATTGGGAACCTAGAAAAAAAAAGAACTGATAAAATAATTGGAACAATTTCCATAAGCCTAGGAATGAGCTTTGATAATTTTGTTGACCAGAATAATAAAATATTCTCTATGTCTATACAGTCAGTCTTCCAAGTTTAAAAAAAGCCCCCTCAAAGAATGAGTATATCTGTGCATATACTTGTTTCACTCTTTTTACTTGCACACACTAGTTACGTTTTTCTAGAACTCTTTCCAGTGAAGAACAAAGTGTTTTGCAGCAGATCTAGATATAAGCTGATGTGTCTGTATTGTAAAATAAATGAAATAATTATTCCGTTAAATTTATATGTTTAAGAGAAAACAAGTATATATTTAGGGATGAATAAACTGTATTTAAAATACGATACAATTCCACAGTAGTAATAGATCGGATGATCCTTATAGAAAATATTGCATGATAAATGCCCTTTTTCTAAAAGATTTTTTCAAGTTTAATGAGTGCACAATGGAAGTTTATAACAAATAGATTATTAAAAAGTTTAGTCGATAGAAATACTTGAATGCTTGATTAAAATAATATAGTCGAATGATTTAAAGCCTGTTCCATTCATTGGTAAGGATCCTAATCAATCTACTAAAAAGCACTAAGCAAGCAGTTGTGATGAGCAAGAGGCTCTACTTGATTTGGATGGATCAACTTTGAGACATAGCAGTGGGTTGGTACCTAACTCCTGATTAGTGCTCAACAAATGTAACATGAAAGAAGAAATAAACTTAGAAATCATGAATGAGACCGACGATTTTGAGGGAATAGGTACCATGCGCAAAACACATCCACAGATCAGTCCACTTAATCCTTAGAACATACCAGTGCTGTAACTGATCATTCTTGTATTAAGGATGGATAGACTGACAGATGAAGAAACTTATTTGAGATTGGACGTCTGGGAGGTAATGGACTGGAATTTGAACCTGGGTTTGATCGCATCCATTCTGGGGATTCATGGACTCCCCAGACCTTCTGTGGACCTCTTTCCTACTCGCCCCCCCCCCAAAAAAACCTATTGAATTCGACTATAAATCTTTCCAGAGAGACCATGAATAGCTTGATCATCTTCTCTTTGAGATTCATAATGAGATCCTTTATCTTCCTCCCACATGTGAAAAGCTCGTATACAATTGACAAACTAAGATTTCGTCATAACGCAATAGGTAATTCAATGTACGTAGATAAATAAGTAAAGTTCAACATAGATATTGTGTCATTAATTGCCTCAAAACGATATAGGGTTTGAAGAACCCTGTGCGATTATACAAACTATATTGAATGTTCGATTTTGGAAGATTTTTCCTAGGAAGAGGCATTTGAGATGCGCCGTGAAGGATGTCGCTGTACTTGGGTCGTGGAACTGGGTTCTAGCTTTGTGAAGAGTCTGGGTTCCAGACTCTTCTGGGTTCCTTCCCTCTCCTCCTTCTAGTGCCAGGAAGGAGTTATCACCAACACGGCGCCCTCTCCCTAGAGCTGGTTACCTGCAAGGCCGCTCTACGAACACTAGGCAGAGAACAGCAAGGAAAACGCCATCTGGAAGTGTTCCACTCAAAGCGAACGCCCAGCTGCTCATTTAGACCATGAACTGTTTGTCAATACTGACAATTAGTGGGCTAAAGATTGCATTGATCACATGGCAAGAATCGATATGTGCAGTACTTGTTAGTTATTTACCACCGAGTGTATTAAAGCCCGTAGATTTCTTATAAATCCTTCAAAGCCATCCTGCTATGATCCTCTCGACAACACGCACTGACACTTCAATAAATCCTTTTGACGAGAGTGATCTGTGAAAATCAATACCAGTTTATCAGCGATTCCCACGTAGTCCTTTTTTTTTTTTTTTTTCCAGGCCAGCAGAGGTTTAAGATCATTTCCCAAAGCAGGAGAACCGCCATGGTGTGGGTGCAAGGCTTGTAGTCTCTGTGCCTGGAGGCGCCGACCTCGATTAAAGTCCTTTGCTCAAAGGATCTTTGTAAATCCTTTCAGAGGCAGAGAGACCCACTCACTGGTAGTCCCGATGACTGCAGCCACCTTCGGAAGTGAAGGGGAGTTAAAGGTCTCAGCACACAGTAATTTCTGCCTGCGCTGGCCCCATCTCTAATTCTCTAA
>NW_011888786.1:2056824-2058541 GCF_000151845.1 Pteropus vampyrus | reverse complement strand
GAACGCCCAGCTGCTCATTTAGACCATGAACTGTTTGTCAATACTGACAATTAGTGGGCTAAAGATTGCATTGATCACATGGCAAGAATCGATATGTGCAGTACTTGTTAGTTATTTACCACCGAGTGTATTAAAGCCCGTAGATTTCTTATAAATCCTTCAAAGCCATCCTGCTATGATCCTCTCGACAACACGCACTGACACTTCAATAAATCCTTTTGACGAGAGTGATCTGTGAAAATCAATACCAGTTTATCAGCGATTCCCACGTAGTCCTTTTTTTTTTTTTTTTTCCAGGCCAGCAGAGGTTTAAGATCATTTCCCAAAGCAGGAGAACCGCCATGGTGTGGGTGCAAGGCTTGTAGTCTCTGTGCCTGGAGGCGCCGACCTTGATTAAAGTCCTTTGCTCAAAGGATCTTTGTAAATCCTTTCAGAGGCAGAGAGACCCACTCACTGGTAGTCCCGATGACTGCAGCCACCTTCGGAAGTGAAGGGGAGTTAAAGGTCTCAGCACACAGTAATTTCTGCCTGTGCTGGCCCCATCTCTAATTCTTTGCTTTCTTGCAGAAAGCTCGAGACCTTCCAGCTATCCCTCCCCTTCGTCTTAGACAGCGTTTAGCAAGGGCATGCGATATCTGTTTGTCAAACAGTTTTGCTTGAGATATTTTTTATTATACGAGTGGAATTAAACCTTCATGCTGAGCAAAAATACTCACAATTTAAGTTCATATACAAAAATAGTGTATCAGGATAAGGACAGCTACTGTAACAAACCTCAAAATGTCACATCTGCCATGTAATATATGCTTCAGTGGGGGTTTCTGGACAGTGGGGGATTTTCCTCTATGTAATGATTCGGGGACCCAGACTCCTATCTGTAGCTCTGACATCTTCGAGTGTGAGTGATCTTAGTTGTTCATCCTAAGAGAATAAAAAAATAAAAATCTAAAAAAAAAGAGAGAAAGAGAAACACATCCACTTTTTAAAACTCTGATCTGGAAATGACATTTATTTCTTAGGCTTATATACTAAGAACTTAAAACAGGGCCACGAGATACAAAAAGAGATTCGTCAGCGTAGACCGAGACAGGCAGCCACTTTCCAGTGACGATCCCCACTCTGTGTGAGAGGAACACAAATTTTCGGTGGAGAGCTAGCCGTAAGTGTGTACTAGGACCTGCTATGTGCTTTGCTGACAAGCGTGCGGGATACAGATGTGGACAATACGGCGTTCCGTTACTTCGCAAAGTTTGCTAGCAAGTAGGAGAGACATTCTATGCGTCAGATTTTATGCAGCTTTTCGTGTCATTGCTCATCTCGCTGGCAAGACCCCCTAAAACATGATCAGCTTTATGTCTATGGGCCGCCGTACACCTCTGCTTTTAAAGTTAAGCAGTTAAGCAGCTTTTAAGCTGAAAGGTAAAGAGTTCATAATCATCTCGCATTTTCTCTCTCTTTTTAAAAAATATATAACCTCAAAAGAGTGACAGCCCTAAACTTTCAGGCTTCTAGGTCCCGCTGGTCATTAATAAAATCTGCCTGCACTTCTATTTGTTTGAGAGTTTTCTTGCCAGCTGCCTTCTTTCTGCCTCTTATGAAAGTCTTTGCTGAACAGCCATATCTGTGTCTTGCTGAAACTAATAAAATTATACCTATCATTCTCTTGGGGATCTCTATGCAGAGTCACATTTGAGACCCAACAACAAAAAGAAGTTTC
>NW_011888786.1:2049946-2056774 GCF_000151845.1 Pteropus vampyrus | reverse complement strand
TGACAAGCGTGCGGGATACAGATGTGGACAATACGGCGTTCCGTTACTTCGCAAAGTTTGCTAGCAAGTAGGAGAGACATTCTATGCGTCAGATTTTATGCAGCTTTTCGTGTCATTGCTCATCTCGCTGGCAAGACCCCCTAAAACATGATCAGCTTTATGTCTATGGGCCGCCGTACACCTCTGCTTTTAAAGTTAAGCAGTTAAGTGGCTTTTAAGGGATGCTGAAAGGTAAAGAGTTCATAATCATCTCGCATTTTCTCTCTCTTTTTAAAAAATATATAACCTCAAAAGAGTGACAGCCCTAAACTTTCAGGCTTCTAGGTCCCGCTGGTCATTAATAAAATCTGCCTGCACTTCTATTTGTTTGAGAGTTTTCTTGCCAGCTGCCTTCTTTCTGCCTCTTATGAAAGTCTTTGCTGAACAGCCATATCTGTGTCTTGCTGAAACTAATAAAATTATACCTATCATTCTCTTGGGGATCTCTATGCAGAGTCACATTTGAGACCCAACAACAAAAAGAAGTTTCTGCTGGCATTTTGCTGTAATTAAAGATCCCAGTGTTTTCCAGAGGGCCATATCTAAAGAAGGAGATATCCACTAACTTTGGACTGACTTTTTTTGGCTTTCTTTTGCCTCTCTGCCTCCTTCCCATCCTTTTTCCTTCCTTCCTTCCTTCCTTCCTTCCTTCCTTCCTTCCTCTTTTTCTCTCTCCTCTTTCTTATTCATTTATTTATTTTTTTTAATGATTATACAAACTATATTGAATATTTCAAGGTATCTATTCTTCTGTTCTCTAATAATTTTTTTAACATAGAAACCCCTTTATCATATGGAATTGGCAGAAGATAAAATGCTTTGGAAAAAAGTCTACTTTCACTTTTTGTAGGTGAACCTAAATATTTAAATTCAGGAGGAAAGTGCCCACTGGCAAAAGATACACTTCCTAAGCGGGTTTTTTTTTGTTGTTGTTGGTGGTGGTGGTGGTTTTTTTTGTTTTGTTTTTTTGCCATATTTTAAAGTCTTTGGCAATTTCTCATGTACTGGGGATGACAGGTAAATTAATACTTGGAAGAACATGGGTAAAGCATGATGGGATGTGGGGAAAAGGAAACTGATCTTCGCCTCAGTTTTTAGCCACAGTAGTTTCTCCAAATACAATATTTAAAGAGTTCACCAATGGGGGGAAGGTTTGTGTTTCTCTACAGCTCACTTGGCCATGAGAAGGAGAATGAACAATCCGGCGGATTTTCTGCAGTGTGGCAAATGAAATAGCTCATTAGCTGTAAGCAGCCAATAATATTTCGTGATTCACCAATAGCTACCGTTCCTCAGGGAAATTTATTCTGGGCGAGGCCAGAATAGTAAGAAAGCAGGGGACATAGTTCCGATTCCTACACACTGATTTTTCATTGTATTTCGTCCTTGCATATAGAATATTGTTTTGCATCCAGCGTTATTCCTGGTTAGAAGAACGACTGAGGTTATTATCCATGATTAATTAAGGCCATGTGGCTTTTGAAATATTCTACATGTGAATATACTGCCATTAAGACCGTAACTGTTTAGATTTTTAAAGGCATGATCGCATTTCATTTTAACCTTGGAAAGCACACAAGGCAGTATTTACAACCCATTCTACAGGTGGGATGATGACATACAACACATATTTTAGGCTTATATTTCAGGGGTGAGAACTTAAAACAGGGCCACAGCCACATGTAAGAGATGCTTATCAATGCTGGCCTAGGATAAAAGATACGGGCCACAAAACAGTTTTTTCAGCTCTCAGTCCATGGCTCTCTACCAAGGAGACTTGAAATAGAAAAATACTATAATAGCTAACACGTAAATAGCCTTCTGTTAAGTACTTTTCGTATATTAACTCATTTAACTTTCAGAGCAATGCTGTGGGACAGGTCCTGCTATTAGTGCTATTATATAGATGAGAAAGTGAGGACAAAGAGAGGTTAAGTAGCTTACCCTTAATGACACAGCCGGTCAGGGAAGGGCACTACAGCCCAGGCAGTTTGCCTGCAGAGCCCATGTGCTTAACCACCATGCAACACTTCCTCTCAGTATTGAACAGCTGTAAGTCCCAAAATTTGTGCCCATGGCCTTGAGGGCCCAGAGTTCAGATTCGAGACTTATCAGTCTTCTCTCTTGAGTCCTAATGAATTCTTGCAGAGAGAATTTTCAGATACGTAGAAACGAAATTACTCACACAGCAGTTCCTTTGCAACAGGCCCTTCCCTTAAGCGGGGAGACTCCCCAGATGTCCAGTGTCCAGTTGCCCCCTCTTGGTACCCTGAAGACCAGCCTGATGGGCATTTATTCTTTCATTCATCCGCCACATTTTGCATGACCACCGTGGGCCTGGCACTGAGCTATGGAAGATACAAAGATGAAGACATCCTGGTCTTTGTCTTCCAGGAAATCAGGGCCTCAAGGGGAGAGAGATTTGGCATCAAGTAATTATTGTATGTAGCAAGTGCTCTAACAGAGGTAGGAGTAAAGTTCTTCTTGAGCCGGAGATGGGAGGGACTAACTTGGGCTAAAGAAATCGGGGTCAAGGCCGTAGAGTACTGACTCGCTGTTCAGGACCTGAAATCTGATCTGAGTCCAGGCCATGGCTAGGTCATTGTGTACCTGGAAGATAGTAGGAAAGTTATTTTTTTTTGTCACTAAGACTCAGTTTCTTACCTGGCGCACGTGGGTGATAATCCTCCTGGGTTTATAATGAGGATTATGGGAGAGATGACTATATGACATCGATTACATTGTCAATATGTAGGAAGTGTAATGATATCAATAATAACCATCGTAAAAGCTTCACGGAGGTTGGGACACTCCACGATGGCACTGCTGTTGATGCAGGTTGTCAGGCAGAAAAGAAAGAGTGTGTGAGCGAAGAAGGACAGTTCACACAGCAGAAATGAGCGTATACAAAGCTACAGAATAGCTTCTCTCCAGGGCACAGCCCTAAGATGCTGTGTGGCTCTAGGCTCCACCTGCCTTTTCCCTCAGCCAGCTTTTCCTACTCTGGCCAGTTCCACTCAGTCAGAGGAATCCTCATTCGTTGCATAATTGCTATCATAGCATTTACCCTGCTGAGAACTAGGCAGTGATTCCCAATTGCCTCTTGAATCAGTTTGAATCAAATTGATCACAGACTTCAACCCTCCCTCGCACCCAGCAGCCTTGTCTCATCCCTCACCATACCCTGGATTTCCTCTCCAGTCCAATCAAGAAAGCTGCTCAGGTTTTTGTACGTGATTTTCCATCCATCCCTCCCCAGGAGAAGGGGGACCCCTTGTGTAAGCATTTGACAGAATGAGAGAGAGAGAGAGAGAGAGAAAGTGAGTTGTGATTTTAAAGTAGTATAACATGGTGAAGCTTGGTAGGTAGAATTTATCTAGTAACGACCTAATGACTTTGAGCCAGATTAGCACTTGCTGACATAGAGTGAGTTTTGTTGGTCTAGCCAGCATTTAAAATATTTCACAGTGGTGTGAACTAAGTGTTTGTGTCCTCCCTCCCCCAAATTTATGTGTTGAAGCCCTAACCCCAATGTGATGGTGTTTAGAGATGGGGCCTTTGGGAAGTGATCAGGGTTAGATGAGGTCATAAGGATGGGGCCATCATGACAGGATCAGTGTTCTTCTAGGAGAGACACCAGAGAGATCCCCCCACCCTCTCTACCATGTGAGGACACAGTGAGAAGGCAGCCATCTGCAAGCCAGAAAGAGAGTTCTCACCAGAACCCAACCACACTGGCATCTGATCTTGGACTTCCAGCTTTCAGAACTATGAGAAAATAAATTTCTATTAAGACACCTAGTCTATAGCAGCCCGAGCTAACCAATACATTCAATTGTATAGCTTCTACACAAAGAGAAAAATAATAAAGGAAACCAAGTAAACAACAAACAAAACAACATAAAACAAAGCTCACCAGTACCTGGCTTTTCTCCCACATGGCAACAATTGCCTGGCGCTGGGTAGAGGCTGCCCTTCTTTCACTGGAATTCCACTTGGCCACAGTCCTCAGTGATCCCTATTGCCTCCCTCTGCTATAATTAGCAGACTGTGCCTGTACATTACCTACGAGACAAGTGTAGTCATTTGAGCTTTACGTTCCTGCTTTAGAATCATCTTTTCTTTGTTGAGAACACACCTCACTGAAGACCAACCACTGCTTACAATGCATTAATGAAACACAATAAAGTAGCATATGTATATTTATAATCAGTCTCAATAAATCTATGTGGACAGTATACTAAGCACTGTGCCAAATTAATCGCTCTCTTGATCTTATTTAGTACATGAACAAACCTAAAATAAGTATGATTATTTCCATGTTACAGATGAGGAAATCAAGATGCAGGGGGTTTAGACAACAATACGAAATAAGCATAGAGTCCTAACCCAGATTTTCTTACTCCAGCCCAAATCTTACTGCTTTTGTTCCATTTTTCATGATTGTGTGGTTGAAAAATTGTTGGTTATAGGTGAAGCTGAGGTAGACACATTTTCTTTCTCATCAATTGTTAACGGTTTGATGGGTTCACATACTTAATGAAGTGTGTGCTGCTTTGATTCGATTTAATTTTAAAGTAAAAACAAAATTTGCCCCGAGGTCAAACCTTCCTTTATAATAGGAACCATTTTTCTTAAATGATATGTTTACCTTTGCTCTCTCCCCAACATATGCTCTTACAAAGTATTTCTAATGTTGCAGCTTTCATGGGAAATCAGCATCCTCCTAGTTTATTAAGAACAGTAATATTTTCCTATCTGATTCTTAAGAAATTGATGAATTCAGTCATTTGAGTCAATGACTTGATATAAGCTTGGGTACTTTTAGACTGAAAAGGGGATAGGAGACAAGTAAACGACAGAAGGGACCAACAAACTGGTGACATTTGCCCAAGGCACAAGTAACTTGTGCTACCCTTGATGTAGACCCACAGTCAGGGTCCTTATACTTGGTACATGTTTCCAGGGACATATCTCTAGGACACCAGCCCTATAAAGTCTTTCCTTTAAGCAGTGAGGTGCAAAATGTATTTGTTCTCAGACAGTGGTGAGGACACCCTCTGGGCCTGATGACTGGCCTAAGACAGCTCAGATCTCAAGGAAGCATACGAAGATGGGTCCTAGTTCATGTTTCCTAGCCTAGAGGATTTTTCTCTTCAAACCTTGGCCTGAGTTCAAGGTCACCTGTGGTTAGGAGCCGGCACTCAGTTATTAGCCTTTTGCGTAAATTTCAGAGGTGGTATTCCACCTTTCTCCACCACGCCCGTGTCAGTTCCATGGGCTGCCGGCTACAGACGTCTGTCAAAGCTGCCCCATCATTTACTAGCTGCAAAGCCCGGGACAAGTTCTTTATATTCCTTATTCTTTGTGAGGTAATCAAATACTTCAGAATATTGTCTAGAGATAAATGAGATGGTATCAATAGAAACCCTAGCACCTAATTTCCAAACAAATACGTCCTCATTGTTATGAGTTTAGGCCCTGACGTTTGATTTGTTTGAAGTCTTTTTATACCTGAGTGTGTCTCTCCAAACAGATCTAACTTGTTTCCTGAGAGGTGGACAGGAGACTCACAGTAGGATGCAGCTGTGTCCCCAGGGCCTGCGCCCAGCCCTATCCTCGGGCCACCCCCAAGTGCTCCCTCAGAGAGGGTCACCCCCCTTCCCCCCATTCTGACTCCAGCTGGCCTTCGCCTCTTTTCCTGGAATTTCTTCTCCCAGGAAGTTTTGTACATTTATAAGAGGGGCAGGGAATCATAGCCATTGAAGACAAAGAGACAACAGGCTTTCAGTAGTGGCTGCTGTCCCTGAGTCCCCTAGGCCTTGTCCGCGGTAGAGGCGGATGGAGCCTGCAGCACTTGGTCTCAGCTCACTTCTTTCACGGGGAGGAATCGGCTTGTTCCAAAAGTGGAGAGGCAAGGCCGGTGGTGGGGGCGAGTGGTGTAGGTAAGCACCAGCCTTGACGCTGAGACTGAGCTCTGCAGTAAACACCATCTAGCTAATTCACCTGTGAGCGGCTGTAAAGGGACCGGCTTCTGCAAATGGAAACCACAGCCTCGGTGTGAGTCACTTTGGAGAGAGGGCTGGAAATCAGGTCGCCTTGGGGGAATGGTGAATTCTCCAGCAGCTTTTAATTGGTAATTGAAGGTAGAGATGGGGCAGCCCATTAGAAAAGATTTGGGAGTCTGTCTCTTTCCCGGAAGCACCTTTTCTAAATGGATTGGCTTTTTTCCAAATTGCGGGTAGGTGGGGTTCAAAAAATTTTTTCTTCCTTTTAAATAGGAAACTTTTCTTTTTTTCTTTTTTCTTTTTTTTTTTAAAAAAGAAAGACAATAAACCATTGTAAGATTGGAGGAGGACCTGTCCAATTTTATAATTCAATTTCATATGAAGAGTGATGAAAATTACTGTGTGGTGCTCTTGGATAATATAATTGGTTCTGTGTGGTTAAATGGAAGGGAATCATTGGGCGAGAGAGAATCAGTTCCTGGGGGAGGCAGGTGTCTTAGTGACGGGTCCCCCAAAGTGGTTTTCTAAGAAAAATATAGCTAGTATGAGTCCTCTTGCCTTCTTCCCGTATTTCTTATTCCCTTCGCTGCCCTTTCCCATGTATGTATGCGATCCTATTATCCTTACAGTTTTATTTATTCATGCAGCACTTTTTGGGAGGCCTTCCTGGGAGCGAATACCCTCCGCCTAGAGTTGAGAATGCACAAGTAAACAAACAAAAGCAAGCTTTGGTCCCCGCCCTCACAAAGCGCAGTCTAATGCAGGCTACAGACAATTAAAC
>NW_011888786.1:2042589-2048731 GCF_000151845.1 Pteropus vampyrus | reverse complement strand
GGCTTGCCGGGTTTCACAAATAAAACCACAGGTTGCCCAGTTAAATTTCAGTTTCAGATAAATATCAAATTCATCCACTAGTATATCTCAAATATTGCATGGGACATACTTATACTAAAAAAGTATTCTTAGTTTGTCTGATATTCAGATTTAACCAAGCAACCTATGTTTTATCTGACCCTATCTGTATGCCGGGGGTTAAGCAAGTGCTTTAGACTACAGTATTCATAATCTAGAAGAGAAGTTCAGTTAGAAAAGACTCAAAAAGCCAGGGATACATTTCCTCATTTTTTGCTTTTGTTTTGATTGGCGTTTCGTTTTGCATCATAAATTCTTGGTAGATGAAAGGGAAGAAATCAAGTTCAATACAAAACTTGGGCATAGGCTACAGGTTGGCAGAAACCTAAGTTCCAGGAGGACCGAGAGGAGGAGGGAGGAAAGGAAGGGGAAACAGCCTGCAGAGAGAATTTTCCATTCTCTCCCTCCCACTGGATGTATATAGGTGATGGACTCTGGCAAGTAGTTGCTTGTCATGGGATAGGAAACTAGACATTCAAGTGTCACAGGGGTGGCTCCTCACTGACCTTAGAGAAGACTTCCATCTCTAACTAGCACCCAGCTCCCCGTAGGACCTTAGGTTACCCTGTGTCTGCTGGAGGCCAACAGGTGCTTCAGGCGTCATGTTGAGTGTTTGGGGATTCACATATTTGTGAATTGGCAGGCGGGGGCAGGAAGATCCATTTCTGGTTCTTCCAGACTTCTATAAGCTTTAATCATTCCTACAGGATAGCTTTGCATGGAATTTCTTTTTTTTTTTTTTCCTAATTGTGCAGTTGGCTGGCAGATGAAAATCCCAGTTTTATGATGAATAAACATGGCAGAATCGCTGTCACTTGATTTCAGTTGACTGCAAATTACAGAGTCCAACTTCCCAGGCCACAGACAGAGGGGAAAAAGTGCACAGGAAGTCTTCCATATTTTAGGGGGAACTGGCCGCTGGGGTAAGTTCTGTCTTTACAAAAAGTGCTAGGTAGTGAAAGGTCCACCAGGCACTGGCCCTTTGGAAATGTGGGGAGAGGGAGATTGGGGTGTTTGTGGCTGTAGCAGTGGTGGTCTGTCTACCAAGACTTTCTGAGAGATGGTTGTTAATAACCAGGCAAGTGTTTGTAGAATAGCAGAGTAGACCAGGATTAGTTTTGATGCTGTGCCTTCGTGTTTCTAGTTGCTTTCTCTCTCTCGTATCTTAGAATTTTCTCCCTCTCTCAGAATCTCAGTGCTCAGGGTCCTAGTCCTTCTTTCAAGATCCTAAGTCTTGTGTTTGGCCTTGAGCTTCCTCCCAGGTGGGCCTACTTCTGTAGTTCTCTTCCTGTAGGACCTGCCTGGGGTAAGGTACTTAAACTCTTTTATTTTTCTCTATAAAATGGTAACTTGTTACTACCTCATTGGATAATATTTTCTCTGTAGAGAAATGACATATGGAAAGCCCTCAAGAACTCACAGAGGGTATTATCTTGAGCGATTTACTGCGTTCTGACTACACAACCATCTCCGGAAACACACGTTCTGACTACACAACCATCTCCGTAAACACAAATTCTCATAATAACCTTGTGAGAGAGGTAGCTTTATTAATCCCATTTTACAGCTAAGGAAACCAAGGCACAATTAAATAAAATTGTCTAAGATTGTATAGCTTTTAAGTGTTGATGCTGTTATAGGAAAAGGCATTCTGGCTCGTGGGACTCCATTACTAACCACAATGCTCAGAGCCTCTCTAAAAATGTTAGTTCTGTTATTATTTCTAACTATTCTACAGAACACTAGAGTCCAAGAGAATGTAATAGATGTTTAGTTTCTTAGTCATATTAATTTGGGAAGATTCATAATATATCTCAGCATATTAAAGTATCTGAAAAGTTAGAGAGTAAAGCGATCATTTAATTTTTTTAAACCGACTTAAATTGTTTTTAGAATACTTTTAGATATACATAAAAGTTGCAAAAATAGTCCAGAAAATTCCCATGTACCACTCATTAATATCTTAAAGTTATTGTGATACATTTGTCACAATGAACGATCCAATATTAGTTAATTATTATTAGCCAAAGTCCATACTTTGTTTGGATTTCTTCAGTTTTTATGTAATATTCCCAGGCTTTCATCCAAGATTCCACATTAAACCAAGTCATCATGTCTCCTTGAGCTTCTCTTGGCTGCAACAGCTTCTCAGACTTTTTATTGTTTTTAATGACCTTGACGTTGAGGTGTACTGGTCAGGTATTTGTCAGAATGCCCCTTAATGTGAGTACGTAGGTTGTGTTTCTCATAGTTAGACAGGGACTGTTGGTTTTCAGGAGAAAGCCCGCAGATGTAGATAGAATGCCATTCTCATCACATTGTATCAACAATACATATTATCAACATGGTTTATTAGCAATGACGTTAACTTGATCATCTGTAGTATTTGTCAGGTTTTTTCCACCATAAAATGATCCTTTTTTCCTCTTTTCGTACTATGCTCTTTGGAAAGGAGTTGCTAGGCACAGCCCACGCTTAAGGGGTGGAAAGTTATATTTCACCTTTCGCAAGAGGAGCATCTACATAAATTATTTGTAATTCACCTGCATGAAGAATTGTCTCTTCTCCACAATTTATTTATTCAACCACTTATTTATATTCATATGAATCCATGGATATTTGTTTTATACTTTGGGCTATCATCCAATATGATGTTATTTATCTCTTTATTCAAATTGTTCCATTGGCCATTAGAAGCTTTTTCCGTTTATTGCTGTGTCCCATATCCCTGTCGGGTGTGTGTGTGTGTGTGTGTGTGTGTGTGTGTATGTGTTTGGGTATTTCTTTACTTTCTGACACTACAGGGTACTCCCAGCTCATCTTATATATTCCCTGCCCTAGCTTTGGAATTAGCTATTTTTTTACGGATCTCTGGTTCCTTTTTTTGGAGAATCCGGGTGGTGGGTGTGGTCATTACTACTGGATGTTACTGCTTTGGGATCCGCTCAGCAGAGTTTGGAAGTATATGCATATAGAGTAACCCTATTAAATGTTTTTAATCACATGTTTCTCAAACTTCCTTGAATATAGGCCTCCCCCAAACGCCCCAAACATAGCTTCACACTTCTCAGAACATTGGTATTCCACGGAATCAATTCACCACATGGTACTATAGCATTCACGTATCTGGATTTCAACAAGTATTAATAACTGTAGTTACAGGAATAATAATCGTTACCACTTATTAGCTAGGCACAGCGCTGGTCTGGAGGGCAGGGTGGTACGATAGACTCCTAGGCCTGTAGCTATTTTCAAGAGATTCAGAGTCCAGTGGAAAATAAGCTAATCAAGGAACATTTAGACATCAGCATCGTAAGTGACATGCTAGAGAGAAAGCCAGCGAGTTCTGGGGACCCATAGGAGGGCCTGCCCTACCCGAATGACTGCCCCAGCTTTCCGCCTTCCTCGTGACCTCCCCTAGTCCAAGCAACCACCTAAAATGCTCCTAGGAAGGTGTCTCTCTCTTTCTGATATTCCTTCAAGGGTTTTTTATCGGCCCCAGGAAAAAGGGATAGAACGAGAGTGAGATGGGCAAGGAGATGGGCAAGGAAGCTCGGGGACAGGTGCGAAGGAGGCGTTTGCTCTCAGACATGACCTTGTGCTTGAACGACCCTGAAACTGAGTCCCTCCTCACGTTTTGTCCAAACTCCTCTAGGTGACTTAAGACGAGGCCTCTTATGACGGAGTCTCTGCTTCTTGTGTTCTCTTTAGCTGCCCCCTCACCATGGGCTCTCTCTTTCTGTAGCCACACCTAACATCCCTCTCTTCCCCAGGCTCTCTCTCACTTCTGGACCTTCACAGAAAGTTCTAGATGTTTCTGGAACAACGTTTCTTCTCTTCTTCATCTGACCAATCTCTACTCATTCTGCAGGTTTTGAGTAAAGGTTTCTTGTTCCAAGATTTTCCTGCTGTCAACTCCTGCTCTCCATCAAATCCTTGTTTGCAAGTATGGCTTTCTATAGCGCCCTCTACTGGCCCATGGAGGCACTCACTACATTGATTGCTTGGCTGACGGTCTCCTCTGTCTGGGTTTGTTTGATGGAAGGACCAAAGCAACTTTGCTTCCTGTGCCTGATACTCGGTCGTGTTGTTCAATGCTCTGCTGTCGAGTGAGTGAACACATGAGTATATGGGGGAATGTATTCAGACTAGGCATCCCGGAAGACTTTTAGGAACCGGTAAGGCTTAAGTTAAGTCAAGAGATGAAAAGACAAGGCTTCGGTAAGGCTGAGAACGTTAATAACAGGTTGAACCATATGAGACTGTTGTTTCTGTTAAGTCAAAAATGGTTGAATATTTATAAGGGTCATCTTGATACTAGCTAACATTATTGAACATTTAGTATGCATTTTAAGCTCTTTACATGTATTCGATCATTATTGATGTTATCAAACCAATTAGGGAGATACTCCAGTTATTTACATTTGACCAGTGAAGCAATTGAGTCACAGAGAAGTTAAGTAACATACCAATGTTACACAGCCCAGTAACAAAGCCAGGGCTCCAGCCCAGGATGCCTGCTTCAGAACTCTGAGCCCTTAGCCCAAATCCTGAAAGCCAAGAAGGTGGGGCACGTGGAGGGGCATTAAGGAGGTTGTAAGAAAATGAGATATGCACTTTTCATAGAGATCTGTTGGACAAACTGAAGGTACAGTAATGGCTGGGGAGCAGCTGCAGCCATACTGAGGTGATTGTCTTGAGATTATCACTTAGGGCATCTCCTGGCCTCCGCCTTCTGCCAACCAAGGTTGCACAGGTCTGCCTTCAGGATGTGCAGGCAGCGGCCTGGCATCCTAAAGAGTTTAAAGCCAAACCATCCCAGCTCTGCCCCAAGGTGTCGGTCTGACACTGTGTAACCCACCGGAGGCCATATGTTTGTTCTGTGTGCTATTGGCTTTCAGGTCTTTAGTAGATTCCAAAAGGGCCCTTTTCTGGCAAGAGAGAGGATCACCTCTCCCTTTTGACAAGGCTCTTCTCCTGGAAGTATGCAAATTAATTTAGAATACGGTAATATTTACTAAAAGAGGCAATGTGGCTTCATGGCCTTTAGCTGTTAAATCTAAGATTTTACTGAGCGAGCTGAGAAAGGAGACTCAGTTCCCAGACAAGTGCTTTCATCGCTCCAGTGATCCTAGGTAGCTTTCGAAGACCTCAGTGAGCTCTGACATCTGTAAGCGTGTGTATGACCTGCCTGCTCCGCTTCCTTCTGCCGCCCCGAATCTCCAGTCCACATGGTGATTTCTGCCCCGACTGTGGTCCAGATTCTCACCACACATGATTCAGACTGGTGCTCTGCACAGCTCGCTCCAAAAACATGTTGTGTATTCTGCCCAAAGGGAGGTTACAAATAAGAATCATTATAAATCTCTTTGTAATAATTTGTGAATTATTTACATGAAGGATGTAGATCTGTTCAGATGTTTCTATGTCCATGAACAAAACACGCTGCTTTTTGTGTGTATAAATGACTGCTTATTAGACAAAAATCCCTTTAACTGGAGCAAAAACACATCTTGGATAAAGACCGAAGTAATCAGAAATAAGAAGCTTGAAATGACAACCCCGGGAGCTGATGGCTTGATGGCTTGGGCTTCACATGGAATTCCACCTACTAAGTATAATTATGCACAAATCCACCTGAAGGAACATGAGGATCTGATGTAAATTCACAGAAGCCAGAACGTTCGGAATTGAGGCTCTGAAGTCACCAGGCGCGTCCTGCCCTGGGTAGAGGATGCTTTGGTACTGTTCTTGCCTCTGGGGGACAGGAGCTGCGTGTAATCTCAACCATAAGGTCCAGGAAAAATGGGGACAAAAGAAACACGTAGGCCACTTCTCAGCCTCGTCCCTTTTGTCAGCTAAAGGAAACCTGTCGACACTATTGAACACATTTAGAAATGAAGTTTTCTGATTCAGAAAATAAACGCTTGAGCTATACAAAGGAAACAGCCGCCGTCGACCTTGACTTATATAACCCGAAAACCTGTTACAACGTTCATCAGTCAAGGGGGGCTATTCCTTGGGGCTCAATGCCTTTCCTTTGGGGTGTGAGGTAGGCTTGTCA
>NW_011888786.1:2032587-2042539 GCF_000151845.1 Pteropus vampyrus | reverse complement strand
AAGGCTCTTCTCCTGGAAGTATGCAAATTAATTTAGAATACGGTAATATTTACTAAAAGAGGCAATGTGGCTTCATGGCCTTTAGCTGTTAAATCTAAGATTTTACTGAGCGAGCTGAGAAAGGAGACTCAGTTCCCAGACAAGTGCTTTCATCGCTCCAGTGATCCTAGGTAGCTTTTGAAGACCTCAGTGAGCTCTGACATCTGTAAGCGTGTGTATGACCTGCCTGCTCCGCTTCCTTCTGCCGCCCCGAATCTCCAGTCCACATGGTGATTTCTGCCCCGACTGTGGTCCAGATTCTTACCACACATGATTCAGACTGGTGCTCTGCACAGCTCGCTCCAAAAACATGTTGTGTATTCTGCCCAAAGGGAGGTTACAAATAAGAATCATTATAAATCTCTTTGTAATAATTTGTGAATTATTTACATGAAGGATGTAGATCTGTTCAGATGTTTCTATGTCCATGAACAAAACACGCTGCTTTTTGTGTGTATAAATGACTGCTTATTAGACAAAAATCCCTTTAACTGGAGCAAAAACACATCTTGGATAAAGACCGAAGTAATCAGAAATAAGAAGCTTGAAATGACAACCCCGGGAGCTGATGGCTTGATGGCTTGGGCTTCACATGGAATTCCACCTACTAAGTATAATTATGCACAAATCCACCTGAAGGAACATGAGGATCTGATGTAAATTCACAGAAGCCAGAACGTTCGGAATTGAGGCTCTGAAGTCACCAGGCGCGTCCTGCCCTGGGTAGAGGATGCTTTGGTACTGTTCTTGCCTCTGGGGGACAGGAGCTGCGTGTAATCTCAACCATAAGGTCCAGGAAAAATGGGGACAAAAGAAACACGTAGGCCACTTCTCAGCCTCGTCCCTTTTGTCAGCTAAAGGAAACCTGTCGACACTATTGAACACATTTAGAAATGAAGTTTTCTGATTCAGAAAATAAACGCTTGAGCTATACAAAGGAAACAGCCGCCGTCGACCTTGACTTATATAACCCGAAAACCTGTTACAACGTTCATCAGTCAAGGGGGGCTATTCCTTGGGGCTCAATGCCTTTCCTTTGGGGTGTGAGGTAGGCTTGTCATCTGGAGAGGGAAAATTAGGACACCCCAACCCCAGATCAGAGCTTGTCTTCCTGCTCCGAGGCAACTATTTTTCTCTCTTGCAAATATATGAAGAAATTAATGGCAGATCCCTTCAGAGGCAGCAAAATGGTCCAGAACGGGTGTCTGAGGTGGGAATCAGCCCGTCCAACAAATCTGGAACAATACATTCCTCCCAGAGTTTTGGCGTGGGGAGGGTCTTTTTTTCTTTTTAAACATTTGCCTGTTATTTATTCTGTGGTACTTACAGTAGCAGGATGCCCTGGAAAGACAAAATAGGTTACTATACACAGAAAGATGAGGAGCTGAGGAGGGACTGTCATTCATGAGTGACCATGATGGGCCATTATATTTAGATCGTATTACATAAATTTACCTGGTTCCATAAAAATCTGGGAAATATGCTTTCTACAGACAAGGCAACAGCTCAGAGAAGTTAAGTGACTTTCTTAAAGTCGCATAGCAAGTATGTGGCAGAGATGGGATTTGAACCCCCAAATCCATGCTTATTTCTATCACAGTTAGTGGAAAACACTTTTAAAGTGCATTCATAGAATGTATCACAAACTTCTTTCTCTTATTTCCCTTTTTAGGACTTCTTGCAAGAGTTTTTAGAATTCTCGGCTGCAAGTCACTGGGCAGAGAGCTGTTGTAATTGTAGGGATGGACGGAATTGGAAGAAGGGGAGGAGAACATGAATTACTGGGCGAGATGCCAGATTTTCACATTTATCTGCCCGGGTTGGCAGGGCAATATCTATAGGCTCGGAACTTTCTGATAATCATGATGCATTTTTTTTTTTTTTAATAAAATGGGAAAGTCACTTAGAAAAAGTAATTAGATAATTGGTTCTGGGGAAGGGACTTACTAGAGCAGGAGCAGTTTTCAACTCTGTGACACTTTTCATCTGCTTTAGAATGTGAACCAGCTCTTAAGGAATTATCCTATGTGTTGTGATGAATCTTTCTATCCTCCACTGCAGAGAGAAATAGAATCTCATAGCTAGGACTCAAGTCAGATCAAATATGAAGAATAAAAAATTACGGGGTCGGGGGGCAAATCAATACCTGTCTCATAGGGTTGTTATGAGAATTAAATATTTACAAAGCACTAAAGACAGGGCCTGGCACATAGTAGGAATATAAGTATTTGTTAAGAACAGGTAATGAGTTGTCCTGATGTTTTTACTGGAACACGAATTCCTAGCACATATCACTGTCACGTAGTAATTGCTCAATAAAAGTTCAGTGAATGAACAACTCAGGGTAAATAAAACGATTTCAAAATATGTAAAATGCTCTAGTGCACACCCATTTTGTTTCTCACAAAGTGCGTATATGTTGGGGCGTTGGGGATACAGAACACTGCAGAATCAACATTGAGATTGTTCAGCTCCTCTTCTCCAAAATTGGGAATTCATCTATCGAAGTTTCTAAAATAAATCAATAAATTTAAGAGCTAACTGTTGTTATTTCAAGAATGTTTGGAGCTTCAAGTTTTCACCACGTGAGTGTACACCATTCCACGTGACTCGCTGACATACTCAAGGTGGTTGGTGAGATGAACATATAGAAGTTATTGTGTTTCTGGAGGTTACAGGTAAGCACTTCCTGATACCTGAAAGGTCTGTTGGTAATTGTCAATAAAGTGTTGGTTTTCTGCAGCTCCCAACCCCCTTTACGACAGCGGGAACGAGAGAGGTGCTACAACAAATTACTTGATTAGCTATCTTTCAAAATTAAATTGGTTCTGATCTGGATGTTGTCAAAAAAAAAAAAAAAAAAAAACCAACAAAAAAACCCAACATCTAAGGCCTGGGGAAGATTACAGTGTTTATAAATCAAAAGCAGCTGCTTCTATTTGTAATGGCACTTTTTTTTGAATCGAGATCTGAGTTCACTACAAATGTGAAAACCAGGCAAGACATTAAAGCACAAAGAAGAGGTTTTATCACGGAAAATCATTTTGGTGATGGTGTGAGATGTTGGCTTGGCTGTCCACGGAGCAAGATACCCCAGCAGATGATTATGGCAGATGGATGTGTAAATAGATTTCTGGAGCCAGGCGCTCGGGCTTCCATAGAAAATGGAAGTCCACGGAGCAGAAAGGATGCTGAGATGAGGCTGATGCAAAGGTGTACGCAGCTCTATCCACACACGGTTCTAAGGCCCGTGCTGCCTATTCGTATCCCTGCTGAGGGTCCCACAGTTTCATAAGAGGCTCTTTTGTAGTTACCACATTGCTTTGGGTTCTGGGCATTTTTATGATTCTGGTTTATTCTCCAAAGTAACTTTGCAAGAGTGTTGAGCTTAGCTCTGGGTTACCTGGAACAACAACTAGACAGCTCAGAAGATGAATATATCCTGTGCTACCATCCAGTGAGCCTACAAACTGGGAATCCAGGGCATTCTAACCTCTGAAACTTTCAAACCAGTCAGCAAGGAAAAAAGATATTAGTTCCATGAATCTGCTTTGTATTATGTAGCGTGACTGAGGAGTCGTGCAGACCTGAGTGTGAATCCTGCCTTCATCTCTTAATAGTTTTATCGCGCTGGTGAAACCGGCCAGCTCTCCTAGTCTCAGTTTGTAAAATGTGACCAGAAGAGCGACATTGAAGACATGTTGCAAGGACTCCGTGTCTGTACGTAGTGGGTGCTTTAATCACTGGTTACTGCTACTGATTATAGAACTCTGAACAGGGCATCAGGGGTGACACTGCATTTGAGGTCATCTGCTAGGTGTCCTTGAGCGGATAACTAACACTCTGTGAGCCTCGGTTCCTCATCTGTGAAACAGGGATAACACACCCTTCTCACGGAGTTTTGGGGATGACTAAATGAAACGTTTGGTGAGTGTCTGGAATGTAGTAAGCACTGAATAAATGGATTAACGGTAGCTGCGTTATTTTTGGTATTGCCGCTTGAGGATCCTACTACACATAGAAATGAAATAATGAATTTCCCTGAGGTCGTGTCTGACCCTTTACTCTGTTGCATGCATTTCACAGCAGCGGAAAGTTTTGCCCATCTTTTTTCGCTTGTTTCTTGTCTCACTCCCTTTCTAGATTGGGGCCAGAAAGTATTTTCTTGTCCAGTTCCCTGCGGTTTCCTCCACTTCCTAGTTCATGTCTGACTCATCCTGGGCACTCAATCAATATGGTGGCGTGAATGAATGAAGGAATGAATGAAGGGAGGCTTTGGGCAGAACACCACTTCCTCCATCCCTTTGGGATCCGCGGGCCACTGCGCAGTGGCTCTGTCTGCCTGATGCCTGAGGGATTGTTCTGCCGGTGCCGTCGTCCTCTGAGAAGATTCTCTCCACCTTTCTGCATCTTCTCAGGCCACCTCCTCCCCCTGCCGGCCCCCCTCCCCCCACCAGTGTGTGCACAGGGAATGCAAACTAATTTAACCAAAGCCAAACATAATTAGGAGAGTGAATCTGCTACTGCTGCTGCTGCTGCTGGAGCAGCAGGAAAAAAAAAATCATATAGTGCGTTCCAAAATGAAAGCCGGCCTGGCAGCTCTTCGAGCCCCTTGTATTGGCGTCATGGCTGTGCTGCCGTGGGCTGCTCTCTCACCCACTTGCTTGGTCAGGAAAGAGTTAACTGCACAGTGTCACCCCTTTGCTGCCCCTAATGTCAAGGTAACGTCCATCCTACAAATTCGCCAGTTCTCAAGGATTCCCTGTTAGTGTTGTATGACCCAAAGCCATTCAAAAGCCCAAGCTGTTTCTTTCTTTGGTTCATATGTTCTTTAGCTCATTCATTCATTCATTCTTTTTTTTTTTTTTTTTCATCTACCAATGCTTCTCTAGCTTCTGCTATTATGCCAGGCACTGTGCTGAGTGTTAGAATTATAGCAGAAGCTGGTCCAGGGGTCCCCATTGGGGTGGAATGGCTTGGGGGGCCTATAATTTTGGGAAGATGAGTCTAGGATCTAAGGTGCCCCTGGATTCCTCCTGGTTTCTGTTTAAACACCTGAGCAGACTCCAACCCAGGGACAGGAGGTCTCGACATTTGAAGAGTTAGCATAACAAGCATTTTCTTTTGTCTTCGATTTTATGTTTGTTTAGATTGCTCGAGGTGGGGGAACCTGATGTAGATTACGCAGAACGTCCCCTCCCCTCTTTCCGTCACCACCCCAGACGTCCCCCTTCAGCTAGCCCTTGGCATCCCACCCCCGGGGAGACTAGAGTCTCTTGTTAATTGAGTAGTAGCAGCTCCCTGGCCGCTCTTACCAGAGGCGAAAGGCTGTGAGGAAGCTCTTGGAACTTACCTGAAGCCAGGTATCACACACCTGTCTGCGTCTCGATGCCTAACACACACCCAACACCCACACGTCCATACTGTTTAGGGAACACCCCTCATACACTGAGGAGAGAAGCACTTCAGGGGCCAGGAAGAAGGGGACTAACGAGGTAGCTGTGTCCCAAGCTCAGTGCTAAGTAGTGGTAAACAAATGTGAATTCAAGTTGTGACATCACCCTTTCTAATAACAATATTGACAATGTAGTGAGTGCCTGCAGGGGTCCGGGCACTTTGTTAAGCCCTTTATCCATGGAAATGTGTCGAATCTTTATAGCAATCCAGCAAAAACAGTAAAAAGGGTCCCTAGTTTTTGAGTAACAGATCAAGACTTGACAACAGGAAGTGACTTGCTAGTGCCATATGCCTTCTGAGTGGCAGAACTGGGGTTTGAATGAATGTTTGCTATTATTCTGCTACTATATAGCACCCTATGCTTTGCTTCTAATAAATCTTATCACACCCTATTTTTGTTACCTATTTATAATTGTGTATTCTCTCCATTAGCTATACCTTTTATGACACGTGGCTATGTCTTTATGGGTTCCTGTGTGTCCCCCCACGCTAGCACAATCCCCGACGTAGCATAGCTGTTCATTTCACATTTATCGAAGAAAAGAGGGAACGAATGAATCAAGGCCTCTTTTTAGCACCTGGTACTTCCTCCTTCCTCTACGGCAGCCTTAAAAAAAAAATTTTTTTTAACCTTTTTTGCAGGAAAGAATTTCATTTCCATTTTGTAGCTTACTTTATTTAAATATCAACAATGGGTCCCCTGTCTTCCAGGGCCCATAAGACAAGTCCACCTCCGAGACAACACAGCTGAGAGAAGGAAGGTATCCTGGGCCGCCACGGCCAGCGGCCGGGCTGCATTCATGAACGATTCGGGGGTAGAGTCCGCGGGCCTTGGGGCCCAGTGGCGTGGAGAGGAAAGGTCCCTGGTTTTGGGTGACACCTGTGCCCGTGTTTCCAAGGACAGGACGGCTCAGCCATTTGGGGAGTTCCCAGTTGTTCTAAGTCTTACCTCAACTCAGGGGAGGAGAGAGGACAATGAGAGGACTTCCTGTGTCCTGATAACTTGGCCCCTCCTCCTTATTTAGCCCCGAATGTCTGTTCCAACCATATGCTGCCATGATTCCTCAGTTTAAATGTGTGTTGATGTGTTCGTGTCGCCACCCAGCTAGGGAGACTAAAAATTATTTTATGGTAGAAACCTGTTCGCATCCCCAGGCTCCTGTTTCTCAGTGCTTGAGAGATTCGTCATGCCAACGTAGAAACAAATCTTTTTCCTCTTCCCATCTTGGATTTTCTGGCTGGGGCTCACAAATCAGACCGACGAGGGACAGATTTACAAAAGAGAAACCAAGAGAAGTTTATTAACACGTGCCTCATGCATACACACAGGAGCATTCGGTGATGAGCGACTCGGAGCTGGTGAGAACGTGGGCTTCTGTAGCATTTTAACAGAAGAACAATAAATTAGTGGAGAGGTGGCGAGACAAAGGAAAATGAGTCTGTAAGAGTGGCAAATGGCGGGAAGGTAAATATATGGGAAACTAACGGAAGGTGAGGGCTGGTTAGCAGAGTCGATATGTGGATCCTTCTGGAACTCTCTCTGGGATTGTCTCTGGTGAGTCTGTCCTTCCTGGTAGAGAGGAGAAGAGGCAAATCTTCACGAAATTATATCCTGCTTTCAGGCCGATAGAGAGAGAGCAGAGAGCTTTCTTGTATCTGCTTCTTCTCAATTGTCTTTAGCTCAAAATAAGTCTCATGCCACAGTGACATATTTTGGGGTGTCACGTTCTTTCTTGTCCCCTTTGATGGTCAGCAAATATGTGCTGGGGACCCATAAGTGCCAGGCAGTTCAGGGCTACAGCAGGGAGCACAACAGATAAAAATGTGTGCCTCGTTTTGCTCACAGTCTAGTTGGGGTAAGACGGACAGTAAACAAACAAACATATAGAAGAGCAGATGCTCAAAACTTTTGTGGTTGATAATGATGCCGACTGCAGCACTCGCCAGCTCTGCTAATGAGTCTCCCTGGAAACTTGAGTGGTTGATAAGAGGATTAAGAACCTAGATAAGTCCTACTAGTATATCGGCTGATTTATAAGTTACAGAAACCCATACATCGTGGTGGACGCAGGCTTCTGTCAATTACATTCTGGCTGGGAAGAAATTCAATTAAAATGTGTATGTTCAAACTTTCTTCTTAAGGTATTTGTTCCAGAAATCAGAGCTCCCTTTTAGTGGTTGTTAATATCAGGAAATGAATATCTGATTACATTTTTCTACTGGCGAGTCCCTTAGCAGCAGGTGGAATCTCATCTTATCATGTCTTCTGCATAATTCATTTTGGGGGGAAGTCCCTTGAGTTTGGCTTTCAAAACTTGTGGGGAAAAAAAGGAGCTGCCTCAGGGTCATAAGAGTTTTTAACCTTTCTGGATAAGCCAAAATGCCTGATGTGATTCCAGGAACAGACCCTGAAATGCGAATTTCTTGAAAATCGGCAGTGGACCTGGGCCATTCTCTCCTGCGGGGTATTTGGGAGGGGTGGGGGGAGAAGGGGGAGGGAGCAATCTGTAAGCGAATGTGAGCCCGCACGCCAGCCAGCAAGTACGTTCTCCATGCTACCTGTTTATCCATCGTGTCCCTCTTCCATGCGTGCCTGGAGCTTATTACCACAGGAACATTGTAGAACGTTGTTTTCTCTGCTTTCACCCCATGCAGTGGCTGCCCTTGGAAGTCAGGATGTCACAATAGGCGATGCGTGCATATTACATTTGGGCCTGTTTGGGAAGCCAGAATGGGCACTTGCAACTGAGCGTTTCGGTGATGCATCGGTCCTCACCACAAAGCCCTTATGTGTCTCAGCAGAGCACGGCGTACTCCAGGAAGCTGACCTTGTCCTCTTCTGTTCTGGCCTGGCCCGCAGTGGAGCTGGGACCTAGAAAGTAGTTGGGAAAGGTGGGAATTTGTGTGCTCTTCTGTCCCTGTTGTTTCTGAGCGTGGGGTAATTGCGGCCTGGGGGTCTCTGGGACTTGATGGAGGATGTTTATCAAGCCAACAGACATTTTCTTTGTGTCATCTTTAATTTAACCACTCAGAGAATTTCTTCTAGGTTTTTTTTTTTAAAAAAATAAATGTATTTTTATAAAACTAGGTCATTAAATATACATATACATCTATAGATATAACTTTATATTGTGTTTCTTTCATTCACTATTATATCATAAGCATCTTCTCATGCCATTAATAACAATTAAAAAATAACTCTCTTCCTCAATTATAAAGCAATACCCATTGTCTTAGTCCATACAGGTTGCTATAACAAAATACCATAGACTGGGTGGCTTGAAAACAATAGACATTTACTTCTCACAGTTCTGGAGGCCGGAAGTTCAAAATCAGGGCCAAGCGCGCTCAGCTTCTGGTGAGGGCCCTCTCTCAGTTGCAGAGTGCTGTCTTCTCACTATAATCCCGCACGGCAGAAGGACGAAGGGGCTGGGGCGCTCACTGGGGTCTTTTTTGTAAGGCCCTAATCCCATTTTTGAGGGCTCCACCCTCATGACTTAATCAGCTCCCAAAGGCCCCACCTCCTAATGCCATCACATTGGGCATTAAGGTTATAACATATGAATTTTGGGGGCACACGTGCAGAGCCAGATCTTTAGCTTTAACTACTTTAACTCTATTATATGGATGTTTTCCATCACTACTTCAGGGAGACTAGAAACAGGTGCAGAAGCAGACGGGTATGTAATAGGCTGGGAGCAGAGTCGGTGGGAGAAGTTGGAAGGACACGTTGATGAGCTGCCATGACGGGTTGAGATTAGACCCCGGGGAACGGAGTACTGGAAAATTTGAAGTTTATTTTCTGGGTAGGAGATTCCATTCAAGACTCTGGCCAGTGGAGAAAAGGACCGATTGTGGGATTAAGGAAATGCAGAGTTCTCAGTTCACACAGCCCTGGGCCACCTTGGCCTCTGAAGTGATTGTCCAGTCCTGAGCCATTCCTCATGATGGGAGGGAAGAAGGAAATGTCTGAGGGTGTTGACACAGACCGTCAGGCGTGGGACCAGCCTCTGAGACCCTGGAAAGAGGTGGGACCTCCTCTCTTCCTCCGAAGACTGGGTGATGGACTAGGAGTCTGGAAGCGAGCATCACGTGCTCCTTTAGAAATCACTTCATCCGCTACACAACCACATAATTTTGCAGGTCCAAAAACCAGGTCCAGGAAGTAGAACAAATTAGCGAAATGGTAATGGTCGTAAGAGCATGTCTTTGTGGGTGAGTTGCCTGTCTCTCTAAGCCTCAGCGTCTTCGTCTGTAAAATGGGGCAGTAGAGCACTTTCCTCAAAATATTGCTGGCGGGTTTAAATGGCACAAAGTATGTCAAGTATTTAGCATCGGTGCTTGTCACATGTCAAAAGTGTTCCTGTAACATTAACTGTTATCACCGGTTTTCATCACGATCACCATCATTATCGTTGTTATTATTTCTGTAGTGGCGGTAACGTGGCATTAGTGG
>NW_011888786.1:2025403-2032537 GCF_000151845.1 Pteropus vampyrus | reverse complement strand
TCTTCCTCCGAAGACTGGGTGATGGACTAGGAGTCTGGAAGCGAGCATCACGTGCTCCTTTAGAAATCACTTCATCCGCTACACAACCACATAATTTTGCAGGTCCAAAAACCAGGTCCAGGAAGTAGAACAAATTAGCGAAATGGTAATGGTCGTAAGAGCATGTCTTTGTGGGTGAGTTGCCTGTCTCTCTAAGCCTCAGCGTCTTCGTCTGTAAAATGGGGCAGTAGAGCACTTTCCTCAAAATATTGCTGGCGGGTTTAAATGGCACAAAGTATGTCAAGTATTTAGCATCGGTGCTTGTCACATGTCAAAAGTGTTCCTGTAACATTAACTGTTATCACCGGTTTTCATCACGATCACCATCATTATCGTTGTTATTATTTCTGTAGTGGCGGTAACGTGGCATTAGTGGTATTGATAAAATCTAAGTGTGTCAAAGGGCTAGTAGAAGGCGGATCTTAAATCATCATTGCCATGAGCTTTGGCCCAGGAACAAGGCCCTAAGACTGTCTCCCTGCCTGCTAATAATCCTCCTAATTCAACATTTTCCATCACAAGGCCCTAGAAGGCAGGGATTTTAAGAAGGAATCATTCGGTTTTTCACCCATTGCAGTGAGGGCCATGGGCACTTCATGATTGGGTTATGATGAAGAAATGTTTGTTCCTGCTCTGGTCTCTTTGATATTGTAGTGGATTTAGCCTATTGATTTCTTTCATCCCCAGGTAGAGAAATAGGACTCTCTTTGTATGTGGCTATGTTTCAAGTAGAATTAGGATGTGGGTTTGTTTTGAGGCGCAGTGTCTGGTTCTGCCTCTGAACATCGTAGCTTCTCATGTTCTCCCACCTGGTCAGCAGAGTGGGTAATAAAACACTTCCCACTCCGAGATGACCTGTTAGCCCAGGCCCAGCAATCGGGCCCTTCCAGACGAGTGCTGTGCGTGTCTGTGATTTACACACGTGCTTACACGCATGGCTGCCCCTCACGTTCTGCCTGGGTCAGAGGGGATGGAGGTGATGGACAGTTGGCCAGTGAAGGAAAGAAAAATAAGATCTAACGTTGTCAGGGACGTGCTGTGCTCTCTGTGGATTTTCACTGTGGGGGTGGATGCTCAGTAACGTTCAGGAGATTTAAGTCACTGAAGAAGTTTTCAGGTCTCACCCACTTTTTTATGAGATGGTGGCAAGGGTCCCAGAGGAGTTGAACTCTCTTCCTGTCTGGCGGGGTCTGCCCACTTGGCCTCTGCGGTGCACGATTGGAGGGGGTATTCTAGCTCAGTGGTCCCCAACCTCTTTGGCACCAGACACTGGGGCTCCTAAGAGCATCTAATGCCTGATGATCTGAGGTGGAGCTAAGGCGGTGAAGCCAGCACTGGGGAGCGGCTGCAAATACAGATGAAGCTTCGCTCACTGGCCCGCCGCTCACCTCCTGCTGTGTGGCCCTGCTCCTAACAGGCCACCGACAGGTAGTGGTCCACGGCCCCGGGGGTTGGGGACCCCTGTTCTAGCTCACATGTGCCTCCTGGAAAAGTAAAAAGATGTAGGGCCCCACAGGGACAATACTCAAACACGTGTCCCTGGAGACCTCATATTTTTGTGACTTTGTACCCAAAGCTGTACTGGTTACAGATGTGTGGGTGCACAAGGAATAGAAAGACCCCTAGATCCAGCCAGGCCTGGGTCTGAGTCCCGGGTGTTCCTTAACTGTACTTGGCTTCAGTTACCTTATCTGCGAAATGGACCAGGGAGGCTTTATTTTGGAATTGTGGGAATTACATATTAGGTGTGCAGACTGCTGGTACCACATGTCAGCTAGACATTCAAGCAGCTAGTAACTACTCAATAAATTGCATTTGTTCTTTCTTTTTTGCCTATGTATAGAGCTTACGTTCTATGGGATGGGTATTTATTATTATTATTATTATTATTATTATTATTATTTCCATTTTATAAATGAGAAAATTAAAATACAGGTTAAGTAACTTGCTAAAATCATACACTAAGTAAGTGGCTGAGCTGGGATTCAAACCAGGGAGGGGTCTGACCCTTGAGCTCCTGTTCTTAATCATTATGCTACATGCCGTGTACAGGAGGGCTGGCAAGTTCCAAGGCACTGAGGTGGCCTGTGATTGGTGTGGTCAGAGCATAATGAGGTGTGAATGGAGAAGAATGAGCGAGGGAGCATAAGAGCATTTATTGAATGTTCACTGCATGGATTGTTATGGCGAGCGCTTTATGCTCACTTTCTTCCTGAATTCTTAAACAAAACTTGTGAGATAGGACTTGCCAGCCCCAATCTACAGATGAGGAAACTGAGATTTCATGATTGGTTAAAGGTCCCATAGCTTGTAACGGTATAATCAAGTCTGGGTGAAAACAAGGACTGTTTGTTTTTGAAACGAGGGCTTTTTTTCCTCTCCCATGTCCAAACAGTTTCTTATTTGCTATTGTTTTTCTTCCATGGTGCACAGACTTAGTTCCAAACCGTCCATGCCTCATTTAGAGGGAGCTCTCCCAGACTGAGTTAGTGCTGCACCCAGGCTCACCAACACCGAGGAGAGGGGACTTCTTGTAATGTCACCTGCCATTCTATCTCACCGAGCTCCCTCATCGGACAGGTGAAGAAGGTGGGCTGGATGACAACAGCACTCAGGAAAATTAAAAATCTCTGAGCTGATAGAACTGAATTCTAACTCCAAGAGTGGCTGTGAATTTATGTTTAAATGTCGATCTTCCCAGCAGCCTTCAGGAGGATAAGGTCGGCATTTATCTCATTTCTGGCTGTAGCCTCATTACTTGGAGCAGTGTTTGACATATCGCAGAAGCCCAATTATTATTTGTTGAATGAAAAATAATAATGGCTAGTCATAATAATAGCTAGTCATTATGGAGTGTTTTCTCCCTGCCAGGCACATTACGTGAATTAGCCCATTTAATTTAATCATCACAACTGTTTAAGGGTGGGTAATATTATCACCATCTCTATTTTACAGATTAGGAAATCGAGGCCAGGAAGTCTTAGCAACTCGGTCAAGATCACATGGACAGATACATAATGAAGGTGGCATAAGTTCCGATGTCCTCGAATGTTAAAATTAGAGACTTGAACTAGCTCGTGTCTAAGTGTCCTTCCAATTCTAAAATTAGACCTAAAGAACCTGACTCCTGGGTGGGTGCTTTTTCATCTCCTTCTCATTGTCTCCCTATTGCTCAGAGGAGGGAAATTTTAGGACAAATACATGGTTTTCACAAAGCTTACTTTATTTCTTTTTTGTGTTCCGTTTTTCAAGGAAATGGGGTGGAACAAATGAGCTAGCCTGGCCGTCCAGCTGCGGGGGCTGCTGAGCTGGAGGGGAGTCTCTGCACGGCTTGGTTTAGGTGGGCCGGGGATTTGAACTTGTGCCTCCGCTGGCAGGACTTCTCACTGCTGCTCAGATGAGCAACGGTTATGCAGTCTGCTCTCCCTCCCTAAGTGCACCACAGGATGCATGATCTTCTTGAAATCGCTCTCATTTGAGAATCTGTCTTTTTTGAGGCACGTGTGTCATCCGAAACCTTTTACGGCTTTATGGCGATCTGAATGCACTTTCGAAGCACGGACGGCCCGGGTTTATTCCCCGGTCTCCTTTTCACGAGGCTGTCGCTCACGTGGAAAGGAAACTGGGTGGCACAGTCAAGGTCTCTCTGACTTTAGTGCCACCGTCTTGGGTGATGAGAGGACATGAAACTCTACCCTTCGATAAAGAGTTGAAAGACACAGGGATGATTAGCTGGAAGAAGAGGAAGGGCCACAGCGGCCATGGCTGTGTCCTCAAATATCTGAAGGCCATTTTTTTTTTTTTTTAAAGAAGTGACAAATATTTAGGACCTTCGGGTGGCGAACTAGCCCTAATGCTGAGTTGTCAAGAAAAATAGGGGACTAGCTCAACCGAACTCCCCCCTCACCCTCTTAGGTCCTCGTTTTCGCTCAGTGGATTGAACACAACAGCCAGGAACGTCTGAGAATTTCAGGCAGCTGTTCCAGGCTTGTTCTAGATTAATTACCTACAAGGTCCCTGCCATTCTCGCTACGATAATCCCAGTAGTAGAAATTAAAACTGAAATTATTTTCGCTTCTTTCATTGTCCTCTCCAAAATGCACAATTCCCTACCATTTTTTTTAACAGTTAAAATAATAGAATTTTTTTTTTTTTACTCATTTACTCTTTTGACAGATTTTATCATGTGTCTTTCCCTATGCCGGGCACTGGGATTAGATCGAGATACATTTAGTCAGTACCCTCCTGCAGCAAAACGTTTAGAGCACGAGACAGACAATCAACACATGAGCAGATTACTCCCCACCTCAGTCACGACTTGTGAGAAGAGGCATAGGGAAAATGGGCTGACACGAAATAGAGGAGAGATGTCCTCTTTTATATCCAGCTGGCTTGACAAGTCTTCCCTGAGAAGGTGACATTGAAGCTACCTGAAGAACGAGAAGCCATGAAGGAAAATCTATATTCTCATATCGACGAAAATACGCATATTTCCTTCCACACTGCATCCGGCATGTTTCCTCCCCGTCACACAACTTGATGAGCTCTGTATAGGGAATTTCAATCTTCTTGGTGCAATTCAAAAAACACTTCTGGAGCACACTCCATGTGTTAAATGCATTCTGATTATTTTTAAATTCAGATTTTAACTTTACATGGTTGAGATTGACATCGGTGAGGCGATGGCCACCATGAAGGTTAAGCCACTGGTCGACAGTGAGATGTCCAATAAAGATGAGAGGTCAGATTTGGACTCTGGGCTATTTGATTCCTATGTCTGTCATCTGTCCGCTGACTCTTACCTTGCGAATCCTCTGGACATCTCTGGGGTTCGAGGTTGCCTGGATGTGGCCGAGAGCCTCTCCACTGAGGGACCCAGTTAGCTGTCTCCATGACCGGGGCCCTGTGTTTGGACTTCTGGAACTTTGGTTCCTATCACTGAAAGGAGCTAAGACTATGACTTGGAAGGAAGCCTGGGGAGAATGGACCGAAGACAGGAAGCAAACAGGTCAGGAGCCGGGCTGAAGAACCAGAACTGGCAGCAGAGGACAAGGCCAGGCCTGGGAGGGCCACACAGAAGGAGCTGTAATTCGAGGCAGTTTCATTAGCTTCCCTGGGTGCTTCAGAATGAGTCTTCCTACAGCGTGTCTTGAAGAGGAAGCACTTCACTGGGCTTATGCTCCTGCCTTGGCTGAGCTCAGACCAGACTGTGAGTTAGAGAATGAAACTGAACTGAGGCCCTCAGTCTGGGGTGGCTGGAGGGGAAGAGGCCTCGGCGGTAGGTACAGTCGGCAGCCAGCCACTGACCTACTTTGCTCCTCTCCTCTCCGGTAGATTTAATAGATCAGGGGGAGAAGAGGTGTGTGGGTCACTCCTCACACTTAGGCATGCCCATGTGTTCAGCGGACAGTAAAATTCTGTCATCCTAAATCCATCACACAATCGGTGCTTGTGAAAGCGAATGTATTTTCCCAGAATCAAAGACTAAGGTGTAGCCAACTGTACTGGCTCGAATAGTATGTCCCCCCGACCTGCCCTCCCCTGCCCTCCCCGCAAACTCCTGGAACCTCAGAATATGAGCTTATTTGGAAACAGAGTCTTCGCAGATGTGATTAGTTAAGGTCTCAAACCCATTATGAAAAGAGAAAATGGAGACAGAGACAGACACAGACGGGGAGGATGCCACGTAATTGGAGGATGCGGCTACAAGCCAAGGGATGCCAAGGATTGTCAGCAACTACCGGAAGCGAGGAGAGAAGCGAGGGGCAGAGTCTCCCTCCCAAGCCCCCAGGGGGAACCCACTCTGCTGACACCTCGATTGCAGACCTCAGACTGCAGAAGCGTGAGAGAATAAGTGTATTGTTTTAAGGTGCCAGTGTGTGGCAATCTGTCACAGGAAACCAGTACACTCGCCTACGTAACAGTGAGGACCCCTTAAATGCCACACGTCGGGCCAGGTAGCATCGCCGGCTCTCGAGTGCCAGCCACTCTTCTGTGTCCTGACACGTTGTTCACCTCACATCCTGCCTTCTCACACTGGGCTTTTCTCTCTCCCCATCTCCGCTCTGAATTCTTTGTGGGCAGAGACCCAAGATTTAACTCATCGCTGTATCCCCAGCTCCTGGAATATACAATAAATGTTGAAAGAATGAACAAATAAAATGAATACTTCTTGGCTAACGCTGTCTTTCCGAAGACTCAGACATCCCAAACCACCCACCGTTCTATGTTTTTATTCTATCGATGTCGTTAAGTGCGTATTCTGTGCCAGGAACTATGCCAGGAGTCGAGAACACGGTGGTAAACAAATAAAAGGTCAATGTTTCTGATTTCTCAGGGTTTATTATCTAGAGGAGAGTTTGGGGGAAGGGACAGGTTAAGCCAGCAAACAAGCCCGTGGGCACATTAGCAGAGTAGGTGGCTTCGGATGGGAGTAAGTGCTCGGAAGAAAATCAAATGGAATCATGGGGTCAGTGATAGGAGTTTCTTCAGATGGTGCCAGGAAAGGACATGCTCCAGGAGGTGTCATTTGAGCTGAGACCTAAATAATAAGGAGGATTCAAGTCTTCGAAGAGCTGGAGGACAAGCCCTACACGAAGAGGAAACAGCAAGACCTGGAAGCAGAAGTTAACACAGGTATTCAGAGAACGGAGGGAAAGCTGGTGAGCAAGGTGCCCGGGCCGAGAGGTAGGGGATGACATCAGGGGACATCGTCTGAAGCCCGAAGCATTCCTGTTCACAGGGGAGTGGCTGATGTGTTTCTGGGATGAGGGAAGTTGCTTAAAATCAAAATTACATTTGCTGTTTATGGCTGGCAACGGGGAGCCCCAAGGATGATCAAATCCTGCATAAGGAGCGGGACTAGGTTTTCACCAAGGCCAGTGAGAGGAGAAGCCAGACCTCACATTTTCTCCTCATGAGATCACGGGTCTGAGTGGCCACCCGTGGAGGCTGCCCTCCCTCAAGCGGTTCATGCCTGGACTTTGTTTTGCTTAAAGCTTTGTTTTCCTTGTGTTCCAAGCAGAAGGCAAGGCAGACCTGACTTTGGGGGATCGCGTTCTGGCTGATTTTAGCCGTGTGTCACTGGTTCAAGCT
>NW_011888786.1:2023066-2025353 GCF_000151845.1 Pteropus vampyrus | reverse complement strand
ATTACCTACAAGGTCCCTGCCATTCTCGCTACGATAATCCCAGTAGTAGAAATTAAAACTGAAATTATTTTCGCTTCTTTCATTGTCCTCTCCAAAATGCACAATTCCCTACCATTTTTTTTAACAGTTAAAATAATAGAATTTTTTTTTTTTTACTCATTTACTCTTTTGACAGATTTTATCATGTGTCTTTCCCTATGCCGGGCACTGGGATTAGATCGAGATACATTTAGTCAGTACCCTCCTGCAGCAAAACGTTTAGAGCACGAGACAGACAATCAACACATGAGCAGATTACTCCCCACCTCAGTCACGACTTGTGAGAAGAGGCATAGGGAAAATGGGCTGACACGAAATAGAGGAGAGATGTCCTCTTTTATATCCAGCTGGCTTGACAAGTCTTCCCTGAGAAGGTGACATTGAAGCTACCTGAAGAACGAGAAGCCATGAAGGAAAATCTATATTTTCATATCGACGAAAATACGCATATTTCCTTCCACACTGCATCCGGCATGTTTCCTCCCCGTCACACAGCTTGATGAGCTCTGTATTGGGAATTTCAGTCTTCTTGGTGCAATTCAAAAAACACTTCTGGAGCACACTCCATGTGTTAAATGCATTCTGATTATTTTTAAATTCAGATTTTAACTTTACATGGTTGGGATTGACATCGGTGAGGCGATGGCCACCATGAAGGTTAAGCCACTGGTCGACAGTGAGATGTCCAATAAAGATGAGAGGTCAGATTTGGACTCTGGGCTATTTGATTCCTATGTCTGTCATCTGTCCGCTGACTCTTACCTTGCGAATCCTCTGGACATCTCTGGGGTTCGAGGTTGCCTGGATGTGTCCGAGAGCCTCTCCACTGAGGGACCCAGTTAGCTGTCTCCATGACCGGGGCCCTGTGTTTGGACTTCTGGAACTTTGGTTCCTATCACTGAAAGGAGCTAAGACTATGACTTGGAAGGAAGCCTGGGGAGAATGGACCGAAAACAGGAAGCAAACAGGTCAGGAGCCGGGCTGAAGAACCAGAACTGGCAGCAGAGGACAAGGCCAGGCCTGGGAGGGCCACACAGAAGGAGCTGTAATTCGAGGCAGTTTCATTAGCTTCCCTGGGTGCTTCAGAATGAGTCTTCCTACAGCGTGTCTTGAAGAGGAAGCACTTCACTGGGCTTATGCTCCTGCCTTGGCTGAGCTCAGACCAGACTGTGAGTTAGAGAATGAAACTGAACTGAGGCCCTCAGTCTGGGGTGGCTGGAGGGGAAGAGGCCTCGGCGGTAGGTACAGTCGGCAGCCAGCCACTGACCTACTTTGCTCCTCTCCTCTCCGGTAGATTTAATAGATCAGGGGGAGAAGAGGTGTGTGGGTCACTCCTCACACTTAGGCATGCCCATGTGTTCAGCGGACAGTAAAATTCTGTCATCCTAAATCCATCACACAATCGGTGCTTGTGAAAGCGAATGTATTTTCCCAGAATCAAAGACTAAGGTGTAGCCAACTGTACTGGCTCGAATAGTATGTCCCCCCGACCTGCCCTCCCCTGCCCTCCCCGCAAACTCCTGGAACCTCAGAATATGAGCTTATTTGGAAACAGAGTCTTCGCAGATGTGATTAGTTAAGGTCTCAAACCCATTATGAAAAGAGAAAATGGAGACAGAGACAGACACAGACGGGGAGGATGCCACGTAATTGGAGGATGCGGCTACAAGCCAAGGGATGCCAAGGATTGTCAGCAACTACCGGAAGCGAGGAGAGAAGCGAGGGGCAGAGTCTCCCTCCCAAGCCCCCAGGGGGAACCCACTCTGCTGACACCTCGATTGCAGACCTCAGACTGCAGAAGCGTGAGAGAATAAGTGTATTGTTTTAAGGTGCCAGTGTGTGGCAATCTGTCACAGGAAACCAGTACACTCGCCTACGTAACAGTGAGGACCCCTTAAATGCCACACGTCGGGCCAGGTAGCATCGCCGGCTCTCGAGTGCCAGCCACTCTTCTGTGTCCTGACACGTTGTTCACCTCACATCCTGCCTTCTCACACTGGGCTTTTCTCTCTCCCCATCTCCGCTCTGAATTCTTTGTGGGCAGAGACCCAAGATTTAACTCATCGCTGTATCCCCAGCTCCTGGAATATACAATAAATGTTGAAAGAATGAACAAATAAAATGAATACTTCTTGGCTAACGCTGTCTTTCCGAAGACTCAGACATCCCAAACCACCCACCGTTCTATGTTTTTATTCTATCGATGTCGTTAAGTGCGTATTCTGTGCCAGGAACTATGCCAGGAGTC
>NW_011888786.1:2019984-2022205 GCF_000151845.1 Pteropus vampyrus | reverse complement strand
AGGGTAGTGAAGGAACCCACCCAAGACCATGCAGCCGTTCAGGAGTAGAGTTACTTGGCTTTGTCCGAGAAGGTCCTTGGAACCTAGAGCATGAACTTGATCGTGATGCCTTCCTGCTTCAAACCTTGCCGTGAAGTCTCATTGCTTGTCGGACGAGACCCCACGCCTTCGCCCAGCTCATCTTCCGCCTCTCGCTCCTGGCTCCCAGCCCTTGGTTCAGATACCCTCCTTCCAGTCTCCTACCTGCGTCACGGTCTTTTGACCCCTGGGCTTGGGCATCTCCTGTTTCCTCACCAAGCATACCTGAGAAGGTATCTGTTTGATGTAAGTTGCCTGTGGGTGGGAGCGGGGCCAGCCTTGTTGAACTCTCTACCTCCAGTGCCTGCTCAGGATCCGTCTAGATCTCTGTGTGCCTCCCTCTCTCTCTTCAGGTTTTTACTCTAAACCAGTGGTGCTCAACCTGGAGGACATTTTTGGTTGTCACAACTGAGGGGGTTGCTATTGACATCTCATGGCTAGTGGCCAGAGATGCTGGCAAATATCCTACCATGCACAGCGGGGCACCTGCAATGATGAATTACCTGGCCCCAGATATCACCCTAAAGAGACATTCCTAGCAGGGCTGTCTGGGATATCCCTATCTAAAATGCCACTGTCCCTTCCCCACTCATTCTTTATGTCCCATTTCTTGCTTTATTGTTTTTCTCCTGTGCACTTGTCACTCTCTAATAGATGGTATATTTTACTTACTTATCTTGTTTATTATTTGTCACTAGTATATATGCTCTTTGAAGTTGGTAATTTGTGTCTTTTCTGCTCACTGCTTTATCATTAGTACCCAGAACAGTCCTAGCACATAGTGGGTGCTCAATAAATATTTGTCATATATATGAATGGATGCAGAGTCCCCTGGTAACCACCATTAACCTATTAGAGAGGCCACTTGTCATCTCTATGTAGACTATTCTTTGACCCTGGAAGGTGATGGCTGAGAAATCTTCTGTTTTACATTCTTTGGTGGTGATGTTGCCTCCACGTTAGCTTTGGCCAGGCCCACCTCCCATAACGTTTTCCCTGAAGGCGAGAGTGGGGCAAATGGGCAGGTTCTTTCAGTGAACAATAAATACCTGAGAAGGTGAGTGTTCTGGCAGGATGCTTTTGGGAGGACACTTAGAACCATCCTTCTGTCTGACAGATGGAGAGACTGAGGCCCAAGCACATCCTCGAAGGACCTTTAGAACACTTAAGTAGCTTTGATTTATACTTGCTTAAGTCACCCCACAAAGAAGTACCGGGATCAGAATTAGAGCCGAATTCCCTGCCTCCCATGGAGATGGAAAGGGGAAGTGAAAAATTTGTAGGACCCAATGTGGGAGCTGGCAGGCAGGCCCCAATTTCCTAAAGCTCTCTTTGCTGCAAGTTATGATCTCTAGTTGACAGGGAAGCAAAATGAATAGCTAAATGCAGAGCTCTCTGAGATGCTGAGATGCAAATTAGCCTGAGCCACATGCAACTGTGGATATGAGGCTGGCGTGCACAATAGAGGCTTGGCTTCCGTAGGGCTGCGTTGAAAGCTCACCTCGATAGGCAGTGTAGTCTTGCGCTTTCCCAGGCAGGCCCTGGGCAGGGCACAAGGGATGCAGTGAAAAATAAAACACAGGTCCCGCCCTCGAGGAGTTGGTAGTCTCCTGAGGGAGACGGGCAGCAGAGAGCCCCTCGTTTGTAACCTGCAGTCAATGGCAGTGCTGCGACACACTGCTTGTTGGATTATGCATTTTTTCGAAAATAGGGTGTCTTTTATGCCGTCTAACACCGATGGCCAGAACCATAATGATGGATAAAAATTAACTGTGCTTGTCTTGTGCCAGGCATGGTGCTAAGTACTTTAGCAAATCATTTAATCCTCAGAACAGCACTCTGACGTAGCTGCCATTATTATTCCCATTCCACAGGGAAGGCAACTGAGATGGGGTGACTTGCCCAGAGCGACGCAATGCTGGCTCTGGCCTCTAGACCCAGGCCTTCTGGTTATACAGCGTGCGGGCTGTACTGTCAGATGCGTTTCTGGTAGATGTTATTCAGTATCTACAGCAGCATTGGCCTTGGGGCTTTCTCCACCACTTAATACAGTGCCCTCTATTGGACGTTTACTGTGTTCTGGTCACCGGTTTTTGTATTATCTAGTTTAATCCTTACAATGAAAGGTGAGGTATTATTGTAT
>NW_011888786.1:2017498-2019934 GCF_000151845.1 Pteropus vampyrus | reverse complement strand
ACAGTGCCCTCTATTGGACGTTTACTGTGTTCTGGTCACCGGTTTTTGTATTATCTAGTTTAATCCTTACAATGAAAGGTGAGGTATTATTGTATCCATTTTACTTGCAATGAACAGGCACAGAGACCTTAAGTAATTTGCCTGAGATCACACAGCTAGTGAGTGGTAGAGCCGGGATTGTGGGTATTTCATCTATAGTATGGAATCATACAAAATGATGACATTTTGGGTCTGGCTTCTTTCACTTAGTGTAAAGTTTACGAGGCACACGTCATAGCATTTATCAATATCTCCTTCCTTTCATTACCAATAGTATCCCATTATATGGAGACACATTTTGTTTATCCATTCACCAGTTGATGGACAATTGAATCATTTCCATTTTTTACCCACTGTAAATAAGGAAGCTATGGATATTCATGCACAAGTCTTACACATGACCTTTTATTACTAACATTTCCCACAATCCTTTCTCCCCCTCTCATACCTGGATTACCAGGTAACACGTGTTCAAACACTGACTCCAACATGTACCTCCCTCTCTCTTTTCAGGTGTGACTGGGGAAAATTAAGTAACCTTTCTGAGTTTGGGTTTTTTTCACCTTTAAAAGGAGGATAATAACGGTAGCTACCTGATAAAGTTCAAAAGCTTGATATAAAGAACAGTGTTCTGGTTCATAATTAAACACATGTTCATGTGTGCCAGGTAAGCAAGAAGAATACAAAAACAAAGCAAAACAAAACAAAACAAAACAAAAAACAAAACAAAACAAAACAAAACAAAACAAAACAAAACAAACCCAACCCAAGGAAGAGACTGGGCCCACCGTGGAGTTTACTCTAATTGCTGAGACATGAAAATATAATGACTAGACATGAAGTCAAATAAAATAAAATAATGTAATACTACAGGAGTAATCGGATGAGGTTCAGATTAATTGAAAATTAAAAAAATAATAATGTATCTCAGTTTAGAGGATAGATACTTTTCTGTCGGTTGGAGGCCGGGGAGGCTCAGGATGGAGGCAAGACTTGGATGGAGGGCTTAAAGAATGAGCCAAGGGCGCTTGGGAAAGAGTTAGAGAATGTGGGGTGCAGAGTATATTGCAAGCGAGGGGACAGCTGTGCTCAAGGGAAAAGTTCATCAGGTTGCGATGGTGTCCCGGGGAGTTAGGCGGGGCGTGGACGAGTGCGCGGGGACCCGCCCACTTCATGCACCAGGGGATTCAGACCACAGCGAGGAATAATGACCACAGGGTACGAGAGCTCTGCCTCCTAGCAGCGCATGTGACATTGTTTGATTTTTTGAGTTTTTGACAATCTCTTGGGTGTGCAATGACTTAGTTTTAATTTATCTGTTCTTGATTACAAGGAACTAGAACATATTTTTATAACTTTATTGACTATCTTCTGAGAATGGTCCTTCATATCTTTTGTGCTTTTACATTTTAATGATTTTCGATTTGTAAACGTGTGTTATATATTCCAGTTACTGATCCTCTCTCAGCTTGTCACTTATATTGTATCGTTGTTTATAATATTTTTTGTCATAGGAAATATTTATATTTTGATGTATTCAGATGTATCTCCTGTTTCTCATTTGATTTGTCCTTGTAATGTGTTGTTTGCAAAATTTTCCCCAGTTCAGAGGTCATAGAAAATATTTTATCTTTGCCTCTAATAGTTTGAAATTTTGTTTTTCTTCATTTATATGGTTAATCCCTCTGGATTTTATGTTTGGTTCTATAAGGTAGAATCGAGCTTATTTGTTCGTGTTGAAAAGTTGGTTGTCCCCATGCTACTTATCAGATCGTCTTCTTTCCCTGCTATCTATCTAGCAAGGCTACCTCTGTTACATACTCAGCTCCCACACACTCTTCTGTTCCTCGGCCCTTCATTCTGTGCTCCTGCTCTGTTTCTCCATCTTGCTTTCTTCGTTTTACATTTCAACATAAGAATGTCTTTGTGTTATTTGAAACCATGGCTACGCATTGTTTTTAAATATTCCTATTTTCTTTCTAGCGGACAGATCATGGTTTCTTGAATCATTCCTCTGTCGTAAGGAGGCCCATTAGTTCTAGTTTTTTTTTTTTTTTTCTATTTTGAATGCTCCTATGGTGAATATTTTTGCGTATAAAGCATTTACATATTTTTGGATTATGTTCTTTGGATGGATTCCCAGAAATAGAATTACTGAGTCAAAGGGCATAAATATTTTTAATGTTTTTAACTCATGGCATATATTTACTTAAAAAATTAAAGTGAATAAAGAGTCTGGGAAGTTCGTAGTAGTCCACTATGTGGTTGCAGTCTACTGAGCTGTGACAAGTCTGTATCTGGGACCGGCTGCCCTGTGGCAGTTCAGGAGAGAGATTAATGTGGTTTCCGTGATGGATTTATCTTTTCTTTTTTTCTTGTTTGTTTAACACATTTTTT
>NW_011888786.1:2014889-2017448 GCF_000151845.1 Pteropus vampyrus | reverse complement strand
AAAACAAAACAAAACAAAACAAAAAACAAAACAAAACAAAACAAAACAAAACAAAACAAAACAAACCCAACCCAAGGAAGAGACTGGGCCCACCGTGGAGTTTACTCTAATTGCTGAGACATGAAAATATAATGACTAGACATGAAGTCAAATAAAATAAAATAATGTAATACTACAGGAGTAATCGGATGAGGTTCAGATTAATTGAAAATTAAAGAAATAATAATGTATCTCAGTTTAGAGGATAGATACTTTTCTGTCGGTTGGAGGCCGGGGAGGCTCAGGATGGAGGCAAGACTTGGATGGAGGGCTTAAAGAATGAGCCAAGGGCGCTTGGGAAAGAGTTAGAGAATGTGGGGTGCAGAGTATATTGCAAGCGAAGGGACAGCTGTGCTCAAGGGAAAAGTTCATCAGGTTGCGATGGTGTCCCGGGGAGTTAGGCGGGGCGTGGACGAGTGCGCGGGGACCCGCCCACTTCATGCACCAGGGGATTCAGACCACAGCGAGGAATAATGACCACAGGGTACGAGAGCTCTGCCTCCTAGCAGCGCATGTGACATTGTTTGATTTTTTGAGTTTTTGACAATCTCTTGGGTGTGCAATGACTTAGTTTTAATTTATCTGTTCTTGATTACAAGGAACTAGAACATATTTTTATAACTTTATTGACTATCTTCTGAGAATGGTCCTTCATATCTTTTGTGCTTTTACATTTTAATGATTTTCGATTTGTAAACGTGTGTTATATATTCCAGTTACTGATCCTCTCTCAGCTTGTCACTTATATTGTATCGTTGTTTATAATATTTTTTGTCATAGGAAATATTTATATTTTGATGTATTCAGATGTATCTCCTGTTTCTCATTTGATTTGTCCTTGTAATGTGTTGTTTGCAAAATTTTCCCCAGTTCAGAGGTCATAGAAAATATTTTATCTTTGCCTCTAATAGTTTGAAATTTTGTTTTTCTTCATTTATATGGTTAATCCCTCTGGATTTTATGTTTGGTTCTATAAGGTAGAATCGAGCTTATTTGTTCGTGTTGAAAAGTTGGTTGTCCCCATGCTACTTATCAGATCGTCTTCTTTCCCTGCTATCTATCTAGCAAGGCTACCTCTGTTACATACTCAGCTCCCACACACTCTTCTGTTCCTCGGCCCTTCATTCTGTGCTCCTGCTCTGTTTCTCCATCTTGCTTTCTTCGTTTTACATTTCAACATAAGAATGTCTTTGTGTTATTTGAAACCATGGCTACGCATTGTTTTTAAATATTCCTATTTTCTTTCTAGCGGACAGATCATGGTTTCTTGAATCATTCCTCTGTCGTAAGGAGGCCCATTAGTTCTAGTTTTTTTTTTTTTTTTCTATTTTGAATGCTCCTATGGTGAATATTTTTGCGTATAAAGCATTTACATATTTTTGGATTATGTTCTTTGGATGGATTCCCAGAAATAGAATTACTGAGTCAAAGGGCATAAATATTTTTAATGTTTTTAACTCATGGCATATATTTACTTAAAAAATTAAAGTGAATAAAGAGTCTGGGAAGTTCGTAGTAGTCCACTATGTGGTTGCAGTCTACTGAGCTGTGACAAGTCTGTATCTGGGACCGGCTGCCCTGTGGCAGTTCAGGAGAGAGATTAATGTGGTTTCCGTGATGGATTTATCTTTTCTTTTTTTCTTGTTTGTTTAACACATTTTTTTGTATATTCACTTAAGCAGGCAGTCATTTATTAAGCCCCTATTGTGTGCCGGGCTCCACAGAAAAGCAAGCAACAGAATCCTCTGTTGCAGAGAACTTATGTTTTCTAGTTAGGTAGGAAGACAATAAACAAATGAAATTGAGTGATAAGTGCTTCCTGGAGGAAAAACATAGACCAATGTGTTAGCAAGTTGGCTCCTATAGATTGGATGGTCAGAAGTGACGTTGAAGCTGAGACTTGCATGATAAGGAAGAGAAAGCCAAGCCAACTGGAGGAAAGACTGGTGGAAAGCACCCTAGGGTGGAGCAGAGGATGGCCCCAGGGGAGGTCTCTGTGCTAGAAGTGGGGTGAAGTGAGGCCAAAGAGGAAGACCGTGTCCTGGGCACCTAGGGCTGTGTTTCCATGAGGATAAGTAGTGATGGGGAGCCATGGGAGAGAGATGGGGGCAAACGGGGGATGCAATTTTGTGGGCATTGTTAAAAGATCATGCGGGCTTCTCTCTAGAGTACAATTTATAAGGGAACAGGGGTGCTGACAGAGAGAAGGGTTAAGAAGCTATCGCGGTTGTCGGGACCGGAGTTACTGGAGGCTCAGACAAGGGGCGGTGGTAGAAGGAGACGTACGGGGGTGAGTTCCGTTATGTATTGAAAGTAGATACATGAGAATTGCTGATGGATTGGAGGCGTGGGGTTAGAAAAAGAGAGGAATCAAACATTTGCCCTGAAAGGTTGGCCTAAGGGACTGGGACACTGGAATTACATTGCCGAGATGGCAAAGAGTGGGGAAAGTAGGCTTGGGGCTGGGTGGCAATGGGGTGGCTTTGGCTATGTTCCCCCTGTGATGCCTCTTTGGTTAAC
>NW_011888786.1:2008187-2012174 GCF_000151845.1 Pteropus vampyrus | reverse complement strand
TTTTATTTCTGCATCTAGATATAGAAGTCCATAGATGCGGCAGAAAGTCTGTTCAGGAGGGGGATCCCCAAACGTTCGGTCGCTTAGCATTGATTGGATGTTAAAAAACTAAGATAGTAGATATTTGGAGAGCATTCTGGATAAAGGAACATCATTTTAGAGGGGCTATGAAACAGCGTCTTCGTGTTTGAATTCTCTGCCACTTGATAGCTATGTATTCATAAGTGAATATTTAACCTCTCCGAGCCTCAGTTTTCTCATCTATAAAATGGGGATAATAATAGGACTTATTTCATAAGGTCGTCGTGAGGTTTCAAGGGGTTTATGTTATTTAGTGAGTTCAGCATGGGTGGCTGGCACATAGTAAGTGCTATGTAACTGTGGATTGTTATTATTAAATGTAGCTAATTCGGAATAAACATGGTTTGATACAAGGCTCCCATGTTTAGAGAAGGGATGGTTAGAAATTAAAGAAGCAAAAAGACTTTCGTAGTTAGGGAAAATATATGACCCACACTCTCTTCGTTATGAGGGGTCCTCTTTGAAAAGGAAAGTCATGAGATTTGGGTTTTTTATTGTCTCCTGTCTCAGTACATGGGTGTGACAGGCAAAGAAATTTAGGAATGGCAAACATGGCTCAGTGGGCTTCTGCCTTAGTCATCGAGAGGCGTTCATTCTTCCTTCAGTGTGTTCTGAGAGAGGTTAGCTGACACGTGTAGAATGGGAGTGACCAAAATGATAAGATACAAATTAATAGAGTGCTATCTGTGTGTGCGTGCACGCTCGTGTGTGTGTGTGTGTGTGTGTGCGTGCGCAAGAATGTAGGGTTTAAGATATCATTATTTTCTAGAACCGCAAGATGCTAAAGAAAGTCAGTGCCCTTCTCATCTTCCTCTTTTCAGACCCTCCACTTTGACCAGTTTAAGTTTATTTTAATAATAATAATAATAAAAAAAAGAAACACCACATTTTTTTCAAGGAATAGATGCTTTATGTACGGTTCATTCTTTGGAGGGGGTGTATGTATGCCACGTGACAAGTGGTTGCCATGGTAATTTCTCATTATTGTTGAATTGAAAAATAATTACTCTGGCAAAAATCCCATATAACCTGTCAGTGCTTAAGTTGAAGATGCCGGGGGCAGCCCTGGCACCAGGATCCTGTTTTTGGTGGAGAGGGACAGAGAGGGGAGCAGGAGAGAATCGGGGCAGACGCAAAACGCTTTTATGGATTTTTAAATATAATTAAGACTCTCTCCTGCTATCTGACCTGAGTGCGCCTCTCATCCCGATAGATGATTTGGCTGCCAGTGGTGCTGGGGCTCACCTGTGAGATGGGACAAAAGGACCGGGGATTGCAATTGCAGCAATGCATATTGGGGATTATTTAGAGTGGAGAAGCTTCAACGGTATTTTTACCTAATTAAAATAGACGAGAATCGTCGGCACCACTCCTTCTGCCTGTGTTTAGGCTGAGTTAATTTCATCTTTATTTACCTGGAGGCTGCTCTGTGCTATTGTTACTTCCCAGCGTTGGGAAAAGAATCCGCTTTTTACTTGTTAGGATTCACTGAACACTAATCAGACACTGGGTGATAAACAAGAGCAAGGGTTGGAAGGACGTATCTGTTTGGAAGTCAGGACCTGGATCTGAAGCCTGTGGTGGGTGCACAGAGGCAGCTTCGTCCCTACTTCCCACCCATGAGCCATTCTGGTGGACCGTGAATAGAAAGGTAGCCTGTGCTGTCTTTCTTGTGTCAGTATCAAGAAATAATCCTCCTTTGGGTTAATGAAGCCCCTGAAATACACTCTGCCTTTAAGAGAATGATAGATTAACTTTTATTATTATTATTTCGTTATTGCATCTTCTTTGGATTCCTAGTTGCTGTTCCTTCTCCTGGCAGAGCTGGACCCTGTTTTTGTAATTTCGTCGATCCTGCTATTAGATCTCACGTGAAAATACATCGTTTAGAAATATTCTTTGTTTCGTCTCTATCCATGCATCAGTCAGAACAGGAGTGTTCCATCTGGAGGCACAGGGACATCCTCATGGAAGAGCCAAAATATAGACGAATAAAGTCCCTATACCTTGGCACTGCCCTAGAGAAAATTTTACACATAAGCATGAAGGGCCACTATAGAGGTACTTAACTGCGGCATTCTTGTAATGGCAAAGAACTTGAAATTGTCTGGAGATCATTAGTAGCAAAATGCTGAAATATACTATATTACATTCACTTAGTGTCGTGATGTGTAGCTCATATAGAAAAGAAGTGGCCCCAGTGTATGAAATGCATAGGTCTCCAGAACACTCTGTTAGATGAAAAAAAAAAAAGCAAGTTTAAGGAAGGGAACACAATGCATGATACCATTTAAATAAAATATTAAAAAAGTAAAATCAGACTATATATGAATTATATATGTATACAAATAAAAAAGATGGGCTAGGAAGGGTCATATGATTTTCATGAGACAGTTGTTTACGAGGTCCTGGGGGAGGGGAGAGGAAAATAGAGCAGAATATAGAGACCCAAGACATATATTTTTATTTATAATATTTTAATTCCTTTTAAAAAGGAAAATAAGATACAATTTTAATAATTGTTAATTCTGGATAATGGGTCCATGGGCCTTCACCATATTATTCTCTGCTCTCTGTTTTTAAAAAGTAATAAAGTAAAACCTCATTTATTTAAGTTATAATTAGTAAAGTGTATTCACTTAATCAATGTTTTGCTGAAGACAAGAAAAATACCCCAAAGGTGGCTCAGTAGAATGGCAGGATAGGTATGAGACCATTGTTTAAATTCCTACCTCAGTATGAACTTCTCACGTGCATGGCCTGTACACGCCACTGATGGAGAGTGAGGTCTATGGCGTGACAGAGGGAGGCTTAGCTTGCACACCATCCTGGTCCCCAGCCACTGAGTTTAGACTCGTAAGATTCCTACAGTATTAAGGAAGAATCTTGCTCACTGTGTTCGTATGGCCTCTCCATCTGTTCATTCCATTTTTCTGCTCCCTTATGGGATCGTCCACAGGTGGGAGCTCTGTTGCGGATGGAGAGATGCCTAATGCCCAGTCCGTATCCTTAAATATCTCACCGCCCACTACGGTAGTCAGACGTTTAAATGCGTATTGCAAGGTGATGATGTAGTTATAATTTGATCGACACTCTAGTTTGCTGGACATCCCGGGCCTGAAGAACAACATAGGCAAAAACAGAGAGGCAAGAGATGGTTAACCAGGATCCCTTGGTTCAGAAAGGTGAGTTGCCAGGGGTCCCTTGGCTACCCACAGGCAAACTCCTGACTATGCTGGTCCTTGGTATGGAAAGAATGGCTTTTCCCTGGATAGAATGTCTTTTAAGTTATACACATCAAATGTTGTGTCTATTTTATCTACCGATATCTGATGTGCATGCCCACGTCACATACCTGGGAATAAGACCTCAGGCCCTTGGTTTGTTTATAAGGGTTTTTACCAGAACCTTCACTTGGGAGTCCCAAAAGATGGATCTCAACCCTCCGGTCAGTCTCAAGGCACTTCCTGGTTAGTCTCTCAGGTAGTTTGACTTGAGGTGGTTGCTTGCATGGAGTGAGGTCAAGGGCACCTCACTTCCCCTTCCGACTGTAGGAGGAACCAGACCTAGTGAGCTTCTCTTTGGAATCCTTGCTTCAAAATGGCCTCGGGAACTTCACTCACTTGGCTTCCTGTTAGTCAATTTACTGAACTCGGCTATATTGCCTACCCAGAGGGAGAACTGTGAATTTTGTGATGGAGGCACTGTTTACAGTCAACAGAAGGACGTGCTGGCCATGGGTGGGACTGCAGAACCTTAACCTGTCTATTTCCTTTTCTATTCCTTGGTCCCTTTCTCTTCCTTGCATACACCCAAGCACAGAGCTTACAGCCTTTGTCTGCAGGGCTCAGACCATTCTAGGTGACTGACAACTAGAAATTGAATAACGGAGAGACTGATTTTTTT
>NW_011888786.1:1993413-2007192 GCF_000151845.1 Pteropus vampyrus | reverse complement strand
ATGGGCTAGGAAGGGTCATATGATTTTCATGAGACAGTTGTTTACGAGGTCCTGGGGGAGGGGAGAGGAAAATAGAGCAGAATATAGAGACCCAAGACATATATTTTTATTTATAATATTTTAATTCCTTTTAAAAAGGAAAATAAGATACAATTTTAATAATTGTTAATTCTGGATAATGGGTCCATGGGCCTTCACCATATTATTCTCTGCTCTCTGTTTTTAAAAAGTAATAAAGTAAAACCTCATTTATTTAAGTTATAATTAGTAAAGTGTATTCACTTAATCAATGTTTTGCTGAAGACAAGAAAAATACCCCAAAGGTGGCTCAGTAGAATGGCAGGATAGGTATGAGACCATTGTTTAAATTCCTACCTCAGTATGAACTTCTCACGTGCATGGCCTGTACACGCCACTGATGGAGAGTGAGGTCTATGGCGTGACAGAGGGAGGCTTAGCTTGCACACCATCCTGGTCCCCAGCCACTGAGTTTAGACTCGTAAGATTCCTACAGTATTAAGGAAGAATCTTGCTCACTGTGTTCGTATGGCCTCTCCATCTGTTCATTCCATTTTTCTGCTCCCTTATGGGATCGTCCACAGGTGGGAGCTCTGTTGCGGATGGAGAGATGCCTAATGCCCAGTCCGTATCCTTAAATATCTCACCGCCCACTACGGTAGTCAGACGTTTAAATGCGTATTGCAAGGTGATGATGTAGTTATAATTTGATCGACACTCTAGTTTGCTGGACATCCCGGGCCTGAAGAACAACATAGGCAAAAACAGAGAGGCAAGAGATGGTTAACCAGGATCCCTTGGTTCAGAAAGGTGAGTTGCCAGGGGTCCCTTGGCTACCCACAGGCAAACTCCTGACTATGCTGGTCCTTGGTATGGAAAGAATGGCTTTTCCCTGGATAGAATGTCTTTTAAGTTATACACATCAAATGTTGTGTCTATTTTATCTACCGATATCTGATGTGCATGCCCACGTCACATACCTGGGAATAAGACCTCAGGCCCTTGGTTTGTTTATAAGGGTTTTTACCAGAACCTTCACTTGGGAGTCCCAAAAGATGGATCTCAACCCTCCGGTCAGTCTCAAGGCACTTCCTGGTTAGTCTCTCAGGTAGTTTGACTTGAGGTGGTTGCTTGCATGGAGTGAGGTCAAGGGCACCTCACTTCCCCTTCCGACTGTAGGAGGAACCAGACCTAGTGAGCTTCTCTTTGGAATCCTTGCTTCAAAATGGCCTCGGGAACTTCACTCACTTGGCTTCCTGTTAGTCAATTTACTGAACTCGGCTATATTGCCTACCCAGAGGGAGAACTGTGAATTTTGTGATGGAGGCACTGTTTACAGTCAACAGAAGGACGTGCTGGCCATGGGTGGGACTGCAGAACCTTAACCTGTCTATTTCCTTTTCTATTCCTTGGTCCCTTTCTCTTCCTTGCATACACCCAAGCACAGAGCTTACAGCCTTTGTCTGCAGGGCTCAGACCATTCTAGGTGACTGACAACTAGAAATTGAATAACGGAGAGACTGATTTTTTTTATTATCCAAAGCTCGTGAGGTAGCTGTGTGGCAAAGAGCTGAACTTCCACCCGTCGGGATTGTTGGATCCTGTGCCAGACATTTCTTATTTGGTTCAGCAGAGGTCTTTGTAGCTGCATTGCACCCACTGCCTGGCCTCCGAATCTCGTTATTCCGCAAATTTCTTTCATAAAATTGCCTAACTGATCCCAGGAACTATACTAGGCAGCAACAAGGAAGCAAATGTGTTCAGAGGGGAGGTTTCTTATCAGGAGAACCACATGAAGGTCGGGGAAAGGGTGCAGAATCTGGAAGAGATGGAGAAGGAGGTCTGTTCAGGCAGAATTTCCTCAAGCCAGTGCCTCCCTCTTCTACGCTTGTGAACAATTTTTGTGTTCAGTCTATGGTGGAGAATCATATTGTAAGCGTTATTTGTTGAGGGGTGGGGCATGGGCCGGTGGGTGCATCAGTTGTAACAAATGCAGCAATCTGACGGGCGATATTGATAACGGGGAGGCTGCGCATGCGTCGGGGGAGGGGCGAGGAGGAAGTCTGCACATCCTCTCTATTTTGCTGTGAACCCAGAACTGCTCTAAAGAAAATAAAATCAGTTGTAAGAAATGGACTGGAGTTAGGCAGACTTATAAGCGAAATTTAACTTTACCCCTTTCTAGCTAGCTGTCTGATCTTTACTGAGGAGTTTAACTTCTTTTGAAATTCAGATTCTCTATTTATAAATATTTTAAGGGTCAAATGAGACAATGATGAATAATAGCTGTCATTTGTTGAACAGCTACTAGGTGCTGGGCGGTTCCTTTTTAGTTCTCACAAGCTACTAAATTATTATTCCCATTTTATAAATGAGCAGATAGATGCAAAGAAGTTAGGGGACTCAACGAATGTCATACAGCTGTAAGAGGCAGAATTCATATGTGGAAGTCAGTGTAACACAGAGGCTAAGGATGTACATTCTCTGTAAGGCTGCCTGCTCCTTCCTGTGATAACAATCAGGGTAGCTGTGAATATGAGATGCTTCAATTCATGTGAAGCACTTAGAATATATCAGCTTATGGTTATTAATATTAATCCAGGGCCCAAACGTATGTTCTTTCCATAATCTGCTTCCTTACATACAGCCAACATAAAACTGGCCTATGCTTGACATTTAGTAATTTTTTCTTAAAGCACTACTCCATTTGTTTCTTTTCCTACATTAACATTTGTCCTCTTAACTAAGGACTAATTCAAAAGCTTTAGATCTGTGTGTTTGGGGGCAGTTGACAATTTTAATTTAAAAATATATCAAAAAAATTTTTCTGGCAGTTTAAAAATATCAGCCAAGAGACAAAGTAGAGTCAACAGCTGAAATCTCTTGAAAACTTTGTAGAGCAGCTTTGAGTTGGATTGGTGATGGAATTTCATTCATTCATTCATTCATTCTACCAGCTAATATACACACACACACACACACGCACGCACACACATACACACACACACACACATATGTATGTATGTGTGTGTGTGTATGTATGTGTGTATATATATATATACACATATACACATATATATATATGTATATATATATATACACACACACATATATATGTATGTACCTGCAATGTGTCTGGTACTGTGAACTTACAACATTACATTTTTTATTTTTGGAATGTTCTGCCAAGATTTGTGACCAAAGCCAGTTGGTTTTATTTTGTGTGTGTCTAGTTACCTGATGGGATGTTCTCCTACCAACCTGTCCTGACGTTTTCTGAGACATTGACTCGGCTCATGATTTATTGCAGTCGGTTTGAACCAAATGACATCTCCTCTTCTTGGGTCATCATGCTTCTCGCTTTTTCTGACAACACTCACGTGCCTAGGTCCTGTGGAAGCTGTGTGACAGCTCGTGGACAGTTCTCGAAACTTCTTTTAGCCAAAGTCCTTTCCTTTCTCCAGCAACTTCAGGTTACCCTGGGTTCTCCTGGGCTTTTATCTTCCACTGCTCCATTTTCTAGCAAAAACGCTAGAATCCAAGAGTGAGATTACAGAAAAATGGAGGAGAAGGACTCGATCTAGTCCCTGGGCCTTTGAACAATTGGCACGGCAAAAGAGGTTGATAAATTTCCATTCGGAGCTTTACCTGTGTTGTAGGTAGGTGTCGTTGCCAGGGAAATGGGTTACAGTTGACACGCTAGGGAAACGTGCTTGATTTATGAACAGGCTGCTTTATAAAGTGTGTTTTTGATGCAGTTCTTCATAATGTGGAATGTGTCATTCCTTAGAAATAGTATTAAAGATGATAGACAAAGGCAGGTTAAGGACATTTTATTGATCTTCACTGTGCTCTGGGCACTTGCTGGACATTTTATACCCACTAGCTTATTTAATCCTTGACTTTACCCTACAAGATATTATTGTTATTGTTGTTGGTGTTTTTTGCTATCATTATCCTTAACTTCCCGGTAAGGAAGCAGGCTCAGGGAGGAAAAATAAGTTGTCCAAGTTCATGTAGCTGCGAAGAGGCAGCGTTGGGATGAAGCCGAGTTCTGAGGGCTGCCAACAGGAGCAAACGCCACCAGTGACGTAGGACCACCTGCTGCACCACGGAGTGCCAGGTGTCCTCCCAGCCATGAGTCCTGACATGGGAGCAGGGCAGTAAAGCAGGGAGCTGGAAGGAAAAAGCAGCTGGAGACAGAATATTCCATCCCAGCTCTCCCTCCCTTCCAGCTGAATTCTAACCCTGCCTTCCCAAAGACCACCAGAGGAGTGAGCCAGGCAGAGGCTGGGGCAGGTCTCGGATGTCCGAGCATCTGAGTTTAAATCCCATCTCCACCATTTACTGGCTGAGTGTCCTTGGGCCACTCACATGAACCACCTAAGCTTCGGCTTCTGCAGTTGTAAAGTAGGGATGATAAGATGAGCAGCTTTATTCACACACTAAACATCTTTTATTGAGTAACGCCGTGGGCTTGCCACAGTTCGAGGACCTGGGAGGTAGAGCACTGAGCAAAACAGAACCCCTGCTCACAAGAAAATTATATTATACTGTAGAGAGAGAGAAAAAAACAAAGCAAGAGACAGGGAGGTAGGGAAAGAGTAAGTGGGAAAATACACATGAAGCACTTAGAATAGTGGTTGGCATGCGGTAAAGGCTCAGTGAATGTTAACTATTATTCTTTATCCGACTGGGTAACAATTTGAAGTAAAGTAAGCCAGTGCATCCAGGTTCCCAAATAGGGTTTATTTCCCCAGCTGCTTCTTCCCCTTTCAAAGCCACTGATTTTTCTAGAAGCTCTGACAGCTTTCACCCCACCCAAGCCTGGTCCTCTGGTCTCAGGTATGGAGCAAGGCTGCCTGTTAGGCGCTGGCTTGGCTGAATCCTGCTAGTGGGTTTGGATCCCTCTGAGGGGAGAAACTAATCTCTTATCCAGCCGTATATTCTGAGGGCCTGCACGTCACAAGTGCTCAATTAATATTTATTTTCAAAAGGAGAAAAATGTGTAGTTTGTTTGCGGAGCCATGAATTACCCCTGAGTGCTTTTATATTTACTGTGTCTTTACTAAGGAAAGTGATGGCTTTTGGTGTGGTGATTGGGAAGAGGCCAGAGAAAAAGAGACCAAAAAATACATTTGTCTGACTTTCTTCTTTTCTGGAAAGAAGACGGCATCAATCTTCAGTGGCCCCTTAAATATTCTTGCCAAGACTGAAGGCTTGTTCCTGAGGCTTGCCAGTGACAACAACTTAATGCTGTCATAAGCAGAACAACTTAATGGGAAGAAGAGAGGCTTGTGATATCTCTGCCAGGGACGTGGCGGTGGGACCCCCGAGTGGGGAGCAGCAGGCCCTCTTCTGTCCCCACCTCCCCACTCTGACAGGCAGCTGAGAAACATCTCAGCCTGAAGTCTGGCCCTAACCAACAATTCTCTGGAAAAAGACCGTGCTTAAGAATTTGGGGCTAAATCAGGCACAATACAGAGCATGAGGCCGGGGGTCGATTCCCCTTTTTAAATGTGACACTCTTGAGAACCTTCCTAGTTCCTGTTACAGGAGACCCTCGCCCCTGCCCCCGCCCATGGAGAGAAGCAGTGATTTTTCACTACCTAGAACTGGGCCAATTCCAAAGTGTTTTCTGGATGATCAAGGGAAACACTCGACCCAAGGCAAACAAACGGAATTAAAAATTCTGCTGAACTGCTCCATTTTTAATAATTGTTTTAGTAACATGCAAGCGATTGCCATAATCTTAAGGCAATCCTCAAGAACAATGGACATGCATGTGATGGTTGCTTGCGCCTAAACATCTATCTATATACATCCATGTAGCTATACCTGTGTCTCTTATAGGAATATTTGCATAGAGTAGGGCTATGAGCCACACACACCGTTTTGGAATAAATAATGTTTTAAATATTTACTCTCCTTAACCTCATTGTAATAGTGTGGTTTCTGTTTGTAAAATTGGACTCTTAAAAGAGCAAAGCGAAAGAGAAGAAAAGTCGAATGTACTTTTACATTAAATGCAAACCCTTTTGTTAAAAAGTCATTGTGCTCCATACTAAATTTATTCAATCTCCCCCGATATGTCCTCCAAAATTAATTTTCATTCGGTTTGCATTAACTCATTTATTGACTTGGAATTTGGTCCTCGTTTGAGGCAATCGATTTGCAGAGTGACCACATAGCCCCAGCTCCCCTTCTGGAACACCCACACACACATGCTCAGGAACAAGCGAGCAATGACTGGGCGTCCTTTCTTCTTTCCCTTTGCTTTTCCTCTTTGAGATATTGTCCACTCTCGCCTGTTAAATAAATGACCTGTGTCTTTGCAGGACAGCGACAACCTCTGGTGGGACGCGTTCGCCACGGAGTTTTTTGAAGATGATGCCACATTAACCCTTTCATTTTGTTTGGAAGATGGACCAAAGCGATACAGTAAGAAAGAAGTTTATTTTTCTAATACTCCATCTTTTTTGCGCCACTCAAGAAAAACCGTGGGATGGTGCTGACAGCCAGACCATAATACCCCCACCCCTGATGATGCTCTAGCTTCTGATTGAGGCATTGTAACCGATGGCAGCCCGAGCTGGCCGTGAGAGATCTCCTTCCAGGCTCTGAATGTTTGGGCACTTGCCTGTTTAGTGAGCGAGGCAAATATGAACCAAGTCACTCGATAATAAGTGGGAGCTGAATTGTGGAGACTTTCCATCTGTCTCTTCCCTGTACTCCCCCTGCCTTCCCTTATCCTTGACAGCTTACACTTTATACCCAATGTTCTGCTTCTGAAGGTTCCTTTAAAAAAATCCCTCACAGTCACTGTATCAGCCACATCCTTCTAATTCCCTCTTATGAATTATCTCAGGTATTTATTTGACAAGTGCTATCTTTTCTGGGGAGCAGGGGCGGCCGCAGCTGCTTTGAACATACAGTTTTGGATTGGCGTTGACAGAATTATAGTTCCTTGTCTTTCCGCCAAGTGATAACTCTGTAAGGATCCTCGAATTACAGCCTGTGGCACCTTGGGTAACAGCTGATCTGTCCTGATTAGGTTCAGCCAACTTGTCAGAGATCAGATTTGCTAGTTCTGCTATAAGGCTGAGAGGCACAGATACATCAGCACAAAAGCAATTAATGTCCGGTTAGATCAGAGAGAGATGTGTTTTCAGAAATCAGGGATGCACATATGAAAGGGTCTGTCAGAGGATGAAACATCCCAAATGTCACAAATATGGAGATGGTGATGGAGCCAGCCGTAGTATGTTTGAATGGGTCAACCCATCGTAGCACAGTTGATAGACAATAGGGCTCTCGATAAATATGATTAACATTTCATTGATGCTAAATTTATTTAAATCCATAAAGTACAACAACTGTTTCTTTTTTCTTTCTTTCTTTTCTTTTCTTTTTTTTTTTAAATTTTAGGGGACTTTAGACAGCATAGTAGGATTGGGATCTATTGCATGATGAGTTGGTTAATTATGCTAATATATGCACAGTGATTTGCAATAGCGGCAAACTGGGGAAGGAGGGTAACTTGGAGTTGCTACCCTATTGAAATTCATCGCCAGGAGCATCTCTAGATCTGTGTATTTTGGGCTTTTAGAGGCGTGGGACATTTTTAATAAATATTTTGGGTGAGAGGGACAGCTAATATGCCAGACAACTGGCTGTTTTTGAGTATCTTTATTCAACATAATGACTCCTGTTGCAAGCACTGGCAAGCCCGCTTCATGGGGGTCCTGAGGAGTTAACTTGCTTTCCTGGGTGTGGGTGCCCCCACGTAACCTCCTGCGCGAGAGAGTAGGAGACTTGGGCTCTGAAGCTGCTGTTTCTGAAGAGTCCCTGGGAGAGAAATGAACTCGGCAATCCAACAATTTCTCTCCTCAAAAGCTTGTCTGATCAATGGCGAAGAATTTTGAATCACGCAGTCATCCATCCTCTTCTTCTTCTTCTTCTTCTTCTTATTCCTGAGGCGTAAGCTCAGATAACTCCAAGTTATCATTATTGTATGTTTTTTGTTCCTATGCTTTGTTTTTTGTTTTTTGTTGTTGTTTTTTTTTTTCTGTTTTGGTTTGGGGATCCATCAGGGTCTGTTTTGGCAACTAAGAATTACAGTTTCAAAGCCTGTACTAATGAAACAGATTCCTGATCTTCCGTCTGTCCATCCCCAACATCATTTGGGGGTGAGGTATGATCAGCGCCTCTTTAAGATCTGATGTCCATGAACGGGAGGAATGCCTGACTGAGTCGATATCGCCCAGGTTTCTTTGTTTCTCTGAGCCAAAATATTTCCCGAGCGGAGAAGAGAAACAAAGATGATTGACAGCTCGGAGCTGAGTCTCATCAGCTGCTTTGCTGACAGCCTGGTGATGTGCACACGCTGCTGATGTGCGGGCGAGTGACAGCTGATTGACAGCCTAGGACTGGGAGAGAGGGAAGATGAAGCTTGCTTAGAACGCCTGACGCATGCTGTTTATGCAGCGCTCCGAGCCCAGGCGCTGCCACCTTAACCCATTCGCAGTCCAGGCACACAGTGCCAGGCTGGGAAAACACCTGCTGGCCCCAGCTGCTGGCTGCAGCTCTTCCTTGAGACCTCCCAGGGAGCTGAGATCTTTGCATTTCTGAGGAAGAAAATAAGACTTGGCTATTATATTTGTATATGTAAAACATGTCCCCAAATTGCTTTCATTCTAGGTACCAAGAAATATTCCAGATGAGATTTCTTTAGCCCTTACTGGAAAAACCTGTTCTTTCTCCTTCTCTACCTCTGTGTTTTTTAGAGGGTCCCTCTGGCTCTAAGAAATCTTATCGCTAAGCTACATGGATCCTGTAATATGTGTTTGCTTATATATTTGCTGTCTGTCACCCACAATTAGAATGTTATCTCCATATGGACAGGGACTGTATTTTACTTACTGCTGAATTCTCAGACGAATTCAGGAACTCGCACATAATAGGTGCTCAATAAATATTTGCTGACTAAATAATTGAAGGCGTGATTTGACTTTTGGGAGGAAAGTTTAAATCACCGAACAGAATGTTGGCAAAACAATCCCTTTACCAAGATCTTTGGACTTTTTTAAATGGAGGAATTGAATCCCCATGTTCTGCTGGAGTTTTCGGATGAGCCCTAGGATGTCGTCTGATCTACTTCCGGTGTGGCGGAGGGAGCAGGGTACTACTTCAGGAAATAATCATCCTTTGAGAGGCACTTGGCTCTTCCTTTCAGAGAGCGCCTCTGTACTGATTGTGTTTCGCCACTCACCCCAGTCCCCACTCTCCTGATAGGGTGTGACCCCTCCCCAGGTGGGACATGATGGGGTGAGATGCAGACTGCCAACGTTCTCCTAGAAGATGGGATGGCAGGGGCTGGCATGAGAGGCGCCAGATGGACAGGTTACGGAACATGTCAGAAGTTGGGTGACACGACCCTGAGGTCCCCTTCCGGCCCCTGCCTTGCTGAGCCTTGGGAAAATGTTCCTCCAGCAGCTGGAGATGCCGGGAGTTTTAGGGAGGTAATTTTCTCCTTGGGGTAGGTGGACCCTTGAGTTGGGAAGGTGATTTTCTTGTTGTCAGCAGGCCAGTGGCTAAGGACCATCAGAGCTGAAAAGCCCCTTTTCTGAAGATGGAAATTTGGTCCAGAGTTCCAGCTGATGAGTCCCTGGGCCTCAGGTCGACTGACTTCAAAGTCAAAGTCAGGGTGTCCTCCTTCCTCTGCCCCCATCCTACCCCTACATCCTCCCATAGCTAAGGGGAAAGAAATGGACTCGACAGCCCACACATCTCCAGGAACATAAGTCACAAACAATTACCGTGTCTTGTTTGACAGACAAGGACAGGCGAGCAGAAGTGTGCAGTCCCGAAAGCCCTCTGCACTCATACTTTGCACACTTACTTCCCATTGTCTGTGTGATTATCCTTCCCTGTCTTGTACCAAAAAGATCATTCTTAGGTTGATTGCTTGTGGTTAGCTTCAAGCAAGTGTTGATTTTCTTCTCCTCTTTTTTGAGGCAGGTAGCAGAATTGTGCCCCACACTCTTCTCTGTCCTCGTACAGGGACTGGTGACACCCTCAGGCCATGTCCGGATCCACTTTGGCCGTGTTCCCCATCTGCGGGAAACGCGTGGTTCCAGCTCAGTCAGGAAGTAGTTCTTTGCGGGGAGAGGTGCGTGGAGGACTCGCTGCTGCGTTGCATGGCCTGGGACCGGCTGGGGGGCCACGTGGTGCAGTAGAAAGGGCATGAGGGTGCAATTCGAACATTCTTCGGTTTTAATCTGCGTTCCGATTGGTACACAGAGCTCCATTTCCTCTGTAAAACGGGCGTACTACTGCCCCCACTGGCTTGTGGTGAAAATTAAGTGAGATAAAACAATAAAAACACCCTGGACTCTTTGAAGCACGCGGCAGTCCGCGTTGACTGCTGTCACCGTTGTCACTGTTGACGGCGCATGGCCTTGGCATCGCCGTGGCTTCTGCATGTCACTGGAGGGGCTTGCCATTCGGTGGCACTCATCAAGCACACCCAGTGTGCGGCGCTCGCTGCAGAGCCTCGCTGGTCAGCCGGGAGCCCCTAGGACGTCTCCGGTGGGCAGGCGGTTCCTCCTGAAACGCAGCACTGACCTCATCCCAGGCCTTCTCCCGCAGAAACCCGCTCTAGCTCTGGGGACTCGGTGCCGTGAGGGAGGAGGGAGCCCGAGTGTGTGAGGGGCTCTGTACTCTGTGAGGGGCTAAGGACTCTCACACGCAGTCGAAAACACATCTAGGTTGGCATCGCTTGAAAATTAGGGTAAAAAATGATATGACTACTAAAATGCCGTCTTGTTTGGGCGCACTTCCTATTGAACTACTTTTTAGGGAAAGGTGTGTGGTTCCATCAGGGGCTCAGGCCTGGTACCTGGGTTCAGATCCAGCTTTGTCTTTCACTCCTGGTACGTTTTTGCCCAAGTCACTGATGCGGCATCAGTGGTCTCAGCTGCAAAGTGACGGTTTGATGAGATGATGCACGTAAAGTTCTCACAGAGTCTGTGGCACCATGTAAATGCTTCTGAACAGCTGTCGTTATTCGACTGAATCTCCATGAGCACACTGCTGCCTATAGGTTGTGGCCCAGGGTGGTCCAGATACAATTGTCATCAAACCTATAACTATTATTTGGAATTTTGAGGTTCATGGGTTTCAGCAATTTTCTATCGCACACTTGCTATTCCGTCTTGACTTCTGTATTCTGTTTGGAATAAGGATTTCTGGCATGCCCTTTCCTTCATACTTACGCAAGCCAAAGACTTACGCCGTGGCCGTTGAGGGGGCATTTTACTCTCCAGAAGTACAAAGTTGTTTTAGGACATGTCCCCACTTTTCATCCCATTATTTTCCTCTGTTTGCCTCAGTCATCAAGTCCCATTGCATAATCTGAAGAAGCACAAATTAGTCCCTCTGTGGAGTCTTTTCTGCACTTTCTGTTTCTCTTTTATATTTTCTTCCTACCTTTCTCTCTCTCTCTTCTTTTTTTTGGAAAGCTCTGATGGCATTGCGATATTAACTCAAGTTCTTAAATGTTTTCCTTGTAAGGTGTGTTTTTATGTGCTCTCTATTTGGATGTGTCCTTCTACGGGAGAGAAACTTCCATGAGGCCCACGTAGCTTCACCATCTCTGGTTACTATTGTTCTCCTGCTTTTTGCAGGTTCACTTCATTCAGCTGTGTCCTTCCCGTGCTTTCTACGTAGCCATTCTGAAAGCATCGCTGCCTCTTTTCTTTCTCTTTCTAATATATTCTACAATAAAATATATATAGTTCTAGGAGCGTCGCTCCTTAAATACATGCATAGGTGCTTTGACACCACACTCAGCTAGTGTGGCAGGACGTGGCCATTAGAAAAATTTCATGCAAAGAGCGTGCCGTGTCACACGCGGGAGAAGGGATTCACAAGGCCGGATTCTGGGCATGTGACTTTTGTGTGAATCGCATCTCGAGGGAGTCCACCTGAGAGGTAGAAAGAAACAGGTTCCTGTGGTCAGTGCTTAAAAACTCTGATCTTCCTCACGAGACATATGCCAGCTGGTCCTGGGGACTCTTCCTCCGTAAAGTAACTTTGTTCCTCTGAAAACTCCTCTAATTTTTTAATTTTTTTTTTTATGGCATAGAGATCAAAATCATGAACTTCGGATCCACGCAACTTAACTTCGCGTCTTTGTTCCGCCGCAGTTGTGCAATGTAAGGCACGTGACGTGACATTAGACCTCACTTTCTTCACACGTAACCTCCAGGTAGCAGTAATACCAGCATCATGGGATACTTGTCTTCACAAGTATCTTCACATTACTTAAATAACATTAACTCGTACAGCTTAGTGATGCCCATGGAAAGCACACAATAAAAACTTATTGCACGACTGAATGAATGGATGAATGACTAAGAGAATGAGTTAAATGTATGATACACCACCAGCGACTTTGAATTAAAATCTAGGTTAGTTTTATTCCTTCCGTCACTTGGCACATAGCAGGAAAATCTCTGGCTGTGGGCAAAGCCAGATCAGACCTGTCTTCTTTCTATATGGACAGTTTAAGAATTTAATTCTTAATTGATTGGGAGAAAACCTGATATTAACGAAAGATGGTGATTTAAACAAACAAGTCCCAAGCTATTGAAATTACGACACTTGTCCAACAGAGAGTGAGGTTTCCATCACCCACTGTGCTCAGAGAGCAAGGAGCTATTGAACCTTATCGAGTGCTGGCCCCTGTGCTGGGTACCTTGGGCTCCATAGCTTGTTTGCTGAGGACCAAATAAAGGGAAATGAACTTCGATTGCATTAAAAAATGTATCTCAGAGAAAAGAATGCATCGCCTCAGAGTAATCCCTGATGGTTAGTTACTGGATGAGTGTGGCACTTTGTTGCATAATGACAGAGATGCCTTTGTCTCCAGTGACTCCAGAAAATGATTTTCTTTCCATAGACTGGCAGTAAATGGCGTCTGGATCACTCTAGCTCCTGAACTTGTGGTTTTAGTGAGTGACCCTTTTCAACAGCAGTCTTCATTAGGCCGGCAAGATTTGGAGGAAATTAAATTAAGATTAAAGCAGACTATCATTTGAAGTTCATTGGTTCCTGTACTCGTGCATTGATTGATTCATTCAGAACTCACTGAGTTCTTGCTATTTGCCAAACGTCATCACAGGGCAGAAAGTTTCTTGAGAGGAAGGCCGTTCCTCGCACATATTTTCATTTACTTTTGATTTCATTTTATTTAAAACTCTCACCTTAAATTAACGTAATCAGCTAAGTAGCTCAAAAAGAAAATATTTTTTGCAACAATACAAAATTTGGGACAAGTTATAAAAAAAAAAGGATGAGAGAAAGGGTACAACTGATCAGTGAACTGACAGACTTCTGAAGAGGAAAAAGGAGACCGAATCCTTTCCCATTTGTGGTTTCAAATTGATGATATCAAGAGTTGCAAATTGGCCATAACAATAGATTGAGCAGACGTTCCATTCTCTCATCGCTAATAAATACTGTGCTAATGATTACATTAGATAATGGACATAAATGTGCTTTGAATAAATTTAAAGTGCGATGCAAGTTGAAGGTGCAATTATCACCGAATTTGTAATTGATCTTTAGGATGTGATGACTTTTTGTTTTCTGTTTATAAAGCAAGCTGTTACAAATCTGGGAAGATTATTGAATTTCTCAGAAGGATAAAATTCATTGCCACGTATACAGGCTTGAGCAAGTCAGGCCTATAACTGC
>NW_011888786.1:1991423-1993363 GCF_000151845.1 Pteropus vampyrus | reverse complement strand
TGCCATGATAAGGGACAGAAGGAGGCCCGTGGTTGATATTTGCCGAGTGGGACTGGGTGACAGTGTCTCACTCCATCCTCTTGTGAGCCAGACGCGGGCGTTATAGTGACCTTTTTTTTTTTTTTTTTTTTGGTAGAGACGAAGACATTGAGCGACCTAGAGAGCCAGAATTTGGCTTTTCTGCCAGAGATTCCCATACTGTGGTCCCTTTACCATCCCAGTTTTCAATAGCTTTTCAAACAGTAGAGAATCTTTAAATGTTACCTGTTGGATGAAAAAAGAATCTAATCTCCTGCTCTGGTTTCTGGAACCTTCCCACTTTCTCTCTTCATTCTCTCATCCTAAAATTGGCACGGGGTAAGGATACTTAGTTCTTAATGGCAGATGTGTATTCACAGCATATTTTTTTCACCCTAGGTAAGTGTGGATTGCCTAAATCTCTCCAACGTTGCTGCTACAAAGCTGACATTTATAAATTTTCTTTTTCAATGCAGTATGGGATCCTCCATATGTCTTTCACAATAACTATCTATGTTTTCAGGGAATCTAAAGATTTATTTCCTTCCAAGTCTTCGTTGCTGGCATTTTCTCCAGGCCTCCAAAACTGCCAAGAGATAAACTTCAATTTAGAGGAACTGTTACATTTGTCATTGTGAATTTGCTCAACTTTGGATAAATTTGAAGATTTATGCTTATTCCCAAACGGGCCTCGAGAATATCTTCGGGGCTCAGAAAGTTCACGCTTGACTTTCTTCCCGCTGTTCTAAGTAAACAAGATCTTAAATCCGTCAGCCTCCCTGCCTGGGCTCTGGGACTGTCACTGTCTCAGCCTGGACACATCTGCACTGCTGGGAACTCAGATGTGACTCACTTCTGAGACGCATGACAGGAAGGTCCTCTCCTTGCCTTGTGCTGTGGTGGGGCGCACGCTCCATCTGCATTTCCAGGATGATTTGATTAGAGAGGACCTTACCTTAACCCCTCACTTTAAAGGCAAATAGCCCAGGCCTGTGAGATGGACAAGCTTCAGATTATGGCCTTGTGCTGCAGTAACTGTATTACCTTGGTTGTTATACCTGATCTCTCGCTATTTTCATCTGTAAGATGAACATGATGTTTGTTTGGCATGGTATAATGGTCCTTGTAAATAATATGCATATGGCCTCTGATACATGGGAGTTTATCAACAAATAATAGTTATTATAATGATTATTTATAGATAATATACAGGCAGGAGACTTGGGTTTGACTTGTTCAAGGCAATCCAGCTAATTAGTGATGGAGCTGGGATTCGAATTCACGTGTCTCCATTCTTTATAAAACACAAGATGCTATTTAGTGACTAGCTAAAGTTCTAGGCTCCTGTTTTTATTGCATATAGTCTAGAAATAACATAGTTTCTAGGGATCGCATATTATTTAATTTTGTTCTTTGAATCGTCTTCAAAATCAGAGCCAAGTGCAATACGAAGTGTCACTAAATTCATTGAATTCAATGATGTACAAAAATTGGAGACAAAGTAGTTGATGGATGTTTTCATTTTCTATTGCGGCATATCAAATTTCCACACATTTACGGCTGAAAACCACGTGCATTCGCTATTTTGCATTTTCCGGGGGTCACGATCCAGGCATCGGTTAACCAGATCCTCTGTCCCTCCTCACAGGGTGGAAATCGAGGTGTCCGTTGGGAGTTCGATCTCACTGAAGACTCAGGATCGTTGGCACGATTCAGTTCCTTGTAGTCGTAGGATGGAAGTTTCACTTCCTTGCTTGCTGTTAACTAGAGATTCTTTCTAGCTCCTGGGGAACTCCTTCTGTTCCCTGGTTCATGGTCTCCTGCACCATATAGCAGCTTACTCTTTCAAAAACAGCAGGAGAATCTCATTCCCCTCAAATCAATCTGACATTTTGGGATCACCTGATGAGGTCAGGCCCACC
>NW_011888786.1:1989387-1991373 GCF_000151845.1 Pteropus vampyrus | reverse complement strand
GAGAATTGACATTAAGGGTTGTTTTTGAGACTCTGTGTGACTGTGATATTTATGGGGCTCTGATACAAGCATTTCCTGACTCTTGGTGTCATGCAGTACGTTCCTACTCTTATATCTTCCTTATGGTTTTCAAACCAAGGTGGCACTACCCCACAGTAGGTAACAGAATAATTGTGACAAACTTTTTATTATCAAAATGACAGATGGTGCTACTAAAATTTATTGTCTGGGGGCTAGAAAAAAATAAACGTTCTGCATGAAAAAAAATAATTGAAATACATCTCATTTGATCCTCTTTACTCCCGTTTACTCATCATCTTGAAGGTAAGGTTGCTACATAATATGTAATAAAAAATAAAATGTTATACCACAAAATTTTCTGTTGTTCGTCTGAAATTCAAAGTTAACTAGGCATCTTGTGCTTTTGTCTGTTAAATCTGGCAGCCATACCTGAAGGATCCCAGTTCATGCTCAAATATGAAATCTTGATAATTCCAGAGCGGCTACAGTGAGTGTGCTCATGGCACATTATATGAAAAAAAACCTAAGAGATTTACCCAGTCCTCTTATTCACAGAAGTCTTGCCTCTGTTTATGTCTACTGACTATGCTCATGAGTCCCATCTACAGAAGGAAACACCTCAGCAGAGGGTGGGAGCTCTCCTGAATTTACATCCAACGTTCATACTGCAGGCCTTCCACAGTTGACTATGCCAGCATTTGGGCAGGTGCTGAGCACACACACGAGTGTGACATATTGCCCGTCTTGAAGGAGCTTACAGTTTAACAAGAGAGACAGACGCAGAAACACTCGACTCTGATGCAGTAGCCTCGACGCTGGAAGGGTGAGGCAGGCAGATACCACAGGGCATTGAGAAGGGAGTGATCAAATTTGCTTCCACTGGAAAAAGACTTAGGCTGTCCAAGGCTTCTTTCCAACCTTCCGAAATCTTTAGTTTCCTAAAGCCATGACAATAAACAACCACCGCAATACCTTGCAAATACAAGGCTTTCAGTGAAGATATATGGACTGCATAAATGACATAGCACTGGTAAATAGTACAGATATGACCCACGGTATCTGTATCATTAGCCCATAGGCCCATTATTGCATATATAATATTTCTCATTTATTAGTAAGTTTCTCCCATCACAATCTCAAGTCGCAGCAACTCATTTGTATTATTGAGTAACAGAAATGTCACTGAGCAATTTGGAAATTCGTCCACAAACGGAACCAGGACTGGAGACTCAGACATTTTGAACACCAAACTAAAATCACATTTATCCAACCTACAACACTAGGACAGATTTTTTTTTTTTTTTTTAATACTTCGGGTCATGGATTGATAGAACATTTGACTACATAGTTATTCTGCCAGCCTTCTGTAAGTCCAATTCTGTCATCGAATTTCATAGACTTAGTCGTCCTTAGCATTGGTTAACTAGGTACATGAATCTTTGTACTGAACGGATCTTAATGGACTTAATTTCAGTGGAAACACCAATTTGTTTATTGAACCTTTCTCAAAGACTGTCCATGTGTCATCTTTCTGTACCCCGGGGAAAAGAAGATGAATGCAGAAAATCTCTTACCTAGAGGAGCTAGAGGTCTAGAGAGCTATTGTTTCTAGGACTTTTCGTACAGATCTTTTCAGACAGGCGCCTCTGCCACTGTTTATGAACTGTACTTCATCACGCTCACCACCAGTCCGTGTTTGGGCTCCATATTCAAAGGTAATACTGGTATCGTTTTTATTTTTTTAACATAAAGTGTTTTGAGAAATCAGTTTTAAGCTGCGATGTATGCAGCAATTCTTATGTATAATATTGGCTTATAGTGTTCTTATTATTGGAGGGAACTGATTTGAGGCATCCTCCCCACAAGCCAATGTATAGCTTAATCTTTACTTCTGTGTCATGTTTACTTCTGGGTTGTGAACTTATCGTATTTGTGAAAAGGGGGTAAAATAAAGCATTTGTTGAA
>NW_011888786.1:1978794-1989337 GCF_000151845.1 Pteropus vampyrus | reverse complement strand
TGACACCTCTGCTATCTAATGTGAGGTATCATGAAGTGATACCTCACCAGAATCACAAAGCCTCCTCACTCTCAAGAAAAGGGATTATGCAGGGTTTGTACATCAGAGGATGAGAATCTTGGGGGTCATCCTAGAATTCTCCTTACCAGGGGCATGGGACAGGTACGTTATTATGATATAAGACTTCCTGACAAGTATTATCCAATGAGTGTAAAGCGGCCTGTGAGCTTGAGAAGAGAGGTTATTTCCTGCTGGGGGGTATGGGAGGCATGGCAGGACAGTGGGTAGAATCTGGGTCAGAGGTAAAGATGGGGTAGGGGGCAGTGAGGAAGCAATAGCGTGGAAGAAGCACGTCCCAAGATGGCAAAGAAGGTATTTGGAAAAATAGCAGTTTGGCTTGGCTGGAAACTGCTGTGTGGTTTTTAAGGGACTGTTGGGTTTCAAGGATATGAAACTCGTGGAAAATGTGATGGGGACTGTCTGACTCCATGAGTGTTCTTTGCCTTTTAATGTACTGACCAGTTAAGAAGAGAAGAACCTGGTCTGGCCATGTGTCCCTTGTTTACCGGGCTCTGAAGTCTCTCTCTGTGGTCGCCCTCCTTAGGAGAGTTTTCTCCTCCACCCTGACAGAGAATTCCAAGCCCGAGGCTTCTGTGGTTTATCAAGTGCCTTTCTCTGGAGGCCTCGCCCCTGTACCTGGAATTAGGGGGGACAAGTCGGCAAACGCGGGTTTAGTGCTGTAAACTCCACATTAAACCTGCTGGGGACTTTTGTAGGTAAAAAAATCCAAAATCAGGTACAGGAAATGGTGCACTTATCCAGTCACGTGCCCGCTGGACAAGGATGTGCTGTGTCCTTCTGCTCTTCAATCTGCTTTTGCCCTGGAGACACAGTCAATGAGAGAGCCATGGTCCCTGCCCTCGTGAGATTTACCTTCCACACTTCAGCTTCTAGACAAGTCTAGATCATTCAGACTTTAGAGTCTCACGGGATAGAGAGCTAATCAAGCAATCATTATTAATTAATTTCAGTTGTGATAAGTGTGATGCGCCCAATGTATGGGATGCTGTGAGAGCAAATTAGGGGCTTAATATGGGGGGATGGCAGTGTGAAGGTGGGGATCAAGCCAAACCTGTCTGAAGAAGTTATAAAGGGTGAAGAAGTCTGGGAAAATAAATGTACCTGGGAGAAGAGACAAACTAAAGTGAACTCAGAGTTATCATGTGTCTATTGGGCAGACAGGGAGAAGAAGTTTCAGGTTTGGGATAGGACATCCACCTGGATGCTTTCCTTATCTTTTTCATCTGGTTTCCTAGTTCTCATTCTTTGCAGCTCTCCTCTCTCCCTAGCTCTCTGGAGAATGAATTGATCCCTTCTTTCTGTGTGTGAGACATGTGGTACACGCATCTTTTATGGCATACCTCTCCTAGTTGATGGTTATGCACTTACACGGTGCTCAGCTGAGACCTCAGTGGGATGTCCTCAGACAGTGATTATAGCCTTTTCGTCTCCAATACCTAACACTTTACCTGACACCGCAGTTGGCACTAAATAATATTTGTTGAATGAATAAACTAGAACGAGCTGGAAGTGATGGAAGTAACATGTTGATAGACTGTCATGCTTTAAAAGGAAGATCTTTTGAAATAACAGTTTTCCAAAATGAAATGGTCTTGCCTCGAAATGGGAGGCAGAGCTTACCATCCCTGGAGGTGACAAAAGTCCCATAAGTCTGTATATCTGAATGAGAACTAAAATAGAATTTGAAAAACTTGATTATAACTACTACCAATTATCAAATTATGTGTTTGATCCTGATTACTTGAGAAAGTTAAGGAATTTTTTAAAGAGCTTAATTTGGGTTCACGAGTAGCATTTCTAATTGGGAATGTTTCCTGGCCATATATTTCTGAGATGTGCTATGTATTTTGGTCTCATTACTGATTGTTACATTTGTGGTATGCAGGACAAAATTTTAACTATAAATAAGGCACATAGATTACATTAAGGAGATATTCCAAGCAGTGATTAGGACTAGAAAGTTTGTTGAACTGTGAATGAAATATGCCTGTAGGACTGAGAAATGCAGCAAGACAAATAGGATAATTGTATCACTTAGAATAGAAGAAAAATGCATGTTTGTAAACATCCATAAAAAGTCATCCAGAAAGAACACAGCTCTCCAGGGGCAGAGAGAAGCCTCAGGGAGGGTTTGCCCCGGACGTCCATGAGTTACATTAGACAAGTACCACATTAACATCTTACGAAAACCCAACCAATGCAGAAGGTTCGTGAGTTAGTACCTGACGTGTTGGTTTTTAGCAGCAGTAAGGACAAAGGGTAAGGAGAGACAATCAAAAGACCGGCTCACACTATTAGAGGTCTGGTGGGATTGATGTAAGGAACAGAAGCTGGGCAAAGAACAAAAGCTTTGCAATGTAACTAAGCAACTGTCACCAGAAATGCGTGGGGATAGACACCCGGAAACCTCCTCCAAGGCTCCTAAGTGGTCTGTGTGTGTAGGACACTGTACACTGGGAATATCACCACATACAACAAGATGAAAGAAGAGTTTAAACAGTTGGACATCTGCCGGGAGAGATGAAGATTGTCTCTTAGATGATCAAAAAACGAAGCTGGATTCTTTCAAATGGAAGATGTCATAGTTTAGTGCTAACAACAACAACAACCAAAAAAAAAAAAAAATTTAAAAGAAATATTTATTGAGGTCTTATAATGAAATCTGTGGTGTTTCTTTTTCATCTTCAATTATAAGTTTACATTTTTAAATTTCTTATTTCTATTAATCATATGATTTGAACAATGATTCCTTTATTTCATGTGCAAGGAACTTCCCTCATATAATCCAACAAATGAACACATGCTTTTACAATGCATTTTAATTGTAATTTTGAAAAGTATGCTAATTTGAATTTGGCTATAAAATGCAATCCACTTTCTTAAAAAATAAGTTGCGTTCGTGTGTTTTAAAGACATAGCAACTTACCCTTTTCTTCTTTTCTGCTTTGTACTTGCTGTCTACTCTTTCTCCAAAAAAAAAAAAAAAAAAAAAAAATCTACAAAAGGAAAATACTTATATCATCAAAAAGAGTTTCAGAAACTAATAGTGTAGTCAAAATTCAAGATTCTGAGGGTGCTCTGGATTGGTTTCCTAACCAGAAGCACAGGTGAAAGTTCCGTTTGGAATTAGAAGGCAGAGAAGGCAGTCTCTCTCTCTCTCTTTCTCTCTCTCTCTCTCTCTCTTCTCTCTCTCTCTCTCACTTTTAATTTCTTCTTCTATCACAACAGGTTTGGGATAGATGTTCCAAAATGATAGGGATTTTCCAATTTAGAAAAATTGGGTCTAGAAATTTAACTGCCCCCTTTATCAAAGGACCCCGAATTTCTAGAAACATCGACCAGCCTGAATTGAGAAGATTTGCATACACTATGGGTAAACGATCCCCTGATAATAATTTATTCAGTATGGGGCTGCAAATACTATTTCATGTATTCACATATTCATTCATTCTACACCTAATATTCCTAACATTTCTTTATTAATTTGCAAAATGTTCTCTGTCTCCTTGGACTTAATACAGATTTTAACTTCCCTCTGAGGACACCTCTGGTAGCGTTAAAAATCTTCACAGATGGCCCGAAAGCAAAAGTGGGTCTTTCCATTTGACATAAGCAATATGGATTTTGTATAGCAAAATATAAATTAATTTTATGTACTGTAGGAATTAGTATCAAAGTCATCGGGACTGGGTGATAGCTTCTAGTCCTGGGCAATGTATCACATGAAGGTTGCAGAAAAATTATTTCCAGTATTCAAAGCTCTTTGTATGTTTCGTCATTAAGTGCTCTTCCTCTTCTCCTTTCTCCTCTTTCTTCCTTGTTTTCATTTAAAAAACATCACCATATTGTCATCATTGTGGTCTTACCATGATGAAAGCTGTGCCATCCCTTTGGGTGGTGGGGAGGTAGGTGAGGGACAGTGGTGTACCCAATGACGGGGCTCGTGAAATTCCTAAGCTTTGTTTTCCTGATATTCTTCTACCTGGGTGACACATCCCATTTATTGATCCCTCCTAAATAAGTGACTGCATCAGAGGTTGGTGTTACTGGTTGGGCCTTCTAAACAGAACCCCTAAATCATGTGCTTTTGACTCCTCTATATCTGTCGCTTTCACTACTAAACTTAACTATTAAACTAAATCGAATGTGAGTTGGAGTCTGTGAAATATGTATGCCTGAGAGCCAGAGGAAGCAGGTAGGTTGAGAGGTGAACATTCTTTCCCAGATGTGAGGTTCAGGGTCACAGAGAATGGGAGGAACAATGGACAAGAAGCTGGAGGCTGGGACTGGCCTCCATCTGCCATGGCTAGTGTTGCTAGATACACACGGGCTGCTGTCCAGGGCCGATGTCACCTTGCCTGCACCTGTCTACAGGTCCGGTTCCATCGATGGCAGCTCGTCTCTTAAAAGGACTGAAGAGAGATGCAGAGAAGGTGAGGGGCGGACTCAGCTGGCCCCGAAGTCGAGAGCAGCTGCTTTGTCTGGAGAGACAGGTTGAGATTATCTTAGCCCTTTAATTATGCCCCCTCTGTCTCCCACCATGTCAGCGGAGCATGGGCAGAGTGGTGCAGGAGAGGACAGTTACCTGGAGGCCTCGAGGTGAACAGGCGTTCATAGCTTGACGTCCCACATAGATACATAATCACTCCCCCAATTTGAGGACTTATGATTGTTCTCATTCTTTTGTATCCAAGCATTTCACTTCGCAACCTGAATCCTTAGAAGACAAGAAGCAGTTCTTCTTTGTCTTTTGTGAGAAGCAGGAGAAAGATGGGGCATCTCAGATGTAGGCGACAGCCAGAGGGAAGGCAGGGAGAGGAGGGGACCCGGTGATGGTAGTAGCGGGGACAGGGGACTGGTCAAGAGAGGGCTGTGTGAGGATGAACTTTTCCAGTTAAGATGAGGCAGAAGGCCCGGCCATGGTGACCATCAGTGCGACAGTGTTCATTTGGGAATTTCAAAAAGCAAAGTTTCATTTCATTCACTATGACAAATTCGGAGTACCAGATACTGTTCTCGGGATCAGAGATTCAATTTCTGAAAATTGTACTAATTAGTACTATCGGCATGTTCCTTAAATTTTCATCTATTCATTTATTTACTGATTCGTTCATTCATTTTCTCATTCACTTATTTACATACTGATCAACAGGATTAAATATATAGCTGTTGGATAAATTACCTCAGTGTATGGGTTCTCAAAGATTTGGCTCCAAAGATCGACACAACTAGCCATTTTCGTTAGCCATCCTCACTCTATCACAGAAAGCATCTCATCGATCTAATCTGTCAGACAACTCTAAAAAGGTAATTATTATTCCCATTGATCAGGAAGGACAAAGGCCAAGTCAGAATTTGAACCCAGACATTTATTTTTTCCTTCTGAATCCAAACCCCGTTCTCTTTTCACTGTGCAGGCTGCCTCCCTAAAAACAGTGTCTCCTGCAGCTTCATCTCTCCCAAGTATTGAGATTTTTATTTATTTTATCTGTTACCGCTAATAACAATATTTTAGAAAAATAAGCCAATATGTGATGATAGCGTGAAAAGTAAACATGGTAATTAGGCAACATCAAAATGAAGTTAATTATTGCCTCGATGACTGAGGTGGTTTGTGTGCCATCGTTAAGACAGCGTAAAGCGTCACATCAGAAGGCAGCGCTTCTGCATGCCTGCCACCCCACAGGGCCACGCTCATCCCATCAGCGGATGCCTGGGAAGGGAGCAGAGACTGGATTCACTGGTGCCACACTAATAATTTTTACCCAGTGCTGCTGTTTCCGCAAGGTTTCCTCTATGATTTCATTCTATCCCGAAGCTTCCCTTTGGGACGAGTTGTAGACGTTTGGTTCTGGAATCCCCGTCATTCGCCTGGTCCATTAGCAGCCGGAGTCCCGATTCCCAGAGCAATTCCAACACACCTTTGTGCACATTGCGTCTGCCAGGAACTTCCGGAACTGGCCAAGAACCAGATGCCAGGGATTCCCGCACGGTTACTGGATATTTGTTAAAATTCACTTGGATTAATGCTGCTCGTGGCATCTTCCCCAAGTTTAAGTTTTATGCCACTCCGGTTCACCCTGTGATTATGAGAGACGAAGTTAGATCCCTTTTCATCTCTGCCTTGCATTCTTAAAGGTAGGGAAATATGCCACATCGAAGTAACAAGCGGCCTTATTTGATTTTAGACTATCTCTTCGGTTGCACTGCTGTATTTTATCTGCACGCTTCATCTGAGAAGGGCACTGAGTGGGTTGCTTGTCCTAGTTCACGGTTTCAGCCTTTCTGTTCTGGAGGCTTTTAAAAATGTGTGTCCTGTTCCAGTCAAGGCTAGTTTCTACAGCTTTGATTCGTGTAACATCAGCATTTAACCCAGTGGATTACAAACACCCGCTCTGCTTTCTCCCCAACCTTAAAAAGTCAGGCAACACAGAGAAGTCGTAGCTAGGTAGGAAGTGGATGGATTTGCATAATTTGGTTTTCTAAGTGCAGAGTGTTCATTTTTAAACTTATACTGGTTTTGCTTTGTTGCCAAACCCCTTTTTGAGAGAAGACTGCGCCCCCTCCGCCCACACACACACACACACACTGCCCCCACCACCCACCCTGGTTCTGAACAGCTCATACTTCAGCATATTTGTCTAAATAGATGAGAAACCATCTCAAAATACGACTTCCCGTATTAGGCAGTTTCTTACATTTTCCAATTTGACTTCTGTATAGAATTCTAGCTGGAGATGGTAATGGGTTTGCCATGGCGATTTTAGGTTTCTGTATTATATAAATCCTACTCTATTCATGCATAATAATTAAGGTTATTAATGAAGGACTGAATTAGTAGAAAAACAGTATATTGAACCACTGTGATTTGCTTGCCATAGGTTAATAATCATACATTATATAGCATTTGCAGCTTCCTTGGGTTGTGGTGGAAAAGAGCCTTGTGATCAAATCCACACTAGTGAAGTAACATTTGGAGCTCGGCAGGGGATAAAAAGGAAGGTATTGTTATTGTGAGGGCCACGGTATTGTCCTTTACCATTTTAGGATGTCCCGAAATGCATAAGTAATAATTGTATTTGCATTTATAAAAGGGAGCTCCAACCAAGTCCCAAGCGCCTTTGAAAAGGCAAGGCTGGGAGGTGAAAATCATAAAGCCGGGTGTCTTGAAACCACAGTTCTTTGGAAGGGAGACTTCTTTTTCTCTGGGCGGCTGGTTTGAATACATAATAAGACGTATTGGAGTCTGAGCAACTCGAGATTGATAGGCTAAATTGTTTGCACGAAATTGCTTGAGAGGGATGGATCTACCTTCCAGGCAAGGCCTGCGGATTCCTGCTGGGACATTCTCAGAATCTCACCCACAGCTCGCAAGACCACCTCGGTGAGCGTTGAAAAGGGGGTTGGATTTGCCTCAGATAGCTTTGGATTTGTGTTGGTTCACTTTCTTAAAGTGACTGCTTTAGAATGGGAGCGAGCAGACCCAGACAGGGAAAAAAAAATTCTCAAAGAATGTTACCCACCCAAGTCAGCGGAGTCCAAAGCAAGGTTCTGGAAGCTGAAGCGGGCCAAGGAGACTCCCAAAGACCCCTTAGAAAAGCATGAGTACCTCTGATCAGCTCAGGCCACCGTAACAAAATGCCGTAGGCCGAGTGCCTTGAACAACAGAAATTTATTTTATCACTGTTCTGGAGGCTGAAAAGTCCAAGATCAAGGTTCTGGCCAGTCTGCTCCCTGGTGAGAGCTCTCTTCCCAATTTGCAGGTGGCTACCATCTTGCCGTGTGCTCGTATGGCACACACGTGAACACTCTTCATCTTTACGGGCACACGGCAGGAGGAGAGGAGAGGAACAAGCAAGCTGTCTGGTGCCTCTTCTCATCAGGGCGCTGATCCCGTCCTGAGGACCCTCACCCTCATGGCCTCTTCTAATCCTAATGACTTCCTAAAGGCCTCACCTCCAAACACCATCTTCTTATTTTTTAGATGAGAAACGGGGGGTTAGAGAGGCTAAGTCGTTTGCCTAAATATTGAAGCTGGGCCAGTCTGGGTCCTGACGAGAGCACAGCTGGTGACGATGAAGCCCTAGTTAGGGCTTCAGCAGGTGAACTTTAAGAGACTTTATTCAGTCCACGGCAATGAGTAAATCCATAGGCCAGCACTGGACTCGACATGCTCACAGCTATAGAGAACAAACTGGTGATTGCCAGAAGGGAGGGGGCTTGGGGGGCTGGATGAAAAAGGCGAAGGGACGAAGAAGTGCAATCGGTAGTTACAAAACAGTCACGCGGATGTGAAGTACAGCACAGGGAACACAGTCAGTAACACTGTAATAACGATGAACAGCGCCAGGTGGGTGCTGGACTAATCAGAGGGATCACTTCATAAATTATATAAATGTCTAACCACTGTGCTGTGCACCTGAAACTAATATAAAATAATATTGAATGTCAACTCTAATTGGAAAATAAAAGTTAAAAAAAAAAAGAAAAGAAATTGGAACAGGCCTGTGGCCAGTGCCAAGTTGGCCATGTCTCTTCATTCTGTTCCAATATGTCCCATTTCATTCTATTTTAACCCATTTTATTCCAACCCATTCCTCCCCTCTCCATTCCATTTCACTCCATGCTAGTTAAACGGATGCCTCCTCGAGTCCCACCTGTGACACCAGCTCACTGTTTCTGCCACCTCCTTCTCCTTTCTCCTGTGCACATCCTTTTCCTGTTCCCAACTAATTCCTTTGGGTGGCAAGAGCAACCCCTTTATTTGCTTTCTCCCTATTTCCCCTCCCACCCCGCTCCAATCCGATCTCCTTTGTGGAAACACCGGGAAAGCTTTGTCCAAGAAACATGGGTTTAAACCATGCCTCTTACATTCGCTAAGGCCTCAGAGGCATCACCTGAACCCTAAGTCACGGTGCTCTTGATCAGCCACAGGGATAAGAATCATGACAGTAGTTAAGAGAACAGGCTGCAGTCTGTATCAGGCATGTCTCAGAACAAGGAGCTTGGTGCCTAGTAGCAGGCATCACAGTGGTGAAGGAGACATGACTATCTTATCCTGCTGATTTTTCGGCCCGAGATGGGAAGTAGCTGTGACAGAAGATGAATCCACTGGATCAGGCTTTGTGCTCTGAAGTCAGTCTATGTGAAATTAAACCCCGATTCTCTCCCATGCTTTAATATCTGGGCAAATGACTTAGGCTCTCTAAGCCTCCGTTTCTCATCTAAAAAATAAGAAGATGATACTGGCAGCCACCTTAGAGAGTTTAGGGGAGGAATAAATGAGATAGTAGATGTGAAGTGCTTTTATAGGACGTGCTCTGTAAATATTAGCTGACATTATTATCACAAAAAATCGATAATGTGCTAAGTGGTACACTTATCGAGTCTTTATCGTGCCTGGCTCACTGGGCCGGGCGTGGGGAATTTGAAGATGAATAACAGTCTCTTTCATCGTGGAATTCACAGTGTCACAGATGAAATAGGCATTGACCAGTGATGAAACGATATACACTAGTAACTGTGATAATGACCGTGAAGCAGAGACTTCTGGCTTCTGAGACCATGTGGCTGCGTGAAGGGGACACCATGTAGCAGAGCCACGAAGGAGACGGACTCTGGACATCTCAGGATCCCCCTCTGATGCTGGAAATCAGGAGAAAAGCCAGGACGAAAAAGCCAAGAAGGATATGTTTCTTTCTGACGTTGCTGGCCGGAATCTAAAATTCATTATAAACTATAAAAACAAAACCAAAACAAAACAGCAAGGACCCGAAGTACCGTGATGACACGGTGCCCACGTTGTTTTCAACACGAGAAGAACGTGTTTCTCCAGGGAAAGCTGGATCATGAGAACAAATATTAGGGGGGGATCTTGGTTATGCCGTGATATTAAACGGTGACACAGCAAAACTGTTTACTTCACTCCTAAGGCGTTAAAAATTGATGCTAATGATGAAACACTTTGTGTAGTGGTGATTCTAGAAAATCCCTTTTCAAAATAAATATGATGGTGAAGTGTGCTCAGTGCCAGAGTTTTGTGTGCTCCTTAGAACGATGATCTGTGCCCTGGAGAGAAAGGGAAGAATTAGAAATGATAATCACTTTTTAAATACATCAGCTTGCTCATGTGTCCGGTGGTGGTGTATTTTTTTTTTTATCAGCTTTTCAACCCAAACTTCATTTGATTTGTGCAGGGAGGTGTATAATAGGGGAGGCCAGTGAGCTGATTTTTATAGAGTTCATTTGTAGCTTAAACAAAGATGGAGGGATTTGGAGGATAAAGGCAGCCTGAAATATAGCAGATTATGCAGCTTTATTTTTCAGAGATTTGCTAATTCCCCGCCTCCCCCTCCTTTTTGCTGGCTGAGCTGGTGTGTTTTGTATTTTTCCTTTCAGCTGCCATTCCAAGAGAAAATGGTAAGTTTTAAACTTGAATTTTGGAATGAATTTCATGTAACCC
>NW_011888786.1:1969719-1977489 GCF_000151845.1 Pteropus vampyrus | reverse complement strand
TAAGTCCCCTCCTTCTTAAGTACAAAATTAAGCAACAAACACAACTTTCAGAATTCCCCCAGGGGAATTCTCTGCCGAGCTCCGGAGGATGATTTATAGTAAGAGGAGTCTATTGATGGCTGATTCTATGGCCTCGAGAAAATTTAGAAAGTAAACCTTCCTGAGCTTCCATTTATTTATCTGTAAAACTTGGGCTAGGTAACAAGGAGGGCTTCTCCCCACATTTGCATTCTACGATTAAATTTCTGTCTACTTAACTCAGTAGGATGGGCTCCCACTTTATCGAATAAAACAATGAAATGAAAAATGAAGACAATCAAACTTTGGAAATTGTAAGGTGTTTAATGTTAGGACAGGGAGAGTGGGCTGCTGGATGAAAATTAGTTTGCAGGAGATATAAGAAATAGACAGTGATATTGATAGGACAAAACAAATATTTCGTAAGTGGCTGGAAGCTGTGCCTCTTTAATAGCAAGATGTTATCTCTTGTGTTTGAAATGCAATTCAGGATGTGGGAGGGGATAAGCCAGGTGAGGAGTGCCTTGAAGAAAGAGGTTCTGAGACACTTCTTGACTGATTTTCCCACCCACTGCTTTTCCCACCCACTGCTCTTCCCAGCTCACGGGGAAGGGGTATGGAGAGCACCTCAGCATGAACTTGAACAGAGGAAACCTCTGGTCTTGCTTTGTAATATCGACCCGGTACACCAGCTGTTTAGCTTGCAAATTGCAACCAAATTCCTTTTTTTCTGAGACTAGAACCTTACCTGCTCCTACCTTGGAGAAACTGCCTGGTAAGACGGCCTTTTTTGTTCTCCATCTTCTGGTGAGCTGGTACTTTGCATTCTTCTTGGGTCAATGGATCAGGAAACTGTGCCCCTGGGGGAATCTGCCTTCCTACTGGTTTTGCTTCTAAGCTATCCCAAGAGAAAACTGAGCCCCCTTGCGCATTATTTAAATGCATTTCAGTTGATTTATTAATCCGTGAGTTACTTATGAAATAACTTGTTATCAAACCACCGAATTACGCCATTTTTTTTAAAGCAACATGACCCATATTACCGTAAACTTTGTTAAAAAATAATTATACATGCTCACCTATAATGTACTTATGTAATTTCCATGTTCCAGATTTCTTACTGTTGGGATCTATTTAAAACTTTTGAAAGAGCCCCAGTCTTTTGTGCGAAGATGGATTCCGAACTCTTTTGTCATCTGCTGAATTATTTTTTTTCTTTCTTTGCTTTAATTCTGACCAACATGCAAAGACACCCTGAAAAGCCATTGGTTGTTGCTAATGACTGTTTGGTCACAAAGGGCCATAGGCCGGCTCTCCCTCCCCTTGTGGATAATATCTTGTGATTCAACCAAGGTGCTTTAAATAGCTTCTCGTCGTCAGCACTTTTAGAGTGGTAGACTCCAGACACTCATTCGGGTTTTGCACAAACTCAAGGACCTCCATTGGGCTGCTGCGGTTTTTTCTCATCTTTTTTGCCTTCTGTTATTCTGCATCTGTTAAAATATAAATGTGTTTATTGAGCACCCGCCCTTCCCTGGTGCATTCACGAGGACCATTGTGTTTCATCTTCACCATAACTCGACTAGTTTGGAATTATATCTGTTAGGTGAGGACGCAAGACTCGGAGGGGCCAGATCCCTTGTCCTAGACCACACAGTAGGTGAGCGGTGGAGCCAAGTTCAAACACGAGATCTTTATTCCTAAACTTAGTGTTAGCCAAGATATATACTTTAAATACTGATAGAATGTAAAATAATTTTAGGTGACCAATTTAATAGGCACTCATTTTAGTACCTATTATAAAAGTACTATTTTTCTGTTTAAGATAGAAGTGTGAAAATTAATTTTTAAATAAAATTTAAAAATTTTTATGAAGAATAAACTTAAAGAAAAATATTAAACAATGATTCATTGGTTATATAGGATGATATATATACACACATAAAATTATACATATGTGTATACAGAAAGATATTTTATATACTAATTACACACACACACACACACACACACACCATAGTGATTGGAGGCTGTTGGCATAGGGAAACTAGAGACAGGATAACTAGAAGTAGGGCATCCCATGTGCCTAATCAGGAGTCATATCTGGCTCTCTCTAGTTGGGCCAAAGTTGGAAATAGCGATAAAACCTAGTTAAGTAATCAATAATTAATCAAGTTCTGGCCAATTTAGGCTGATCGTTACAGAGGCTGTTGTTCAGGTTCCTGGATTGTCACTAGAGGTAGCAGTCTGACTTCCTGCAAGTTCGCCTTACGCAGACTGGCTCCCAGGTGTGTTGCAGATGAGGGGGCGGGTTCCTGGGCAGATTGCTGCAGGAAGCTTTGTGGGTCAGAGTTCTACTGTTATATATGGTCTGGCCGTTGTCCATTTGTGTATTCAGTCTCTCTCTCTTCTCTCTCTTTCTCTCCCAACAGACACGTGAACACACAGATTATCTATGTCTGTCTGTCTGTCTATCTATCTATCTATCTATCTATCTATCTATCTATCTATCTATTTATCATCTATCTATCTTCCATCCAGACAGGTAGACATTTAGATATTTTATATAGTAATGGCTTATCATTAGTAATAACTAAAGTTCATGTCAGTGAGTGGATAGCAGTGACCTCGAATTATCCAAGAAGTGATTCTGCTTCTCCTACATATGAACAAGCAGTTGCAAAAGAGAGAATAAGAGAAATGCTTATTTAAATCGAAGTTTCTGATTTCTCAGGCAGAACAAGCAGACTTCAGACTTCCACTTCTACCCATAACATGTGGCATTATCGTTTCATATCTTTGGACTTTCCTTCTCATGCCTCTAAAATATAAACCCTAAGTTTATAAGTGACAGTTAACTAAGTGACAAGGTCAAGGTGTCTGTGCATTGGGCAGTACATCCTATGTGCTCAGACCTCTTGGGAAAGCTTCTCTATGACTTTTTTTTTTATTATTAATTTATTTAACTTTTAATGCCAAGCTTCACAGAGGGCATGGCCTCGAACTTGGACACAGTCCTCCTTCATCATAACTTGGGTTTGCTAAGTAACCGGATGAGGACTATCTAAACAGAGTTGACATGGGCCAGGCGGCCCAGATTGTAAACATGGTTCTGGAAGGGGAGCGTCCCAGGGGAGCAGACTTGGCATGGCAGCCTTGCCATGGCCCAGTCGAGGGTCCACCCTAGGCGTGAGAAACTTGAAACAGAGTCTCTGAGTTTAGTGCTGACTTTATTCACTTAATGATCATGTAAAGTGCCTCTTCTGCCCACCAGGCCTCATCCCTGATGGCTCAGGTGAACGACACATGATTGGTGACCTTGAAGAATATACAGAAAAACAAATCTTCCACAATGCAACTACCGAGCCACCCTCACTGAGGTGATTTCCCTCACCCACGGGCCCACAAACTCCCCTGTAGCCAATGCACCCATATTACTCATACGGCCTCTTAGCGTTTGAGCTTAAATTTCCAAACATTGCAGCAAAGAAATGAGCAGTACATCTGTTGGCGGTTTTCTTAACATTTGTTAAAGACATTTATATTTATAAAAAGACACAGGCCAGAAAAGTGACCAGAGGTAGGATTTGGGTCATTAGCCCAGTGTGTCACATTTAAATGTATTGCTATCATAATAAACCCCCTAAAGGGCATTTTCAATATTTGTGTGATAGAAAGCATATTATTCATTTATTTTTATTCATTGACATACTCTTTGATGGGCTTCGTGGTGCTGGGCTCCATTCTAGTCATTGAGGATAGAGCAGTAGATGAATAGATGAAAGATTCTAACTTTATGGTTCTTAATTTGAAAGGAGGAAAAGCAGGTTATATCGAAATTCCTTTGTCCTTGTTTCAGCCAGGAACAGGAAGAGGTGGCCAGTGCGGACGGAGCTGGGTGTCCGGCCACTGCTCCTTCCTGCAGGTGGTCAATGGAGGGCTCTTTGACTCGTTGGCATTTTAGCAGAGATCTGAAGTGAGTCATGAGGACCTGAGAGAAGAGCCTTTCAGACAAGAGAACAGCAAATTTTAGGTCCTGGGGATAGAACCAAAAGAATACAATTCGAGAGTATAGGGTAAGGTGATTTCATGGGTGGCAGCAAAAGGGGCCGGATTATTTTAATACCTTCTTCTTAAATATTCTTTTGCCCCAGTTGTGATACAATGAGGAAGTGTCTTAAGACCTATGCAGCTCATATGCTGTTAAGGAAGTATTTAGAAATAAATACAGTATCTCTTCAACACCTACCATGTTCTAGCTTCTAGGGTCACACAAAGGTGAACAAGTCATGGTCTTGAACTAGAAGTTGTCAGCCAAGTAGGAAAGAAAGACAAGCTAATGACAGTACCATGATGTGATGAGTTCCAAAAGCAGGATTTAAAACATAACACATCTCACTTTAGATATACCAGCATGTATGCCTAGGGCATAAAGGAGCTGACATTTAAATCTGGGTCTTGAAGGATAAATATTTCTTCAGATGGACATTCCTTCTGAGGCTAGTTAGTCCTTTACAATTTTCTGTTTAATCTATATTTTTGCTATATTGTAGAATCACAGAATACAAATTGCTGAACGAGTCTGAGAGAACATCTTTTTGAACTCTCACATTTTCTAGCTGAGAGTTTAGAGCATGATGGTGAAGAGCGTGGGCTGGAATTTCATTTGACCCGACTATAGGACCCTGCCCTGTGCAGGTTACTTTCTATGCCTTACTTTCGTCATCTGGAAAATAGGGTTACTAATGGTACTTAGTCTATAAGGTTGTTGGGAGGATTCTATGAGTCGAAATGCAAAAGTGCTTTTAGAAAAGTAACCAGGACATAGTAGTGTACGAAAGCTTTCAACAAGTAGTCGTCATTGCTATGGCAAGGAAACTGAGGCCCAGAGAAATTATGCAATAATTACTGACAGACTTGAATTGGAGCTCAAATCTACTTTCTAGTCTAGTAATCTCTCCTGCACACAGCATTTCATTCTGTCTTGAACTAGTATGTGGGGTTTTATTTGTTTTTATTATATTTAATTAATTATTAATTAATTAATAATTAAGAAAATATTTTAAAATAATAAAAATAAATAAAAATAAATAGAACACCACGCAGGTGAGGCAACCCTTGGTTGACCTCACAGATTGCAAGGACCTTGTCAGCTTACAATCCTTTTTTTATTTTATTTTATTTTTTTTATTTTTTGTGCCTCCAGCACCTGGTCTTCCTAGGTGGTCTCCCATCCAAGTACTAACCATCCCCGACCCTGCTTAGCTTCCAAGATCCGACGGGATCGGGCTTGTTCAGAGTGGCATGGCTGTAGACTATTTTTTATTTAAACAAAACAGAAAGGAAGTTGAAGCTTTTTCTCACTTTCCAGAGCTACAACTCACAGCTTAAGTAATGAGTGTGGCTGATTCATGCTTTATCTCTAGTTTGCTAAAATTCTGTGAAGCTGTCTCTTAAGGTCACTGTCCTTTCTTTCACTCTCAAGCCTTTTGGCTTAGACCATCTAGAAACTAATTGGCCTGCAGTCCAGCCCTATGAAGAAAGCAAATGAAGAATTTTGAAGTCAAGATAAGATAAGGGGAGGCTTCCACTGCGGGTAGGTTTGGTGAGAGCTGCCTGTGTGTTACAAGCACTTTTCGATTATGACAGAAGAATCAGCTTCACAATTTAGGTTTCCTAGTCCACATACTTTGGAAAGATTTGTGTGCAGTGATTTTGCCTTCTTCTGCCTCAGATGGGCTGAACTTTAGAGAGTACAGGGGAAATTAAAAAGTATATCGATGCTAATCCTTACTTAAGAATTAAGAATTCTAATAAATTTAATCTAGAGATATAAAAACAAGGAGTTCAGAATTCTATCAAGGAAGTGAATACTTTTTCTGCCATAAATCACCTTTTGATTATGGAGCAGGTGGGGTACAGAAGTTAAAGGCCAAATGTAAAAATTTTTTAGACCTTATCTACTGTTTTGTATCATTTGTCTTTTTACTCCAACTATCAATGTGAATAATTAAGAATTGACTCTGATTCAACTTGCATTTTTTGAGTGCCTGTTTATAGATCTTTGTAGTTACTCTTGTGGGAGGCCACAGAACAGAAGTCAAGGTTCACTGATTTATTTATAATTTTGCAAAAAAGTCCACATATGCATGTACTCAGTCATTTGAGGACAGTTTTATCAGCAGTTTAAAAATGAAATGATGCAGACAAAGTCTGTAAATTGCCAGAGGACATTTTTGGAACAAGGGAGCTTAGTATTTGCCATCTTTAGCTACCATCCAATGCTGAATTCCCATCTTAGCTTCCCTTTAGAGTGACTTGAACTTGGGCTTGCATGCCTTGACAGATGGAGAGCTTTCCACCTCTTGGATCAGCTCAGATGATCTATAGGTTGCTCTGACGCTCAGGAAATTCTTCTTTGTATTGAGAAGCATCCTACCTCTTTATATCCTTTAAATAAGATAATGAATTCAAAGATCTTGGTCCTTTGATGGAAGGTGGCAATTCCTTAGTAAATGCTAATTATTATTAGCATTATTATTAATGCAGTGTATATGGTTAAAGCTGCTTAAATAAGTCAATGGGGCTCTGACAAAGCCAAGACCCATCCAACATAAACATTTGAGTTTCGATGATTACCGGGCTGCTAGTAGTTCAGAGCTGAACTGTGTCTCTGGATAAAGAGATCTGGGTTTGAATCCAGGAGTACCACTCAGTGTTCCACCAAAGACACAAAACCAGTAGGAGATATGTGTTAAGAAAATATTGTGAGGAATTGTCTTACATGATTGTAGGGTCTGGGCCTTTCAACTAGTAGAATCAGACCCACCCAGACTATTTAAGATAATCTGCCTTACTTAACTGATTTTGGACTTAACTCACATCTATAAAATACCTTTTCAGGACCAACTAGATTAGTGTGTAGAGCCTAGACAAATTAACACAGAAAAGTGACTATCATATCAGGTTTCACTACTGATGCTATACAACCTTGAGTGAGCTGTCGAACCCCTCTGGGCGTAATTTTTCTCATTGTGAAAGGAAGATTATAGTAATTAGAGTTTAATGAATGTCAAGAAGATAGGTATTTAAATTGGCTTTTGATTATGCTCAGAATATTCTCCGGGATCAGTATCTGGTTGGTTTTTGCTTTGAGTTGTTTAATATCACTGAATTTCAGTCTTCTCTTCTGTAAAATGGGGCGCAAGAATATCTACTCAATAGTGTTGTTGTGAAGAATGAGGGAGAGATTGAATTTCAAAGTACTGGCAAATTATAATAACAGCCAACACTTAGGGAACATTTTCTCTGAGCAGATGCTGCTACCAACACATCACCTGAATTATCTCACTTAAGAGCTACAGTAAATATCAGTCGTAGTAACATTAATAACCGTAAATATAAATATGATAATCTTAATGTGTAAAATTTAGCTGAAACCTCCATGGGTTGGGAGCCGGAAAGGTAGGCTTCTAGGACACCTTAAAAGAGGTCAGTGGGATAGTTGATGGAGGATGAGGTATATGTCATATTTTATTATTTTTGGCATCAATTTATTTTTTTAACCACTTTGTAGAGGTATGATTGACATGCAGAAAGCTGTGCATAATTAATGTGCACAACTCGATGAGTTTGGAGATAAGCATTTACCCACAAAACCGTCACCACCATCGATGACATAAACATATCCATCATCTCCAAATGTTTTCTCCTGCTCTCTTTAATTATTATTATTATTATTGTTATTATTAT
>NW_011888786.1:1925776-1968699 GCF_000151845.1 Pteropus vampyrus | reverse complement strand
TAATCTGCAGAATGTACTTAGATTAATGATAGAGCAGCCACTAGGTCAATGACTGCACATACACAGATTGGCTGCCTTGAATATGCAGATCTCATTTTCTACCCATGTGTCATGTCTAAAGATTATCAGAATAGCTTTTGGTTTAAAACCATTTTAAACTCATAGACCCAATCTTATCTTGAAAATTCTTTTCAACTATTTTCATTCCTCGCTTTCATTGCAATAGACTCAACTTATTAAGTGGATTAAATAACAGGCACAAAAATATGTCACATGTACATAAGTACATATTAAAATTTTTCCCCATCTAGAATGGCAATTCCTTCTCTTTCCTCTATTTCTCTGGGTGCCGGTACAGTGCCCAGCACCCAGAATTTAAATAAATAATTATCTGATGGGTAAATGAATCTGCACCAACCAATACCCCTCCCCTCAATTCACTTTTATCAGTTTTTTTTCAAGGGGGACATGTTTCTTATTTATTTGCGTTTGTTGATTTACACGGGGATCTTTTATTAATCCCCCCAATTTCCACATTTTGAAGATTTTTGGCTACCAAACTGAATGCATTACATAGAAATAAACTTGTTTTCCCATTGTTTATTAACAAAAGATAGAGCTTCTGATTGTAGGGGATAAGCACTATTATTACCTGAGTTTCTAAATTCCTGTCTAAAGCGAAGAAATTTGATAATTTAAGTTAACCTTGGCTGCCATATTTTGGGAAAAAATCTGATATGTTTTAGGTGCTTTGAGCCTCGGAGGCCCCCAGTACCACCTCAGGAATACTTAAAAGGGACAAATGCACATGAAAAATCACCCTTGTGATCATGTGGGCAAAATACCAAGCCACACAATCAGTCCATCCAAGGGGAGGGGTGTTTATCCAATAAGAGATTTGCATATAACAGAACTGTCTCAGTAACTGAATGTAAAATGATCACATGGATTCATTGTTCATTTGCAGGGCTGTGGGGTAGCTAATTGCCCACACATTGAAAACTACAGAAGGCTTTTTGATATGATTATTAAGATTCATAAAGTATGCATTTTAATCATAGTTTGGGATCATTTGTCTTCCTTTGGGAAAAGTTTCCTGCCAGTGTAAGCAAGTCAATGAATAATGACTCAATAGACTGCTATTTGCATTACCCTGGACTCCTCCAGAATGCGTCTAGTGTGCACAGTGCCCGGTCAGGATATGTTTTGTATTCAAGATAACAATCCAGTTTTCTCCAGCTAACACCCAATTAACCAGGCCAGTTTTTTCTGGCTTTCAGAATGACCAGAGCTATTGTTTCTTCTACTGAGTCATCTCCTGTGCACCAATGTCCAGTCCTAGTAGAAAGGGAACTGGGAAAAAAAGAGCAAAATGGCTTTGGGCATCATCATCACCCTTATTATCGTTATTATTTGCCACCAGCTTTGGCAAAAAAGTGAAGAAAGTAAAAATTTTAAATTGTGGTTTTGTCTTTAGCTTTCCTTTTCTTCCTTTCCTTTTCGATGACTTTGAATAATTTGAATGATTAAGAAACATCTAATATGTACTTTTAGACAAATAGGGAGAGAGCAGAGAGCTTTTTTTCTGTACCAGCTTCTTATCAGTTGCCCTTAGCTCAAAATAACCCTTAAGTGTAAGTGGCATTTTCTAGGGTGGCATTTTCTATTATCTTTCAAGTGTAAGGAAGAAGAGGGTCTCAGCCATTAACTTTGTCTTCAGTGAACTAAGAGAATGTGATTAGATGGCATACCTGGCACTCAAGCTGCCTGGAAAAGGTTATGACAAATGTCTAAAATAGCTCCCACCCCATTTCTACACACCCACGTTCCTTGAAGCCCCCCCGCCCCCCGCTTGTGGTTGAGACTTAGTGATTGCCCCCTCCCACAAAAATAAATAAGAAAGAAAGAAAGAAAGTTGAGGAAGCCCTAATAAGAGAGGAAAGAGAGTGAGAAAAACTTCACAAAGGGATGAAACTCATATGGCAATATGTAAAAGTTACATTAGGTTTTTTAATAGAGAAAAAAAACTGGATACGAGAATTACCCTCTGTCTGGGGTCACCTCTCTAACTCTCGGAGCCTTGATTTTTTTGTCTTATTGCTAGTTTTAGTCCAATCCCAAATTAGGTCCAGTTTAGAGAAGAACCATTTCTGATTTTGGCCAGGACCTAATAGAATCTAGTTGACATCTGTACCCTGGTGTCCAACACAGTCCGTGGCATTGCAGGAATATATTAATTGAATAAATATGTATTGAGTGCCTACTGTGTTGTTTGTGAGTGAATGAATGAATGAAATCGAATAGCACCTATAATCTACATGAAGTTGGGCCTTGTGTGGTTATGCCTATATGGGAGGCATCATGTAATCCTTGTTTGAATGTATACTCCAGAGGCATCTGTGTGCCTGGCTTAGTAGCTGAATAACTCGGGCCAGTTAGCCAACTTCTTGGTTTCCTCATTTACAAAGTGCATACAATACAAGTTTTTACTGCATAGGGTTGTTGTATGGGTTAAATGCGAAGCACTTAGAAACACACTGGGTACGTATTAAATCTCACTAAATGTTAGCTATTTGTTAGCAGGTCGATTCTGTCCCCCAAAACATATGCCTCAGTCGTAACCCCCAGCACCTGTGCACGTGACCTTATATGGAGCAGGGTCTTTGCAGAATGTGGTTGAGTTCAAGCTCTCTAGATGAAACCCCCCTGGATTGAGATTGGGTCCTAAATCCAGTGACTGTTGTTTCTTCAAAAGGAAGGAGAGGGATATCTGGGGCGGGGTGGAATGCCACGGGAGCCATGAGAAGACAGAGGCAGGAAGTGGGGTTCTGCGTCTCGAAGCCACGCAGCACCAAGGGTTGACAGCAGCCTCTGGAACCCGGGAGAACGGCGTGACACAGACTTCGCCTCGGAGTGTCCAGAAGGAACCAGCCCTGCTGACATTATGATTTTGGACTTCTGGCCTCCACGAGTGTGAGGGAATGGATTTCTCTTGTTTTTAGCCACCCAGTTTGTGGTCATGTGTTACAGCAGCCACAGGAAACCAATGCATTAGTCTAACTATGAAGGGAGGAATCATGCCTTGTATTAGGCCTTCACAGCACCTGGTAGGCTTCCCGATTAGTAACGATTTCACAGACCGAAGTGGGTGAGAAGAACTTTTACTACTCCAGTCTTCTCGTTTTCTGCCTAGAGGGGAGAAAGGGCTCACCCAAGGTCACGCAGAGAAGTGGCCCAGGAGTAAAAGGGTGCACAGTGCGGAGAAGGCCTCTGGGAAGTGAGGAGGGATGCAACGCTCACCTGCTGCATTTCTTGCACAGATAAATTTCCTGCTGAAGCAACACAGCATGCACATACCTATTATTTGCCATGTCACCTTCTAAACAAAATCGTACCCAGGTTGGAATAGTGATCAAAGAAAAACCAGTTTCTCAAGACAAACTTCTTGGCCTGAAACAGGTATGAGATGGCTTTCTGGTTTCTGCCCAGAGGAAGCAGATTTCCACATGGTGACTTTTCTGTGGCTATTTCTGGCTACTTGTCAGAAGGAAGCTGTTAATTGCATTTTAAATATCTTCTCCCGAGTGAGTGAGCCCTAACTGCTCTTAATTTCTCTCTGGCTATTGTCTTTGACATGCCATTTGGCATTTCTGATGGTTTCAGGCAGAAATAATCAATCTATCAATGAAAGGACATTCCTACAGCAGACGATGGCAAAACTGGGCTCGACTTGCTCCGGCCAGAATCTACAGCTAGAAAAGAAGAGACATGAATGTTCTCTCCTGGGTGGATCAAGATGGGCTGTGTGGATGTCAGGAAACAGAGATTATCCAGTCTTATAATAAATTCCTAGGGCAGCCCATGAAACCCATCCCTCCTCTTTTCCTGCTAACTCCACAGCTGGCTTCGCCTGGTCGCCACTTACTAACTGTGTGACCTTCAGAAAATATCTTAGCTTCTCTGTGCCTCAGCTGAGTTTTCTCGCATGTAAAACATGGATGATAGTCTTAACCTAATAAGGTTTTTGTGTAACCTTACAATGATTCATATTCGACATATAACAGTGTCTGGGACAGTTGTTCAATTAAGATTAGCCATCGGCATTGTCCTTGCTTTTAATCTTAGAATTCTTTTCACAACCCACTCATGTTCTTTTGGTCCCCAAGTTCTGCTGATTCTATTTCTTTATTGGTGGTTCACATCATGTCCTTTTATTTCTTATTTATTTCTTGTTTGTTTGTTTGTTTTTTTTTAAATGGCTTTACTGTCTATTTTATGCATATCATAAAATTCACCCATTTGAAGTGTACAATTCAGTAATTTTTAAATTATATTTACAGAGTTTATAATCAGCACAATTCAGTTCAGAATATCCCCATCACCCTCTCTCTTGTGCCCATTCGTGTATTCCCCACTGCAGCCTCTAGCCCTAGAAAATCACTAACCTATCTACTTTCCATCTATAGATTTACTTCTGTGGGGACATTTTTTTAAAAATGAAATCATCCAGTATCAGGTCTTCTTTGACTTACCATGCTATTTTCAAGGTTTATCCATGGCGTAGCATATCTGAGTACTTCGTTCCTTTCTGTTGCCATGTAGTTATCTATTTGTTTATTCATTCACCAGTTATGGGCATTTGGGTCATTTTCACATTTTGGCTATTATAAATAATGTTGCTCTGAACATGCGCATTTAAGTCCTCGTGTAGAAATATGTTGTTGTTGTTGTTTTTATTTTTTCCTGAGTAGATACCCAAGAGTAGAATAGCTGGGTCACATGGCAATTTTATGTCTAACGTTTTAAGAAACTGCCAAACTGTTTTCCAAAGTGCCGGCACCATTTTACATTACCATTGGCAGTGCAGGAGGGTTCCGGTTCCTCTCCATTGTATCTGTGATTGTATTTTTGATTATAGTCCTCCCGGTGGGTACGAAGTAGTAGCTCATTGTGGTTTTCATTTGTATTTCCATAGTGACCAGTGATGTCGAATATTTCTTCCTGTGCCCATTGGTCATTCACTTACCTGCTTTGGAGGAATGTGTACTCAATCTTTTGCACCTTTTCTAATTGTATGTATCTTCTTATTGTTGAGTTTTGAGCTATTTATATATTCTGGATACAAGTCCTCTATCGGACATAAGATTTTAAAATATTTTCTTCTTCCATGTGGGCTTTTTTCCCTCCATTATTTTAATGCCTTTTGAAGCACAAAAAATTTTAATTTTGATGAGGTACAAGATATTGATTTTTTTCTTTTATGGACTTGCTTTTGGTGTCATATCTAAGAAATCTTTGCTTAACCCAAAGTATTTATTATCTTCTAAGTTACATTAGCTTTTACATTTAGGTCTATGATTCATTTTGAGTTTATTAGTATGTTTGGTGCGATAGAGGGGTTCGAATTCATTCTTTTGTGTGTGAATATCTACTTACCCCAGCACCATTTATTGAAAATACTTTCTTTTCATTTAAAGTCTATCGATGCTAAGTGTAAAGATTCATTTCTGCCCTTCAATTCTGTTCCATTGATCTACACGTCTATCCTTATATCAGAGCCATACTGTCTTTATTACTGTAGCTTTGTAGTAATTTTTGAAATCAGGTCCTTCTCTGTTCTTACCTGGATTACTAGACCATTTCCTAGTTGGTCCCCTGCCTCCACTTTTGCCTTTTGTAGGACATTCTATGTACAACATCCAGAGAGATCTTACTCAAACCCAGATCTGACTTATCATCTCTGTGTATAGCCTCTCATTTGCCCTCACTTTAATAAAAAGCCTAAACTTTACCTTGGAGATGTTGCTTCTGCCTCTCCCTTCATCCTGATTTCTTGCCCCTGCTCACTCACACTTCTTCATTCCAGCATGACTGAGCTTTTCAAATTGACCAGTGATGCCATGTGCTTTAGCACCTTTCAGCACCACGGTCCTGCATACTGGCCTGGAGCCAAGCACAGTGCCTGGCACAAAGCAGACATCCGTTATATAAGGTGAACAAACCATGAATACTGCAGTCGTTGATGGGCCACCATTTGCCTTTCTCTTTTAACTGGTTAACAGCTACCAGGAGTTTTTCCCTAACCAAGTCCTTCCCTGTTGCCGTGTACTTCAGGTGTCCTACAAATACCTTTCCATATCCTTTACCACGTTACATTATAATTATGCATTTGCATGTTTTTCCAGCCCCATAGATTGTAAGAGCTTCAGCATCAGTCCTTTATGTAAGATGCCTGATACTCAATAACATTGCTGAGTGTCAAAATTTATTTTTTAGAGCTTTTTGGAAAGAGATACTTAGCCAAAGATACCTCATAAGATCAGTGGAGCCTGGATCCATTGCTAATTGAAATAAAATTGTTTCCTGGACTTCAGCAATAAGGGCAGAGCCATTTTCCTTTTGACACTTCCTTGAGCCGGTCAATCCCCACCCTTCAGCTTTGCATCTTTTCCAGTTGAGTCAAATTATTATTGTGAGATGGGTCTGGGCCAATCAACTGAGCTAGAGACAAAAGGAGTGAAAAAAAAGTTAACCAAGAACCACTCTTGGTGTAATGGTAAAGCTTAGTCTAAATATTGCTTAAGGACAGATTGCCTAGTATCATGCCTCGATGCAAATCACATGTGGATCCTTGAAGACGCTCTCCATCCCCCTTAGATGAGGCGCTCAGGAAAGCCTTCCTGTCAGCTGTTAGGCGATGGCTTTCTAAGGCTGTTTTCTACTTTTGGAGTCTATTTTATCCCATCTCGATAGCTATTATTTGTCTTTCATGTCACCTTCTAGGGTTCTACCCACATATAAATAACTCCAGATTTCACAGGAAGCCTGGATTCTCCACAGACTCTCAGTAATTTTCACTTCATTATGTGACTGACGAGGCTAACCCTAGGAAGAATAATTTGACTGTCAGATGGCAGACTGAATGAAACCACTTCACTTTTTAAAGGTGCCAGTTGATCTTACTGTCAAACGAGGCACTCTTCTGGCATTTTCTAGACTGTGTGTATTCATGGTCATCTCTTCTCTTCCTCGCAGGCCAGCAGAGAATGTGTGGAGAACAGGTGAACTAAGCCTACCCTGCCGTTTCCAGCTTGCGTGGCTGGTGTGGGAGTAATTTTAGTTTTATTTATAAAGGCAGAAATATTTTTTAAAGATGTTTTTCTTCCCATCCATCCCATCACTCTTCATTTTAAATTCTCAGTTAAAAACAAGCAAAAGGTTTAAGCTACAAATTATTAAGAATTTAAAAGAGACTTAGGGTTTCAATTCTCAAATGATCTCTGTTGCTTCTTATATGCTCGTTTAGGTTAGGGTCACAAAGTCAAATATCTACAGGGAAGTTTCATAGATCCATGAAACTGGCAAAGGAGAGACTGTGGTGACGTGGGGGAGTTTAAGCCCCATCCAAACAAGATAGTCCACAGAGCTCCAGATGAATTTCCACTGGCACTATTCCCACTCACACTATTTCTAGGTCCTCCAATATTTTAAAGAAATGTGAAAGCCAAACATTGTAAATGTGAGATGCTTTTATATTAAAATTCTTCGTGTTGGTAAAAAAATTACAATTTAGAAAAACAATGTGCAGATCAAACAAAACACTTCAGCAGGCTGCTAGTGGATGAATTCATCTACAGAAATCCTTAACATACAAATGTCTTATGAGTCAAAAGTTTATTTTAGCTCATTCATTTCATATATTTAACAAATATTAATTAAGCACCTTTTTTGTGCTACGTAAAGAGACTCAGTGTTGGATAAGGTAGACCCCAAGTGCTCGTGGAACTGGCAGTCTTAGGTGTTTGAGACTCGATGCCCCTTGGGATGGCCGGTTGGTTCACAAATGATAGTGGGCCTTGAGCACCCCTATGAGAGTTGTGAACTTCTTTTATGTTATTATTTCTGCAGAATAATTTTGTTCAGTCATACCTTTCTACTCAAACATCATTCATCACATTTGTATAATACCATGATTCTTAAAACAATCATTAATTTAACACATATTTATTCATTTAACTTATTTGAGAAATATTTACTGGGCACCTATTATGAATGAGATGCTGGGAAAATTAATGAGACTTTGGTGATGGGCAGAATAGATAGCTTACATCTCATGCAGAGCCTTCCACACGGGCCTGAACGCTAAGCGTATGGTGCAAGCAAGAGCTGCTATTGAGTCCCAACCCCTAGCTTGGGAATAAAGAAGAACTGGTCATCTTTTGCATCCAAAGCATTGGCAAGGCCAGGGCACCAGAGCAAAAGGGGGCGGCTCGCAGAGTAGAGATTAGTAGAGTGAAGAGCAAATTGTCATTATAACATTTTCCCTTCCAATGAAAGCCAAGGTGTCGCCTGTCCTACCTTCCCATTCAGGAGAAAAGCAGGTGTGGCAGAGAGACGCGACTTCCACAGAGAACACAGGAAGCTCAAGGAGGGGGAAGAGAAGCTCCCCTGTTCTTAGAGGCCTCTGTTTTTCCCCGAAGGTAGTATGTCTGTAACTTTATTGTGATTGCTGTCTTTCCTATTGACTCTAAACTTTGTGAAGCACAGACCGTTTCTACCTTGTCCAAGACTGTGGCCAGAGTCTGGAACATAACAGGTGCATAGTAAATGGTGATGAATGAGGAAGAAGAATTTCTCCAGGGCCATATTTCAGTAGAGAAAAGTGGTAAGTGGTATACGGTACGTGGGTTTTCACAAGAGTGAGGTAGCGAGGAGGAGGCGGGAGTGTCTGTAGGTAGGAAGGTCCATTGGGCAATACAAGTAGGGAGGGGAGGAGGTGTCCTGTCGGGGTGTAGTCCTGGATGATGACAAGGTAGATGAATAGCAGGCCCTGAAGTGGACTGACCGTTCTGTACGAGACTTTCTAAAGCTGGGTGTAAGGCAGGGGGTCCTGCGGTGAGCTTCTCAGTGAAAGACGAGTTACCACCAATAAGGGAAGGTTAAAGGAACGGAGCTTCAAAATTAGATAAAACTCACTTTGTTAAGCATAAATGTTACCAGAGCCATCCGAGGTCACCGTGTGTCAATTTGAACAGTGGGAATAGCTCATTTGCAGCGCACAATCGAATCTTTCTCATTCTGCATTATCTAAGTTTGCATGTCAAGTTCCTTGCTTTCCAGCCGTGAGTCATATAAAAGGTCAGGGTATAATGACACAACATCATGCGTGATGACAATTTTCATGATGTATTTTTCTATCCAAGATTTCTGAAAATCAATCACCCAGTTTTTAAGCATTTCTTTTTGAGCTGAGGCTGAGCAGCTGGGAGTTAGAATTTGCCATCAAACCATTCACCCTTCCCTAGCCTGTAAATGTTTGGAGAGGGGAAAAAAAAAAAAAAAGACCGGTATAAAATAATTTAGTAACCCACAGAACTCATTTAGTTTAATTTATGCTAATCATGGCATATTGGTGTACTGGCAGATAAAAATAAAGCCAGTGGAGAAGATTGCATTGAATAAACTGCAACAATTAACCCTCGAAATTATCACGTGAAATGATTTTAGCTTGCTCCTGAAAATAATCGGCCCAACCAATTGTCTTAACTAGTGATGATTAAAAAGCTTATTAAAATCTGGGATTTATTTTACATTATCCCTTTGTCCATTTGATCATGTTGTCTAATATTTTAATTATAGGGGTTCCTTCTAAAAGGTTGGGGCACAAAATTAGAATTGTATTTCATTGTTATACTCGGTTATTTGCCAAAATGTTTATAGCAGAAAGACAGCAGTCGTGTTATATGTCTCAGTGACATAAAATGACCCAAAACATCATCTTTTGAGTTGTAAGAGAATTCATAAATTATCAGATTTTATCTCATTTAGTTAGTTCCTAGACTCCCATATGCAGCATCTGTCCTCTGTATTAAGTACAATAGGATTATTATTAAATTTATTATGGAGATCAAATAAATTGAAATAACGAACATTTTGTCTACAAGTATTGTAGGCTTTGTTTCATCCTGGATTACTTCCCGAGCTGGAAAATAATCATTTTCCTGGAGGATCGGGGATATGGAAAAACAGAATCGTGGACAGTGAAAGCAGACAGAGCAAACACTGCCCTCGAACACGAAACTTTACAATAGTAAACTGCTTCCTAATGGAGAAATCCTTATTATCCTATCTGCTGTGGTATCTCTGAGGAGAATTGCTGTAGTCGTTATTTTATTTTTATCAATTTTGTTATTCACTCAGCTATTTCCCCTCACTTTAAATACAGTTAGCTGTCACCAGCTCAAATAGACCTTTCCTGGTTTCTTCCAGCTCTAAGTTACGTACTTCTTTTATGTCCCCATAGAAAGAACCCTCTCTCTATCTATCCAAAAAGTTAATAACTAATCTTCATACGTCTATGGAATTGTGTCTCCCATGACAGCATAGATGACTTAGGCCAAGAACCATGAGCTTGTTCTCCATATCCCAAGAACCTAGTATGGAGCTTAGCATAAAGTAGGTTGTCTATCAAAAGGTTTGTTGGGTGAATAAAGAAATACACAAATTGAGAATTATTTTTACCCACATTGTGGAACCCTTCACCATTCAAAGAAATAGTAGATATTTTCTAATAGTTTTTTTTAAAAAATGGCATCTGAGCTATGGTCCACAAGATTTGTCTTTTTATTTTGTTCATTAAACACAATGATTATACAGTTACTGGGAAAAGTAAAAAAAGAGTCTCATGTGTATTTTGTAGATATCACTTTAAAAATCAGATTTCTCTTAAATTCACATCTGATTGGTGAGAGGGGACTAGACTAGTATAAGAAACTCATAAAATAGACTGGAAGACTATTGAATATTGTGCACTATAAGCTGTCTTAAAGAGCGAGAGAAACAGCAATGGATCCTGTAGACATTGACTCTGACTTTGTGGAGTTTAAACTCATTCAAAGAATGATACATGTGTGATGGAGGCTGGTATATGGCTCAGCTATTATTGCTATATTGCTGCATGACACCAAAACAGAGTAACTTAAAGCAACACACAACTTTTTTTTGCTTTACGGGTCCGCGGTAGGCTGGGGCAGCTCTGTGTCAGGCTGCAGGTCAGCTAGGCTTGGCTCCAGGGCACTAGCGGGGTTTAGTGGGCCTCATTCTTCTTGAAACAGCAGCTTTGAGTCATGTAGTTCTCATTGCAAATTGCCCGAGAGGGAGGAGAAAGTGGAAACTCACTCTGCCTCCTGGGACTTCAGCTAAGAACTAGTATCTCTTCACTTCCGCCCACTTTCCATTGGTCAAAGGATGTCACAAGGTCACACCCAACTTCACTGAGTGGGAAACTATACCCCTTCACTCTAACAGGAGCTAGGGCAAAGTCAGATGCCATACAGCATGGATTTGTGATTCTAATGCAGGTAGGGCATGAAGAAGTGTGGGCACAGATTCGAGGACTCTGATGAGGCAGGAAAAGCACAGGACTGTGTTTAGTCTTCACAACCACTTCGTAAATAACACATGATGGTATTATGTAAACCATGAAAAAAGGGTGCATACTTATTTCATCACAACAGAAGTCATTGTCTTTTCATTATAGAAGTGAGAAACTTAAAGATTGTAGTGTAGGCGGGTAAAACTTCCTCTTAAACCAATGATCTTCATACACTAAAAAAATCAGGAAAATTCTGCACGGAACCACAGGCCTGGAGGGAACACACAGGCCCTCCCTAGGTCCCCTGGAATGCTACCTGTTCACTTTTTTTTTCCCTGCTTGCCTCCCTTAGTGTTTCATTAGAGTCATTTGTGAGAGATCGGACTGTGGTTTCCAAATGCAGGGGAGATTTGAATCTGTGTCCTTATCTTCCCCACTGAGAGCCTGGCCCCGCAAGCATCATTTTCTACTCACATTTGATTAGAAGTTTTCTTTATGTGACTATGTCAATGACCTTGAAAATGGACATTAAACCAGCAGCCTGTTCTATTGTTTGTAAATTTTTTCTTGCTTTGAACTTTAGCCAAGATTTAGTCTTTAACTACAAATCACACTATGTGAAAGGATTTACATAAAGAGAGGGTGTGGGCGTAAATGTGGAAGTGAGTAGAGATTTATGTGGCTTGCTTTTGATTTTATTCTCGACTCTCGATTTAGGTGGAAAATTTGTGGACAACTTATACCTTGATACCATTAAACATAATAATAAACAATAATAATAGTTAAATCCACTTTTCTAATAATCATAATGACAAGAATAACAATAACAATAATATAGCGGTATGGATAGATTACAGTGTTTGGTTGCAAACAACAGAAAATAACCCTGATTAATTTAAGCAAAAGGGAATGTATTGGAAGGCTATCAGGAATTTCTAGGATTGATAGGAAAAGGAGAACAGACCTTAAAAGAGACTAGAGGAAAAAACAGAAATCACAGTAATGGTCTTATACAGGAAGAAACTTGCTGAGGGGTCATTGCTTGAATGAATTCATACCATCTTTTTTCAGTCTTGTTGACTCTGTTTAAGATTCACATTCCTGGGAAGAAGTGTCTGCTTGACTTTGTGTGTGTCACTCGGCTGCGGTTATGAGGGCTGGCCAATGAGAAGGCCCACCAAATACATCTAAATAGAAGTCCTCCCTCCCCTAAAGGAACTCAGAATGGTGATGGCTGGGGTGATGGTTGCTGGGAAAATGAAAAACAAGGAACAGTCAGTACACTAACACAACAAATCCTTACTAAGCTTGGGCACTGTATATAATTTATATTTAATTTTTAAAAGATCTGCAAGTTGGAGCTATCATTCCCACCACATAGCCGAGTAACAATGATACTGTGCCCACTGTCTGGCCATATGCTAAATGCCAGACTTTATATGATACACTTTGCACGTAAAAAACAAAAAACAAACAAACAAAAAAACCCCGAGCTTTAGAAAAGTTAAATATCTTGCCACCAAGTTATCAATGTGGCAGTTGTCTGACTCACCCTAAGGTCTCCTTTGGAACATGGTCACATGCTGAGGAAGCTGATGATCAGAGGACTTATTAACTTTCCCAAGGCCACTAGCCAATAAGTGGTAGAGATGACTTTTATTCTAAAGCTTTCCTCATATGTCCAACTGCTCTCTGCTCATCAGATGACCAGTGAATGTACACCTGCATGTCGGTGGGTGAGTCTACTGACAGCAACAGAGCTCCAGTATGCTCCCCCAGGAAGCTCTCTGTCCCTCCCCCATGCCAAACAAGTCCCTGCCTCAGAATGTCCACATAGCTGCTTTCATCTGGACTTTCTGCCCCAGCTCCTTCTATAGCTGGCTGTTTCTCTGCCTTCGAGACTCTCTTAAATATTAGTTTCTCCTTTTCTCCTTTAGAAAGTCCATATCCCAACTTCATGGAGCTGCGTCCGCTTGCCCTTTGCCACAGCATCCTCTGATGGTCCTTATTCCTGCTGGAATTGTGCTGCTTTTCTTGCCATTTCTCTTCCCACGTTGACTCATTTAACATGTATTTTCTCCATTGTTTCGAGCAGAGCTTAGCACATAGAGGATGCTGAATAGAAGTGGATTGACAAGCACTCAGGGTATAGAAATACACAGAAGGAAAACTCATCCACACTTGGTGATCAAGATGGCTCCCTAGAGGATGCCACCTTTAAACATAGGCATTTACGCTGAGTAGAAGTGAGGAGGGCAGAGGGAGAGAGTTTTCCATACAGAAGAATTGTTTGCGTGAGACACGGATGAGGGGAGGAAGAGCGCATTGGGCATTCGAGGACTGGAGCAATTCGATGTGGGAGAGTGGGGGTGAGGGTGGGGCATGAGAGGTCATCAAGGGTGGTCATTTGCCGTTGTGTAAGTCATGGTAAGGAGCGAAGGTCCAGTCATGTTGCCAGTGTTTCCCATGTGTCTGTGCAAACACCGGTGGTATTGGACCTCAGTCATCGATCCCTAGGTGGACCAACAAGGCATCTGGACCTGAGCAGCATCATTTCTACCTCCCCCTGGATGAGGTAGATATGAGGAAGATGCCAGTTATCCACCTCATACGCTGTGCAGGGAGAGGCACTTGGGCAAGAAATGAAGTCCAACGCAGCCCCAAACACAGTAGGAGTTGTTTTCACCTTCAATTCATTTAGGCCTCATTTACCACTTAAACTACCCCAGAGGAGAGAAGACGTGAGCAGGAAGGACTGGTGGAATCTTCGGTGCTGGCTCTTCAAGCCACGCAGATTCAGGTGACTCAGGGTGTGTGCCGTCAGGGTGAGGTGGTGAGGCAGAAAGCAGGGTGTGCAGTTTGGATGTTTCATTTTATGGATCTGTCTTAAGAAACATGTTGATAACCAAGGAGAGAACTTTCCAAGTTCGTGAAAAGTGTTGGAACCTGAATATCGTGAACCAAATGAGAATAAAATACTTAAAACTCAAAGGATCGGATATTTCAGATCTCTCCTCCTTTTGATCTTTTCCCAGCAGCCCTTCATAAGGACTTCTTTTCTCCCGAAGGAACTTTGGTCTTTGTTTCATTTTCTTTTTTTTTTTTTTTCGCTTTCATTTCCGTATTTCTAGAATTTAAGGAATTATGAACCTTCTGAACTGTAAATCCTTTCTTTTATGAGACAGAGACAATGTGTTGAAATAGAAAGGGCATAAAGAATAATCGCAATAGTCATAGTAATAGTTAGAAACTGTTTCCTCCAACTTGCAGAAGCAATAAACAAGGCACAGGAAGGTTAAATAACTTACATAATATCACACAGCAAAAAGTAAGTGTCAGAACAGGACTAGGCCCCAGGCAGCATGAACGGCCCAACCTGTGTGTTTAGCCTATGGGCTCCTCCCAGAAAGCGAAGCAGACCCGATGCGAGTCTTAGCGTTGCCTCTAATTAGCTGTGTGACTTCTAGAAGGTGACTTTGTTCCTCTGTGTCTCAATCTCTCAACTACGCAGCAAAGACAGCAATGGGGGCTACGATCTCGGTGTTCTCGGCACCATCTATGCTAAGTGCCTAGCCTCGTGCCTGACGAGTAGTGGGAAGGCATTTTAGTCTGACTACTGTTTATCATGTTATTATTTTCAAGAAACCACTACAAAGTTGATGTCCATGACCTGTCCAAAGTTACATGGCTGCGCATCTCACACAGTCCTTTCTACCCTTTTTCCATCTACTTTGCTTCACTTCTGGGAGCGTAATGAGTGGCGAGGCTGGTCTAACTGATCAGCTAGAAGGGCACCTACTGCGAGTTTAGGTCTTTGTTGTGAAGCTGAGCTGTTCAGTAAAGATTCTGGTAGAATCAGAATGAGCCCTCTGGAGAGGTCACTGGATTTGCTCCATGTGGCTGTTGACAAAATTTTATTTTGCCTTTTGCTTATCAAATAATCTGGACCAAGTGGCTTCATAGGAAGGAAACATCATATTCCCTGCCTTGTCTTGAATTCCATCTCGGCCACCTCTTAGCATTGTAACCTTGGCTCATTATTTAACTCTTCTGCGTTTGAGTCTTCTCAGCAATAAAATGGAGGTAATAAGAGCCCCTCTCTCACAGGACTGTTCTCAGTAACAAATGAGTTAATATATATAAAACACACTTAAAGCAAAATGAGGCCTGTTTATATTAATGTAGTTCAATTTAGGCTGCGATTTGCTCAGTCATTTGTCCCTTTTCTTGTGTTAGCTGATGAGGACATTTATTGTTATCTATTCAGTAGTGGGCTTTAACTTTCTTTATGAAGTCATTACCTACACATTTTTTTTTTTTTTTTTTTGGTATTGAACTGGTCCAGGAGATGTCGGCAGTGATCCCTTTTACTTACAATCCAATGAGACTTAGTTTTCACATCCAGGCCTCCAACGTTGTGTCTTTACAAGGAGGCACAAGCGAGAGAATTCCAGGGCCCTCTCACGAGACAGCCTGCCTTCTGCCCAGGCTAACTCGACTCACTCCAAATTAAGATCATCTTCGAAGACATGATGTGATTACATAGGGAACTCCACTCGACATAGAACAAGTACGGAGATTTTGTTTTAATCCACTGGCAGTTTCCGGTGGGAAAGCAAGTGGTGATTGTTTCTCAGGTCGGAATGTGTGTGTGCATAAGTGAAATGTGTGGTTGGGTTTTTTCCCTAAGATGTTTGGCACTTCTCAGGACCCGGGTGTCTTCTTACATGGCAACCAAACATCTTTAACATCAAATAAAAAGAGCTTGTATGTTCCGAGTTACCTCAAGGGTCACCTGTATGGAGTTTGGAATTTCCAAAAGGAAAATGAGAAGCTGGCCATCCATTAGGGTTGCCAGTTAGAATTCAGGGCATCTGTGCAATATTTGAGACATATTTACACCAAAATGTCTTCATTTTTCAAAAATCTGACATCCAAATTGAACTGGGTATTTGTACTTTTATTCGGTAAGTCTGGCAGCCCGACCACCTATGGGTTCTAAACAGATGCAGCATCAGACATCTTGCGAACAGAGTGCATCATGGGACTTCTAGCCTCTCAGGCATTCTTCTGTACTCCCTCCCAGAGAGGAGGAAAATGAAGCACTAAAAGGCTCAAGTTTTTTATTGGAGTAATGGTTATTTTAAAGCTATAAATCTATTTTTTGCCTTTTCTTTCTTGTTCCTCTTTTCTGTTTTTGTTGTTGTTTTTTTTTTTTCTTTTTGGAGGTTGGAGTTATTGCCTTATTTCTCTCACTATTCTTAGTGTAGTTTCTCTGTATTTCTAGATATTCTATATGCCTCTTCATCTTAAATATTCTTCATGGGAACACATCTCTATTTGCATAATGGATGTTGAGACAAGGCCATCATATACCTAATTACATAATAAAAGTCAATGGAAAATGGTATTGATATACAGAACTTAGTTTAAAGGCAAACTCACAGAAGTGCATCTTATTCTCATGCACTGGAAAAAAATGCTTTTTACTTGATAATATCAGCAGACAATGAAATCTGTGCCAGGATTTATTACACAATTAGTTAGTGATGATCCTTATCGTGTAGTGTTGGTTTGATTTTCGTAGCGTGGATCGAAAAGATTGGTGGAATTTTTTATTTCAAATGTGTTCACTTTATTACAAAGTCATGAGAATACACTGGGAGACAGTTTTGGGCTCTGTCTTAGGAGGAACGAGCTCACATTAAGGTGAAGAATGTGCAGTCCCCAAAGATGCCATCATCTTGTGCCCTTGACCTTTGTGTGTGCTGCTCCTCTGCCCAGACCACCTCTTATTTGAACAAATAAATAAAAAGTTGTTTAACAATATTAAGAGCTGACTCTTAAAATAGGAATCTCAGTTCCAGTGGAGGCTGACAGAGAAGCTGGCTGATCTTACATCAGAGCTGTCAGGGGAGAGATTCTATCAGTGACTGGTAACTTTTCCTTGATTTTCTTTAAGGGCCCTTTTATTGCCATGACTCTAGGAATTCTGTCTTCCATGTAACTACTATTGACTGAATGTTTGTGTGCCCCTGCAATTCATATGTTAAAAAACTAATTCCCAATGCGATGATGTTTGGAGGTGAGGCCTATGAGAGGTGATTAGGTCATGAGGATGGAAACTTTTGAATAGGATTAATGTCCTTAAAAAAGAGGTAGAGAGATTTCCCTTGCCCCTTCTGCCACGTGAGGACGCAGTGAGAAGACCTGGCTGTCTCTGAACCAGGAAGGAGGCTTCACCAGATACTGAATCTGCCAGCCAGTGCCTTGACCCTGGACTTCCCGGCCTCCAGGACTATAAGAAAGAAACTATCCAATCTATGGTATTCTGTTATAGCAGCCCAAATGAACTAAGACAATGACTTTGTTTCTAATGAGATCACTGAGATGCTTATTACATGAAAAATAAATCATTGCCTAGGAACATTAACGAAAATAATAAGTCTGCATTTATACAAATTAAAAACTTATCTGTGTGGCAAATAAAAATACACTAATAAATAAATATAAATTGAAAAGAAAAGTGACAAACCAGGAAGAAATATTTGCAATATGAATCATAAAGCAAATTTCCTTAATTTACAAAGAACCCACAGAAAAGAATAAGAAAAAAAATGAACAACCCAGTAGAATAAAGAGCAAAGGATATGAAAAAACAGTTTAGAAAGGAATGCAAATAACCAATAAACATATGAAAAGATGCTCCATCTCATTCATAATTAAAAAATGCAAATCAAATACAACAAGGAGAAATTTATCAGATTGACAAATTACCAAAAAGTTTGATGATAATGGGGACCTGGGAGGTGTCTGGAAAGCATTATCTGCATGGGGAATATGTGGGAGTTCAAATGGTAACATCGATTCTTAGGATAATTTGGCAATATCTATCAAAATGATGTTGCTCATATTCTTTTGACTCAATAATTCTACCCCCAGGAATTTTCTTTACTAAAGTTGCACCTAGTGTATCAAGACATATATTCTGGAATGTTTGGTGAAATATTATTTGTAATTTCCAAAACATAGAAAAAAAAAACCCTGAAAATGATCAGTTACCAGGATACAAGATAAATAAAAATAAACTATTTTTGCAAGTCAGTTGGATGAAAACAATAAATAACAGGGTAGGTCCTCATGTGCTTATGTGGAAAACTCTCCAAGATGTATTATTAATAGAAAAAAAGTACAACATAGAACGGTGCATAAATTATGATTCATTTTGTTTCAATATAAAGAAAGAGTACACAGCGGCAAAGGGGAATTTATTTTTCAACTAAGACTCAATGCCTACAGTGTTCTAAGTACTTACACAGGAGCTGGCATTGCAATAGTGAGCAAATTTCTATCACGTCATCTTGTTTTTAATTTTCTTTATGCTTCTTACCACTGCCTAAGCCAATCCTACTTATAAGTTTTTTTATCTTCTATCTGCCTTCTCTTACTAGGGCGTCAGCGAAAAGAGCAAGAACTTGGTCCATCTTGTGTATCAGGGATGGGAATGACCATGGAGCCAACTCTAGCTCCATCGAGATCAGAGATAGAGGGTTCAGACAGAGGGAAGTCAAGTGCCAGCCAAGTCCCTAAGGCAGGAACACAGATGGTGGATTTGAGAGGAGCTGGGAGGCCAGTGAGGGTGGAGGAGGAAAAGCCAAGGAGACACGGGTAGGGGCAGGCAGGGAGCAGAGGGCAGATCCCACAGGGCCTCCGAGGCCGTAACGAGGAGCTGGCTTCATCCTTTAAGTTTACTAGGGAGTCACAGGCTTTTAAGCAGAGGAGTGACTCGATCCGATTTATATTTTCCTAAAATCCTTTCAGCTGCTGTATGAAGGATGCATTGGAGGAGCAGTGGAAAGGGCAGTCAAGTCTGTTGCTGTGATCCAGGAAAGATGCTGGAGGGCCTGGGAGAGCAAACCAGAGTATACGCTTGTTTAGATGACTTAGAATGATAGGTAGTGGTTAGTTACTTTCGGCTGGAGAAAGTGGTAATCAATCTAGGTAGTGGGAGCTGCGTATCTCTAGCCTTAAGGTGCAAAGCATCCTCGTGATGCAAACTTCTGCTTGGTAGCATGTGATTATGGATGTGAAGAAAAGTTACCTGAGGTCACGGGTGAAGGCCACAGGTAGCTGCCAGTCATGCGTAAAGTTTATGCTCAACAGAGGCTTTTTGATATTCAAATTGAAAGTCATATATTTGAGAAAAATTGTGAATAAATGAATTTATTTTAGGAGGATATAGTCCTACCAAGGCAGACTCATGGCGTGGAGTATTTAGTAAAGACAAGATTTTTGAGGAACTTGTAATTCATGTTACCAAAGACAAAAATATAGCACTTCTCAGTCCTTGCAGCTCATTCTGCACTTGGTCACTGTGGCATCCACGGAGGCTCCAAGGCACCATGGCCACACTCTTTCCCCTCCCCCGGCAGCTGACCTGGTCTGTGGACTCAAGAAGTGAGCTCCAAACAGGACATATTAGAATGGCCTGGGCGCCTTTTTTTAAATGCATGTCCCCTGGCACCACCCCAGACCTACTGAATCCAAAGCAATACGGGTGGACTGTGGGGATCTGCGTTTTTGTAAGTCCGCGTGAGTCTAAGGCAGATGCTGGGGCTGTGGGAGCCACCCGTTGGCAGCACGGTGGCAGCTGTCATATAGACCCGTCGTGGAATGGGCTTGATAGCGTCTCTAAAAACCTGTTTTCACAATCACAGATTGCAAAAATGACACCTTGATGTGCAGAGACAGGAAATGTACCTTCTTTCTGACCAATTTACAATAGAAAGACATGGGGGTCTATTGTCAATCTGCTGGCATCAAATGTCTCCGGCCACCCTGACTCTCTCAGCTCTTCTCACCTGGATTTTTAGCTCGGGTTTCTCAAGGGCTAAAACCAGGCTGTGGAGAGACAACCCATTTCGATTCTTGAGGCTGACTTTTTCTTTTTCTTTTTTTTTTTACAATATATTAAATCCTTGCCCAGAAAAGTTTCTTCATTGTAAGTGGAAACTTCAGTAATTTTTGTTTAATTTTGTCAAACAGAGTAATCATAGTTTAGTACTGAAACATGGGCTACTTATTGCAAAAAGGACGGGGACCGCTTGCTTCTAGGCTGCCGTATCCCACCAGGTACAGAATCCATTCTTCCTCACGGCCCTGCTAGGAGCTGAATGATGGTGCAAACCCGAGTGCCCCTCAGCCGCTCGTAAGGGCTGAGAGGTCCCTGTGCCCACCTTCCTTTCCTTCCCACCTCACTCTCTGAGGCCTTCCATGCTCCAGAGTCACTCTAGAACTGCCTGAGGGTCAAGTCCAGGATCCTGGTGCTCTGATACCTGCTGATTCAGCCCAGGTGTTGTCAAACCACAGCCCGAGGCCCAAAGCAGACCCAACCCAGGCCCAACCCTTTCTGTGTGTAGCTTGCCAGCTAAGAATGGTTTTTACATTTTAGAAGCCTAGGGAGAAAAAAATCAAAAGAAGAATAATGTTTCATGGTACATGAAAGTTATACGAAACTCACATTTTAGTGCCCATGAGTAAAGTTTTATTAGCGCACAGCCATGCCCAGTTATTTACACATCATCTATGGCCGCTTTCAGTCTGTGAGGGCAGATTAGTCATCACGGCAACCTGATTGCCACCAAACCTAAAATATTTATCATTTGGCCTTTTATAGAAAAAGTGTGCTGATCCCTGTTTGATCCATTCTGATTAGATGATGCTCGTACTAAAAGCCATTTCGATACATTGTAAAGCATTGCGATTTTTTGGTGTAATTTTTTTTGCAATGTTTTATAAGGCTTTTTATTCTTTTACAGGCTTTGCTAACTTCTTGCTAAGTCTGATCGCCTTTCATAGTGTGTCTCTAGTTCTATGATAGCTCCTGACTGCCGCAGGGAGACTGGGGAGGGACACTGGTGATGCCGAAACTGAGAGCAGCTGTCCCTCAGTGTATTCCCGCCCCCGCGAAAAGGGAATGCAGCAATTCCCATTAATATATGCATTTTGTTTTTTCTTTCTGCTGAGGCACATGTACCCACGCTGATACGAATCAGGGCAAAGTGCAATTACATCAGGTCACCTGACACACTAGCCTTTTCTCTCCGTCCCAAGGAAGCAAACTGGGATGCAAATTTCTGGGGATAACCTTTGGTGTTTACACAAAATGAAGCATGCATACTTTGAACAGTGTAAGTTGCCCATTGCTGCCCCTTTTGGCTGGTCACGTCAAGCCACTGAGTCTGAGCAACAGCTGAGAACACAGTTCCTGTGGACCACTTCTGGGGCTGCCGGTGCAATCTGCGGCTGGTTTTATTTTGTTCTGCCTCAAAGGTGCAGAACTTAGCTGAACGCCCACACTGCGAGGATGCTTCTTTAGTCGGGAGTTGGTCCTCACATTTGGAATAATTTACTGGAAGGATTTTAATGGATTCCTGACCCCGACAGTTGCTTGTGAAAACAGCATTTTACAAGCACATTGCTATATTTACTCATACGTTCACACTTTCCTCTGATTTTGAGAAGAAACTCAGAAGGGGCTTTCCCTGTACCCTCCGCCCCCTTCTCTTCATGCTTCTTTACCCTCTGTTTTAAGAACACCGACTGATCACAGCTGGGGGTAGAACATATGACGGAGAGAATACTCACTGCATGAAAGAGAAGTATCATTGGAGTTCATGTTTATTTTAATGGAGGGTGTTTCTATGAAGAAAGCAAAACACTGGATTAGGCCTCTGAGTTTTCCACATCTGGGGAAGGTCCGCCAAGTTGGCTCATGCAGCGCGTCCTGCAAGGCATCTCCCCTCCGAGCCTTTCCAGATCTCAGCAGGGCCCACCTGGTCTGAAACTTGCAGTGAAGTGTGTGCTGCAGGCTCTGGCATGAAGACAAAACTCTGCATGAAAACCGGTTGCATCTTAATTTATCATGGAGGTTGTAGCACCATATGGCTTAGATTTATAGCTGGATTCTCCCTGTGCCACAGTGTGCACATATCTGTTACATGTGTACAAAGCACCTACCTACCTTCCAGGGTTGCTGTGTGGATTTAAAGTGCTGATACAGCGAACATGCTTAGGACAATGCCAAGAATATAATCAGCATTTAATGAACACTGGAAAGTTATGATTGTGACTCTTATTTTTATCAGTGTGGGAAGTTTATGTTTTTTGGCACCGGTTTAGAAGGGGGAACAGAAAGTGCTTGTGCAGGAATCTCTGTACTTCCCTTTTCCTCTGCCTTCCATATTCCAACTCTCCATTACTATTATTGTTGCTATTATTATGGTGCAAATTGTTTAGCCTTGAGCTTTGATTATTCCATAGATTCCTCTAGCATGGCTTTGTAACTTGAGGTCCAGAGAACCCCAAGGCGGGGCCTTGGTGGCCTGTCGGTGCCCTGAAAACATATACGAATTTTTGAATATGTTTGTGTGCTTGTGCATTTTTCTAGGGACAGAGTCTATAGATTTTTGTCACAGTCCCAAAGGGATGCAGGCCACAAAAAGCGTAAGAATCATTGCTCTGCAGGTAACCTGTAGTTCAAGGGCACGACCCTACCAGAAGATTCTAAGGATATAACAGTTGCCTGTTCTCGCTAAAGATTCTTAGGTACCAGAATTCGTGAGGCTCAAATAAAATGATAACTCATAAATATACAGGTTATCGATTCACATTTTGGTCTCTTCTGGGACTCACTCCCTCACGTCTCATGACATGGTCCTTGCTGTCGATATCTTACACGAGGCAAAGGTCCCCGAACCTCATTTTATTTGCTTACCTTTTATGAGAATTACAGGGAGACTGGTCCAGATAATTACCTAATTCTCACTCTAAAAATAAATGGGACTTGGAGGCGGGTGGGGGGAGAGAGGGAGTTTGGAGAGTGAATACTTTTATACTGTTTTCTACCACAAGGAAGATGGGAGTTAATGAAAACGATCACAGCAAGGAACAAATTACTTTGGGTTTTTGTAGCAGACGTCAGTCCTCACACATACACATATGGTCACTATACATATCCACAAAGAAAGCAAAAGTGAATCAGGCATAATTGCCAGCTTAGCACAGGTAAAATCTGCCTTGTGGACCGTGATGCATTTCTGAAACTCATCAGGACAAACGATTGTCCCGGCACTTCTTCTTGGCTCTGTGTCCCCACTATGCTCACCTAACTGGACAGATGAGATGGTGGAAAATTCCAAACTGAACAGGTTTTTTTCTTTTCTTCCCCCTGCAGTGCTGAGCTATACCAAAAAAAAAAAAAAAAAAGGAAAAAAAAAAGTATTTTTTTCTTTCCACAGCAAAGAAAAAAAATTAAAGTTGTATGACTGTTATAAATATTACATGCTCAGGGCATCAGTACCTGTATATCTCCACGTTCCAAGGCTAGGTTGGAAGTAACCCTTTTTCTGCTGGTGTTGGATTTTACACTTGCTGTATCTCTAAGGATAAGCTTGCATGTAACTTTTTGTTTGTGTATTTTAACAAGAGACTTGATAAGACATCAACTATGCTTATTTTGAAGGTCTCAGCGATTAACTGAAGGTGGTTATCTGTTTTATATCCTCCAGGCATGTGTCAGTGTATTTACATTTAAATTCTACTTCATCAAATTAAGGTGTAGAACTAAGGAAGTTGATATACACCTATATGTTTTGATGTTTTGATGCTTGTATGAAAGCTCTTTTTATATAGAATTTTCCCCTCCAAGTACATGTTTTCGCCTCTCATGATGAAGCAAATGGTGCTATGTCCACATTTTATTTATGATATTTCAAAACTGTGGTTCTCAGGTTATCACCACAGTATCGCCGCAGTAAAGTCACTGGAACGTCACAGAGGAAAAGTCAAGAATCAACTTGATGTAATCACAAACAGCATTGGTAATTAGCAGGTAGAGAAAGGATATAAATAAGATTCAGGACAGGGAGCAGCATCTTGAAAGATCATTAATTAATTTAAGCAGAGAGGGGATCCGTGGCAGAAGCAATGGAAACCTGTACATGTCAGACACCCAAATTCCCTTTGATGATCATCATCACAAAAAGAAAATGGGTCAACTTCTCCCTTTCATTTTAGGATGAAAAAATGGTAGAATCAGAGTTTAGAGGATGTTGATTGCCTCTATTCCTGGAAGAAAAGGTCTGAAACAAAACTCGCCAAAGCCGATTGGCCAGGTTGAGATTGACCTCAGACATGCAAGTTCTTATTCTAGACATGAGGTAGTGCATTGTTCCTATGTGCAAGAAACGATGGTGTTTGTTCTTATAATTCTGATTCCATCTCCTTCTTTCTGTCTTGTGGCTAACAAGTCTCCTCCACCTAATGGGTAGCATCCTGTAAATGCCTGGAATAGCACACACAGTCTTTATTTACAGAATAGCCTATTTTCCTTCAGGGCAGAGAACTTCACGACTCTGAAAATTTATACTTGCAAAGCGGCTCTGTGTCATGATTATTCTTTTAGTTTCAGAATCTAGTACAATTCCATCTACATGGTAATTCTTGATGAACTATTTGTTGAATGAGTGAATGAATGAATGAATGAATGATACTTTCTCACGGAAGAGATGTAGCATGGTCCAGCTGAAAGAGGAAAGACTTCAAAGCCTTAGAGGCAAGCAGACCCACCTAACTTTATCACCTTGGTTTCCTCATTTCTAAGATTTAGATAACGTTGCATTTACGCCACAAGACTTAGAAATCATTATTGAAAATAGTTTACTCGGCATACGATAGACTATTAATAAATGGTGAGGGGGCTTATTTTTTAAAGGTATGGGAGGGAATCTGTGATAGCTTTTTTAAAACCTAGGGGAAACTGTCCATCTGAATCAAATTTAATTTCTTTCTAGTCAATTAGAGAGTGGTTTTAAACTATATTTAAAACACTTCTAGAATCCTACTCTTTCAAACTTCAAGTTTTACCCCAGTATGACTTAAGCTACTGAAGCATAACTCTGAGTCTATCTCCCAGAAATTTCTCCTGTTTCAACTCTCAAGTTGAAGGTTCTAATCACACTTAGTTGATAGGATTTATATTTGTGTTTGTCCTCTTTCCCCTGAGCCTGAAGACTGTCCCCTGGATAAGGAGGACCAGTCCCAGCTCCTAAGATGATTATAGCAGGTGGAAAACACCATAGATCTTCCAAGTGTCTGTTGGTATGTGATTGAGAAATCGTGGCCATAGCAGGTGTGGCACTGTTTATACCACGCATCTGTCTGATAAACTTCTCTGTGAGCTAGAGTGAAGACAGTGTGCTCTTTTTTTTTTTTTTAAGAGCATTATGGCTAGTGGAGATTAGCTCAATCATCTTTATTTATTTGATTTATTTAAGTTGATTGGGTGCACGGATGGCTGTCACCCAGTTTGGGCTGACGCTTTCTGCAGCCCCTTCTGAAGCTGCTTTCTGCTGAGATTTTCTCACTAAGCATGTTATTAAGGAAGGTAGAGCTCTGTCGATAGATTTTCACATTTACAGCTTCAAGGCCCACCTGTTCGTAGAACTTTCTAACCAGACACAGTCGACTCTAATAGGTTGTATAATATAAAGGGTGTGATTTAGAGAAAGAACAAATAGAAACCATTAAGTCTCCAAATACATCATAATTCATTTGCAATCTAGACAAGATTGTATTACAATAAAAAGCTACTCATTTCTTGAGCTCAGCGGGTCCTGAATACTATTTCATTTAATCATCACACTTGTCCTAACTGGATGAGTTTACTTCCCCTATATTTTGGTTGAGAAAACTGAGGCGGATTTAGAAATTTAACAAGAGTCAGAAATATCATAAGTGAGAGAACCAAGATTTGAACCCAGGTCTATCAGATGTGTGTCTGTTATGTCTAAGGCTCCTCTCTAGTGCTTATCCTTGGGGAGCTCGCAGGCTGTTATACAAACGTAACTATAATACAGAGTCAATGTGGCACCATGAGACAGTTTATGTAAAAAGACAGAATGGGGACTCTAAAGAGAAGAATTCATAGAAGAAGTAGTGTGTGAGCCAGACATTAAGAAATCAATAGGAATTTCCCAGTTTTGTTTGCCCTCTGTGGGCCAGGCAAGTCCCACTATGGGCGGGCGCTGACAGAACATTGGGGAGATGTGACAAAGGAGCCAAGAATATACAATGGGGAAAGGACGGTCTCTTTAGTAACTGGTGCTGGGAAAACTGGACAGCCACATGCAGAATAATGGAACTGAACCGCTATCCAAAAAATGTAACTCAAATGGATTAGAGAGTTCAGTGTGAGAACTGAAACCATAAAACACATAGAAAAAACAGGTGGTCAGCTCCTTGACATTGGTCTTGGTGATAACTGTTTGAATGTGACACCAAAAGCAAAGAAAGCAAGAGCAAAAATAAACAAGTGGGACTGCATTGAACTAAGAAGCTTCTGGATAGCAGAGGAAACCATCAACAAAATGAAAAGGCAGCCTTCCAAATGGGAGAAAATATTGACAACTCAAATATCAAATAAGGGGTTAAAATCCAAAATAGAAAAAGAACTTAACTCAATAGCAGAAAAAAACAAACAATTTGATTTAAAAATGGGCAGAGGATCTGAATAGACATTTTTCCCAAGAAGACATACACATGGCCAACAGGTACGTGAAAAAGAGCTCAGCATCACTCATCACCAGTGAAATGCAAATCAGACCATGTTGGCGAGGATGTCGAGAAAAGGGAAGCCTTGTACACTCTTGATGGGAGTGTAAATTGGTGCAGCCACTGTGGAAAACAGTATGGAGGGTCCTCAAAAATGAAAAATAGAACTATACTATTATACAGCTCAGTAATTTCATTTTGGGGTATTTATCTGAAAAAAATAAAAGCATTACCTCAGAAAGATACCTGAACCCCCATATTCATTGCAGCATTACGTACAATAGCCAAGATATGGAAGTGACCTATGAGTCTACTAATGGATGTATGGATAAGGAAAATGTTGTGTATGTGTACACACACACACACACACACACACATACACACACACGCTCACACACCACAGAATATTATTCAACTATAAAAAAGAAAAAAATCTTGCCATTTGTGACAAAATGGATGGCTCCTGAGGGAATTATGCTAAGTGAAATAAGACAGACAGAGACAGACAAATACCATATGATCTCACTTATGTGCGGAATCTAAAAGCAGACCCACAAACCACAGCCCAGCTCACAAATACAGAGACCAGATTGGTGGTTGCTAGAGGGGGGTGGGGGTGCAGGTGGGAGAAAAAAATGAAGGTGGTGACAAGATACAAACTTCCAGTAATAGAATAAATAAGTCCTGGGGACGTAATGGACAGTATGGTGACTATAGTAAATAATATGGTATCGCATATTTTAAAGTTGCCCAAAGTGTAGATCTTAAAAATTTTTCATCACAGGAAAAGTAAATTTTGTAACTATGTATGGTGATGGATGTTAACTAGACTTATTGTGGTGATCATTTTGCAATATAGGCAAATCGAGGCTGTTATTATCACTATACCCGAAACTACTATAAAGTTAGATGTCCACTATATCTCAGTAAAAAAAAAAAAAAAAATTAATTTTTAAAAAATTTGGAGAGAGAAGGAGGGTAGAAGCTAGAGTATTCCCCACCCTCTCTTTTGGGTGTTGTCGCTAAGAGAGGCCGCATCTCTTTTGTGATCCAGCTCTCATGAGTGGTCTTTCCCTCCGTATCCCACCCACGATGGGTCCAGCTCCCCCCAGATGAAGCTCTACAGTGCACAGCTTCCTGCTCTGGGTAATTTCTATATTGCTTACTGTCCCCAATACGTGGTCTCAATCGGGGACAGTAAACGCCATCTGTGAAAATAATTCCCTGTGTTGTATTTCCTCTGCTTGAAATATCTAAAATGTTTTTGTTGTTGTTGTTTATTTGACTGGATCCAGCCTGATGCAGAATCCCAAACTATAAAACGGATGTATTTTTTCATATTTTAAAAAACTGTATTGGAAGGAAAATATCAGGACCTGGACATTTGCACGAGGAGAGAAGGCTTGCTAGGGGCAGGAGTAGGAGGCAGAGATCCTGAATATGGACTATAAGATCCTGTTCTTGACATTGAGCCTGCAGATCGGGGGTGGAGAACCTTACACAGGGTGGACACCTCATTGAAATTCAGCCCATTATCTGTTTTGAACACAGTCGAATTGAAAAAGCCCCAGACTAGGTCTCCTGGACAAGTCATTCAAGATGCTGTAAGAAGCAAAGCTACATAATAATGTTTTTTTAAAAAATTATTATCAGATCCCATATTATAAACTAATGCCATAACAGTCATTATAGCTATAGAGCAAAATGCCATTCTCTGCTTTTTAAAGAAAACAATAAGAGGGAAAGTGAGAGCCTATAATTTCTTACCTGTCTGGTGCGTGGGCTGTGGGGACAGATCCTGTGGCCTCTGTCACTCTCTGCTGTTCAAGCAGCCTTAAACACTTACACATCCCGTAAATTAAAATGGAAGTTCCTCACTTGCACCAGTGTTATGGCACCTGCTCACCTCCGGCAGGTGATGGAGAAGCATCTCCCCACCCCTGCTCAGGAAGGACTAGAATGTACTTGATTTCCTCATTTGGACTGAAGGAGATTTTCTCCTTTCTTAACTTCCTCAGGGGTCCCAACACGCAATCCTTACGCTGCTTTCCGCCTCTTGTCTGCCTCGCCCCCTCCCAAAGAAAGAGCTATGCACCCAATTAACTCAGAGCCCAGCCCATGGACCCAACGGCGAGCAGCCCGTGCAGTTTGGAACAGGCCCCGATATGCACCCCATCAAGCAGGCCAGTGTGATGTTCCTACGTGCTTTTCCTTGCCGTGGTGAACGTGCCTGCTCTTGTCAGCTGCTCTGTCCCAGTCCACACCCATCTCTTTATTCATATTTGAACGGGTTCTTTTAACTTTGCTGGGTGGAGGCCGCTAGTGTATGCAGAGTCATTGCAGAAGCAACAAGGGCTTCGGGGTCCAACAGACTCGAGTTCAAATCTCCATTCATGCACTTCCACATCCTATAACTTGGACTGATATGTGGAAGTCTTTACGCTTCATTTTTTCATCTGACTCTTAAAGTGGTTCTGAAGCGAAGATTGATGTAAAGAAATCTAGCCCAGCGCCTGACACTTATCGGTGTTGAATAGGATGATACTATTCCGCAGTATGTCTGTCAATAATGTGTGTTGGATTGGATAAGGGCTCATTCTCCACCAGTTACTCCCCACATTTTTGTTTATGGTGAGCAAGGTGAATTTCAGTTACAAAGCATGCTAATGTCTCCATCCCAAAAACTCACGAGATAGTTCCTAGAATCACATGTTCTCACAGTTTAACTTTTCCCTGGACTCTGATCTAGGCCTAGCACAGTCCCCCGCATAAAAAAGATACCAAGAGAGAACAGGAGTTCTCTGAAGGACTCATGCTCGTTAGCTGGTCGTGGGTAGGTATGTCTCCCAGTGGAGTCTGCTTTGGTTTGGTTGCTGAGGAAATCCAGACCTACTTATATAGTCCTTAAATCACCCTCTTTCTATTTATTATTATTCCCATGATTGAAAATAGTATTCTTAATAAGAAGCATGTGGCATTATATTAATGAAATTAATGCTTCCTTTTTTAAGTTTAGAGAGGAAAATCATATGATCTAAAAACTGGAAATCCTCCCTTCTTACCCCATATTTCATCAATGAAAAAAAGAAAAAGAAAAAACAATTTATTCTCAAGCTTGCTCGCTAAAAGCATTTGGGATGAAGATGAAGGAAGGTGGGTGACAGAAGCAAGGGAAGAAGAGTATGAGACCGAAGAAAATAGGTCACACTTTGAAAGAGTGAAAACTGGATGAATGACAAAAATGTGATTTGTAGCAAGAACAAGGGCATGCACTAAAGACAAAAACAAAAAAAATCAAAACAGTCATTTTATCCCTGGACCAGTAAATGACTGGCAACCTGACTATAACAAGCCAATCCTTCATTGATTGATTGATTGATGAATTGATTGATTGATTGATTGATTCATTCAAAAACATATAATGTTCGCCTGCCATAGGCAAGATTCTGTCCCAATGTCAAGAACAATCCGGTATTCCTTATTTGTTCTGACTGCTTCCCTGCTTTATCCGTCTTCTGAGAGTTTAGTGGTTTAGGAGGAGCAGTCTCTGATTTTCAGGTTCACGAGAAAGTTTGTTTCAGATTCCCTGCCTCGGTGTGTTACCTTTTCTGCCCAAGAGATTCTCTTCTCGGCTCTTAAGATGCATGCCTAAGTGCAAGAACAGTCTGTGGCTCCCGGCATGCTTTGTCTTTGGGTACATTATATCAGCCTGTGGAGCCTCAGGCCTGCGTCAGTGAGAATGAGAATCGTAATGCCAACTGCAGAGCAAGGCCGTAAAGGTAGAAAGAAGAAACGTCCCAAAATGCCAGCATGGTGACTGGCACAATGGAGGTGATAAACTTTCATCCTAATTGTGCATTCTTCAGCCCTCTTTTAGGATGTGCGTTTATGGCTTAATCTGTGATTTAAAAAACAAAAAACAAAAAACAAAACGAAAAAACAAAAACCCAGCCACAAGGAAGGGAGAAACTGGACGATAGTTCCATGAGCATCTAATGAAGGGGAGTTGGGAGAATCTCCATTTATGGCCACTCCCTGCTTGGAGCTTTCTGCCCTGTGGGAACTAAAGTCTTGAGATTTTGTGATGAGCCTTGATCTGCCACATTTATGTTTTTTGCCTTTGACTTGTTTTTTGATGATCACTTGCTGAAGAATGCTTCTAGATTCTAAAGGGTTAGGGGTAGTTTCGATCGTTATAACAGGATAATTGTAGTGAAGAAAGTTTCCTTAAATTAGTCATGGAATCCATACTGGATTCAGCTCACATCGATACATTAAACCTGCTTCTGGCCTCCTGCTGCTTGCTTTTGCATACATTATTTCCTTAAATCCTGCCAGGTGTTAGATCCATTGCAAAGTTGAGGAGATTGAGGCTTACGCAGTTTAAGTAACTCATCTAAGGTGATATACTTAGCCAGCTGTAGGGCTGTGTGCTCTGAGTCCAAGTCTAAAGTATTTTTGCAATACAGTTAGCTTTCCAGTTTAAAAAGAACTCAAGAGATGTAAAGGACGTTTGAGGTCATCTTGCCTAACTCCCTGATTTTAGAGAAACAGAAACAGGCCTATTGAAGTTAAATGAGACAAGTAAGATCACAGGCTCCACACTGACAGAACCAGAATTAGAACTTGGTCTCCTGGATCTCAAACTCTGCTCGTTAGCAGCTGGTAAATATCTCTCCCCTTCATCACCTGTTTATAATGGAAAACTTATTTATTTTATTGAAGCAGTTTCAAACAAACCTGAAATATCCAGCTCCAAAAGAAGAAAACTGAGGTTCTTTTCCAGCCGTGGGCGAGAAAGTTTTCCGTTTTGTGTTTTCTGCCATCTCGTCTCTAGTTTAGGGATCTATAAACTATAGCCTGTGGGTCAGATACTGTTTGTCACTTGTTTTTGTAAATAAAGTTTTATTGGAACACAGCCATGCCCATTTCTTTACACGTTATTTATGACTACTTTCTGCTTTCCTGCTACAGAGGCCAAGTTGAGTAGTGGGGACAGAGACTACATGACTCATAAAACCTAAAATATTTACCGTTTAGCCCTTTACAGAAAATATTTTCCAATCCATGCTGTAGTTGGTACTTCTTGTTGGCCTAGAGATTGTAATTTCTATTTTTAATAATTTTTTTTTCACTCATGTAGAGTGTGGAGATACTCTTCTCAAACATAAAATCAAAAATCCAAAAGTTTCTACTGGACACAAGACTGCATTTACTAAATCTAGACTTTTCTTTGCCTGAGAAAAACATATTTAACAAGGTTTCGCCATCTAGATAACAACATGACACTTTTTCAAAGTGTTTTTGCCCCTATAAAATAAGAAATATAACTCTGTCAACAGCTCAATAAGCTAAAATATGATGAATGAGCAATCGAGAAATATATACATATTTTGTGGAATATTCTTGATGAGTTGAATTCTACCTAAATCCAGCCATTCTTCATGTATCGTTCTTATTACAGTTGGACAGAAATAACTAGGCACATTTTCTCCTCTCACAGTCATCTGGTATGTATTTCTGCTTGCACACATCGAAAACAAATAGGTACACAGAACCAAAAAAGCACTAGACCTCGGTTGAGTTTGGCTTGATCTTAGTCTCAAGTGGTGATACTTTATTTGGCACACTTGTATTCCATAATTAAAACCAGATAAAGCAGAAATTAGTTGCTAATGCAAAAGTCGCCGTAGAAAATAGAAAGTTCATATCTGCGAGGAGCACATGACGTTGCCGTGCAAGATGGGGCTATTGCTTTCCAAAGGTTGATTTCCATTTTCTATAGATGAAAGTTATTCGTGTTAAGTGGATGCCCGACCAGGAACTATAATTCCACACCTTCCTTCTCACCTTTTTATATCTAGGAAACATCTTCTGACCCATTACTGCCAATAGGATGTGAGATATGCCCGTCTTTTGAGCTGAGTGGTTGAAATGCAGGTGTGGCTTCTTCACTTGTGTTTCTGCGCTGGGAGGGTATGAATGTAATAGCCCGCTGAAATATGAAAGGGTTAAAGAATAATTAAAACCTGAAACTGGACAAAGGAAGTCTATAACTTAGGCCTAGTTTCTGGAACCCCTAACCACATTCTGTTAATCATGAAACTTGTAACAATGAGCTCATACGCTAACTGCCAATTTTAGCCTGTGTAACCCTGCTTGCTTGCGTGGCATGAAAAATAATCAATTGTATATAAGCTGAAAATTACTGTTTGGCCATCGCCCATGGGAACACTGGCTATTGTCCATGGGAACATAGGCAATCACCCATAGGAACATAACATTCTAACACAAGCTTTCTGCTTCTGTACTTCCCGCTTGCACACCTGACCAGTGGGTTGACAGGTAGTGAATAGGAGAAAGATGGACCTTTGTGTTTAAGACAGAATGAGGAATGGGATTTGGGGCTTAAAAACCTTGTATCTTGGCATTTCGAGGCTGCTCCTTTGCAAGGACAGCCGCCGGCTAATAAACTGTCTCCTGGTTAAGAGCACTCAAGTTGGGTCTGGTTATTCTGGACACAACATGAAGCGTTAGAGGCCCTGTGGATGATGGGGCCACAAGACAGGAGGAGTTGGGATCCTGAAGTCACCTCCCCGCCAGAGAGTCCATGAGCAAGGAATAAAGTTCTATTGTGCTGAACTACTGAGATTTGGGAGCTTTATCTGTTCCAGCAGCTAACGTTACTTTACTTAATACCTTAATCCATAATTCTACTTGTTTTCTATCACGGTGCCTCTGTAATGCGAACAATTTCTGATGGCAGTGTACTCACCTGCTGCTGGATGGACCCGTCCCTACCTTTTTGATTAATTCTACTCCTGTGTTGTTGGTTAATCGGCCCTGAGAAGGATACGATTTTAGAGCTGGAGCGTACTGTGTAGATTACAGTGCAAACAACTTTTTTTTACAGATTAGTTAACCGAAGTTGATAACTGACATCAAGCAATTTGATCAAGGTCCCTTTGCTAGTCAGTGGTAGCACTAGCTCTAGAGCTCAGGTATCCTAATTCCAAAAATATTCAGCTTGGATTTTTTAACATCACCATGGTATACATTTTTGGTCTATGTTAGTTTATGCTTGAAATTATGTTAGCTCTTGGGGATGAGAAAAACATAATATTAGTATTAAGGCAGGAAGTAAGCCTATGTGAGATTTTCCAGCTGTACAGTTATCTCTAAGTGGAATTCCCCAAAACAAAAATATTTGGAGATAAATACACTTGTTGTGTTGTAATAGATTATTTAAAGTGACATATTATTAACTTCTGGACCCCATAAGCATTTATTTAAGTTTACTTCTCATTTATCTCTTGAATAGAGAATTCCCAGGTTGGGTGAGTTTGTCAGGCACAAAACTGCTTAACGTAGAGAGATTTGTAAGTAAGAATGGACGTCCACTAAGGAATATATCCTAGAATCAGAGGCTTCGCTTTTGGTGGCTCAATCATGTACGTCAAAATAAAATAGTAATAAGTTATAGTTCCTTGGGATCTCAGAAGAGAAATTCCAATAACCAGCACCCCATTTTGCATCTTGGTTTTAAACAAGTAGAAAAATTAAACAGAATATTAAGGATTAGGCTGAAATATCAGCTTCACAATTGAGAGGCCAGATTGGAGGACTTGACACGAGGTCTGCTGGCCAAATGGGCTTTTTATTCTGAACCCCAGAACTGGGTGCAGGCAAAGCTGGTCTTCGGTCAGCCGCCTTCTATAGGAGCTGAGCTGGCCCCTGGAAGGACAGCTGACTTCTTGAAAGAGAAAGGGAGGAGCTACGAATTGAGCTGCCTTCACAGGAAAAAAACACCAGGCACGGGGAAGCGGTGTTCCCAACCAACTGATAAATAGTCCAGAGGGGCAAGAATGATGATTTATTGGGCACCTACCAATACTTGTCATTATTTTAAGTGCTTTACAAAATAACATTGGTTGTCCTCATAGCCATCTCGTGATGAGGCTCAGTGGCCAGCAAGGAGGCAGAGCTTTCTGTTGGTAAATGAGGGAGGATCCCGCTGGCAGAGCTGGTTTTTCTCTTCTTCTTTCTATGGACATTATTGTATATTTTTCTCCATCTCTCACTTTCATCCTCAGAGAGATGAAATAGATCACTTTTCAGGGCTGGCAGAACCTAAACTGGGATCTTTTTCTTTGTCAAGTTACTTTTTGACTTGTTTCTAAGGCTTCTTTTTTTTTTTTCTTGACAGATTAAAAAACATTATAACGTGGGAACATGCACCTTTTACCTATTTAAGACACAAGACCTATCGACTATCTTACACAATTTTCTTCTCTCTGTATAAAATAAACATGCTGAAGAGTAATGTTCAAAATGACACTAAAACTTTTTTTAAAAGGTACATAGTTGCCTGGAAAATCGGTCAGTTCTGCATATTACTGTGGATCTTGATTTGTCAATAGGCACCCATCTCATACGTCTCTGGATGGTTAAACTTCTTAATGCCACCGAAAGTTGAAAAGATTTGCCCAGCTCTCAAGTTTGCAGAACTGGGATGCAGACATTTTATTAAAATAAGGAATAGAATGCCTTGCAGTAATTCACGTTATTACAATGAAATTTTTATATTAGTTTTTATCGTCGTGTAACAAATTACAACAAACTTAATGGCCGACTTTAACATGTATTCCTCTCAGTTTTGTAAGTCAGACATCCAGTTGAGCTCAGCTTAGGGTCACACAGAGCCCAAGTCAAGGTATCAGCTGTCCTGGGCTCCGAGTTCAATCAGGTTGTTGGAAGAATTCAATTTCTTGTGGTTGTAGGATTAAGATCCCCGTTTTTTGTTTTGTTTTATTTTGATTGGTTTTGTTTTGACTTGTTTTGTTTTGTTTTGTTTATGCATGCTGTTGGCCAGGGATCGCTCTCAGCTTCTGGAAGCCACTTGCACCCCCTACATCTCATCCTCCCCTCACCTCAAGTCCCTCCTACACTTTGAATCTTTCTGACTTCTATGACTAGCCAGAGAAAATGCTCTGCTTTTAAAGGGCTATGTGATTGGGTCAAGCCCACTTGGATAATCTCCATATTTTAGGACAATTAATCTGAGACTTTAAATTACATCTGCAAATTCCTTTGCCGCAGCACCCAGATTATTATTGTATTGAATAATCAGGAGCCAGAGTCTTGTGATGCCATCTTAGAATTCGACCCACCAAAATGCTATTTGCTGTGACTTTTTATCTTCGTGGTCAATTTCCAAGTTTAATGTTTAATTGAATTGTGCGTGGATGTATTATTTTGTGTAAGAATCAGGGACCATTGATTCTAAATAGCATGATAGAAGAAGGCAGATATATTGGATTGTGTGAGGGTTCTTTGTTTTTGCTTTCATTTGCATTCATCCTTTTCCCAATTCTATATCCTTTGCCACTTATTGAAAAATTAGATAAAGGTTAAATAGACAACAGTGGATAAGAGCACGGCCTTGGAATAGGATAAATCAGGATTTAGATCCGTGCTTCTATACTCACTTGCTGTCTGGCACTGGGTATGATGCTTAGCCTTGCTGAGCCCCAATGTCTTGTCTCTAAACTAGAGACAATGCCCTCCTAAGTAATTTTTGCTGGAAGTAAATGAGAGAAGTCCTTAGTGTGTTTTCTCTCCATATTGTGGGGATCCTATAAATGGTGATAATTTTAATTGCCCACATAGCAAGTTTTAGGAAAATACGTCGTGGTACCCATTCCCAGAGGTGGTCTTTCAATGCAGTAAAAGAAAGATAAGACAGGAACAGATTGTGTTTCTATGATTTCATTTCACTGAATCTAGAGGAAGGCAAAAGTTGAAATTAGCTTTGATTAAGGGAAAGGAACAAGAAAGAGAAAAATGCTCGGAGTAGAAAAGAGATAATCCACGTCCTCTCCCTGCACAGACCCTCGGCTCTGGTCAGGCTGGCTGTCAGGTGTCCTGGGGAAGGTCCTTTGTCTGCTCCACCTCTGGCCTGTTATTCACAATCAGCTCCTCCTTCTGGAATGCTCTCATGACCCTTCCCCACCCATCTTCTCCCCGCTTCCTTCGCTGACCACCCATTCTCAGTGACCCCTTATCAGTGGCTACAGAGTATGCAAAGGGTGGGAGCGCAGGGGCCAAAGGCAGTCCAGGGACGTGCACATCCTGCCTCTGCCCCTTACTGGTCGTGTGACTGCAAACAGGTCACTTCGGTTCTGTTTGCCTCATTTTCTTCGCCTTTGAAACTGACATGGCAAACAGTAGCATCTACCTTGTAGCATCACTGTGAGGATTAAGTGAGTCACTGACGCCTCCAGAATTTACCAAATAGCTCACTCCATCTCCTGAGATAGAGCGACGCAGGGCCCAGAGAGGCCCCGAGCATTACTCTAAGGAAGCCACTGGAACACCTGACTCCTAGGGCAAGGAGCCCCCGCTCCGGGCCTCCAAACCCCACCAGCACCAACGCTGCACTGTGCACACCATGTGTTTGGGGCACGCACAAATTGAACACTTGACCAAATGAGAGTGAGAATACCCTCGAACCAACAATATGTTCCATTTATTGTGTTCAGCTGTTATGAAGAACTTTCTAGCAGGCTTGGCACAATATAATTGCTGAACAAATGTTAACTTTTTAAAAAATTTTTGGTCTCGACGTGGCCTCTTCTTTATACCTTCAGTTATAGGAGCTGCATTCAGCTGGTCTTCCAGTGGTGTTCCGGGCTGATGGTTCTGTAATTTTGTTGTCATTTTGATGGGGTCATGGGAGGAGACAAGCACAGCACTTACCTGCTTTGCCATCTTGGCCGGAAGTTCCGTTAACTCTTGAGGTGATCTTTACTGTGTCGCTGTAGAGAAAATGAATGCCACGACGAGTCATCCTTAACTTTCCCATAGAGCTACCGACCCAGGAAGTGACGTGATAGGCTCTGGGTGCCATTATTTTGCAACTTGGCCATTCTGCCTGGGGACTTTGATCTGGGGCCAGGCTCTGAAATCACTGTTTTCTTTCTCTGTCCACTGCTGGTCCTAATACGGCGGCCTCTCTCCCACGTGGACATCCCCAGGACCTCTTGTAATTAGTGTCAGATGCTGAAGGAAATGGCTGTCTACACCTCTGAGGTGTTTCCCAGACCCCTCGGTATAAATTTTACAGAGATCCACATTCTAATGTAGACAGTCCCAGATATACGAACCAATATGTGCAGCCACTTCTCAGTGTTTCTGTGATAGACGAACAAACAGAAATGTAATGCTACTCATGCTATTGATGGAATGTGAGCACGGGTTCTGGTCTGGCTGGACAGTTCCAGTTTACCTCCGTTTCATTGGCATCCCATCTGGTTTAGCATTTAGTGGAACAAAAGCCGCCCAGTTTGGGTAATAAACTATATGAGCGCCCTGATTATATGGAACAAGATATTTGAGCTAAAAACAAAACATGTTCCGGAGCTATATGGAGTCAGCTAGAACCTCAGATTGGTAAGATATCAGATCCTTTCCCAAGGCAGGGTCTTGTCTCAAGGGCACCAGCACAGCCGTGCTGCTAAGTGGAAACTGTGGATTTGGGAGATGTGAATTGTAATCCATTCTCCCCATAGTGAGTGAGTATCGCTCAACTCTGGTCCAGGCGTCCCTCCCTCTGTTTATCCTTTGCAATTCCTGCCCACATACTTCAGTGCTTTTCTTCATTCCGGTCTGTTGGGTCTGTTGGCTGTGAATAATTTCTACTTGTTAACGTATTTTATGTGCATATGCTTATTTGTTTTCAGTTAGTCAGGTTAGCTCGGAAGACCCTTTGTGACTTGGAAGGGAACCTCAATTCCTCTGCCTGGCTTCAGGTCACCCCTGAACTCTGTTCATCCTTTTATTTTTGCATCTCGTTCCGCTCCTCCCCCCGCTCCCCCCACCACCCCGGCATCCCAGTGCCTGTCTTCCTCCAACACTTATCGAATATGTTCAATGCTTCGGAGGTGTTGATGCATGCGGTCCCCACCACAATTCTGTCACATACGTGCTCTTCCATCCCTGCTAGCAGACGAAACTGAGTCTCAGGGAGCTCAAGAAACTTTCTCAAACTCACTGCTAGTAAGGGAGAGGCCGATATCGAATCTCAGCTGGCCTGACCCAAACACCGAGAGGCAGAGTCTCTGTTCTGGCCCAGCCATCTGGCTCCTGGCTCCTCTCACCTTCAACACCAAGGGCACACTGCACCGTATCCAAGAATCCTTTCCTGACTTGGCTCTCATGTCCCTCCTGTCTTTTCGATATTCTGACAGTTTGTAGCTTAGACCATATGCTTTTTACAAACATCAAGAATTATGTTATTCTCATATCATCCACGAAATGCTGCTAATTTCTGACTTCTTTTCTAGACTGTATACTTTTCCGTGATAGAGATGATTTCTTAGAGACGGTTGTATCTCCGGATCTTATCGCTGTGCTACATACGTAGTAGGTGGTACATAATGCTTACTGCTCAGTAGGTTTTACTCTCTGTGAAATTCCCCACAGCACCCGTCCCTGTGCCCTGCACAAATCAGGAATGCAAGAACGCATGCTCTGATCCAGGCTAGGTCACCAGTGTGCACTGCGATCCTGGCCTGGAGCCTGTGCCTTCACGCGTGTCAGGTTCTCCCCCGTTACAACACAGTTGGATTAGCTCTGCACCCTGTACCAGGAACGAGGATGGAGAAGAGAAAGCGACAAAATGCTCTGCAGTCTTCTCTTATTCTCCTACATTAGCGACTTACAGGATTTTCACATGGCTCTTGAACACTGAGTTGGGAACAGGCTCTGGGAGGAAGTGGGCTAGATTTAGCAACAAAGAAAAAAATGCATTTAGATTCCATTGTAGGCGAGGTGATTTTACACACACACACACACATACACCCCGTTAAGCACACTCCCCCACCCCCATGGGAAATCGACTGTGTCAGGTGTATGGACATGATATTACTCAGTTATAAAACACTTTCCTCTGGCATCTCCCAGTAGAGGCTTTCATGTGGGTATGAAATACTGTTCCTCTTATTATTATTTATAAAAGCTTAAAGAGCACCTGCCAATATGCCAAATATTCCCTTCTCATCTGACAAGCATCTTGGTTTAATCAAGCACAGACAGATATATGTATTTTAGAGAATTCTAAATAATCTTATAATGAAGAAATGGGGGAAATCTACGCATGAATAACGCGAATCTGGAGTCGATTTAGTTTTATGTTTCAACATATTGAATCGAATTGTTGCAATGGGAAAAGATACACAGACACCATATTGATAGATCATTAGAGCTAATATTTTTAAATGTTAACCATATGTTGCCTGAGTGTATTAATATGTTAAAATATATAAAATGTTAAGGGTTTAAGTGACTTTGGGATCAAAGCCAATATAATAATCACCAAAATATGTAATTTGATTCATCTCTCTCTCTTTTTTTTTTGCAATTAATCGAAAGGCCTCTTTCATTTTGCACTCACTCACTGGGTCCTGTCGTTATCCGCATTCCTGCCTTTCCCAAGACACCCCAAGTCCCACGGCAGCGAGGCCAGGTTTTCTTTCTCTTCCCGTCTAGTATTTTTTGTCTTATAAAAGTGCCTGGTACAGGGCATAGCTTCGATCAATTGAATGACTCTGTCTGCACTAGAAACGGTCCTCTTCGTTGGTTGGACTATTCGATTTGTACTGAAGTTACAAAAGAGTACTTGTCATGCCATAAAATAAGTGTGTGTGTGACACAATGGCATACGGTGGACACATACACACACGTATGTGTGCACGCAAGAGGGGTGAGAGCTGCCGCTACCGTATCGATGCCAAGGACAGTCCCCTGGTTGTCACATCGTACCAGAGTTAAGCCAGATGATACCAGTGAGAGGAACTGAATAAAGAATGTGTGGGATCTCTCTATATGATTTCCTACAACTGTGTGTGAACCTAACATTATTTCAAAATAAAAACTTTTTTTTTTTTTTTTAAATGAGTACAGAGAGAGGGCAGGGACATATTGAAAACTGTAGACACAAGTTAGTAATTCAAATATCCCACCGTCGGCAGAGCTCCCATGCATTTAAACCTGAGAGCGAATGAGGAATTTCTCTTCAGGTTCCTACTTAATAAATCAGATATTTTGGTATCGCAGCACCGAATAGTAACAGAAGCCATGTGCCGCTCCTTCATTATTGACAAGGAGATCACCAACGACATGAGAAGGGGTGTGTGTCTGTGTATGCATGTGCGTGTGCTGTTAATAGATGAGATTTTCATTTTTTTCTTGAATTTTCTGTAGGAAAATGACAATAATAACAAATGTTGGTCTAGTACTTTCTGTGTACCAAGCATTAGCCGCTCTTAGCTAGTGTCACAGAGGATGCATGCCCTGGGGTTCAGACAGAACCGGGTTCAAATCCTGGCTCACCAGTAGTTCTTGTGTTCTCTGAGGCCATCATATAACTTCTCAGGTTCCTTATTATCAAAAGTGGGTCAGTGACAATCCTTACCTTGCAAACGTATAGCTCTCAGGAATGTAATGATAGGATGTAAGCACGCACTCGCCCGAGGCCCGGTTCGGCTCCTCACGTGGGCACTCACCAAATGGTAGGTGCTCCTGAATTGCCGCGGGGAACACTGGGATCCCCTTGCCTGCCGCCTCCCCCACGAGAAAGCCTGCTCTTTTCTCGGCATCTCCTTCTGTCTCTGCGCGTTCACGGCAGGTGCCAGCAGGAACCACAACCAGCCCTGGGATCCTCAAGCGGGTGCCTGTGATAGATTATTACAATTTCCTATCATGTAATTGCTTTTCTGTTTGACCAAAGGTACTTCGTTTAATCTATTTCTAATTTGTTTTAAACCGTTAATTCTGGAAACGCATGAAATGGGAAATATTCTTAGGGACATCTTTCCAACTTCCTTTCCCAGCGAAGCTCTGGTTAATGGACGAGACGGGGCTCGGTGAACAGCAAAGCGATATACAGATGTGAGTCGTCACTGCCATTATTGTTATCGATCTTTGCTCTGATTTCCCTACGGGATCTCTCTGTGCTCTGGGCGCAGATAACCCATGAATTTAATGGACCTTGGGAAAGAAAGGGGGAAGAAATGCAAAAGAGGGAAAAATGTCCTCATTTTGGTATTCGCGATTCCCCTCCTTTTCAACCAGACCCTCTCGTCAGAGTAACCCAGTTTCTCGACCTTGGCACTATGGGTATTCTGGGTGCATAATTTTATGTTGCGGAATGGGGAAAAGGGGTTGCCTGCGCATTTTAGGATGTTTAGCAGCATCCCCAGCCTCTACCCACTGGATGCCAATTACACCCCACCACTTGTGGCAGCCAGAATATCTCCAGACTTCTCCAGACATTGCCAAATGTTCCTGTATAATAAGTAACTCACTCCAGAAGTTGCTTATTATAATAACAGCAAGGAGAAATAGCACACTCAGTAGCATAAGGAACCCCAAACCCCCTGCAAAAATCTGACAGTTCTAAAAAGCTAGTGGAACAATTTTTCAAAGCTAGCTGAAATTTATTCGTAAACAGAGAGCATATGTGAGAAGACCTAAGCCTTTTCCCATTGCTCCCTATTTTAAGTGACGCACAATTCCAGCTTTAAGATCAACCACTGGGGCCAGGGGAGTAATCTTGACTTTGGAGGTCTCCTACTTCTCATATTCATTTATTCACTCGACAACTCTTTAGTAAGTATACGCAGGTATTTTCAATTCGATTTCTTAGTGGTATCCATGTGACTGATGCTCTGGGGACTTAGAAACCCCCCAGATAAGAGGTTGGAGTGCTGTTATAGGCAGATCCCATCAAATCCAACCTTTGTGTTTACAGATTTTAAGTGAAGCTTTCTCCTGTGAAGCGAAGTCAGGCTTTTTTCCCTGAAAAGGAAGAGGGTAGCAATTACCACCCTCCTTCAAAATCACAATTCCTTCCGTCGCAAACCAGAATCTTCAATGA
>NW_011888786.1:1921778-1924261 GCF_000151845.1 Pteropus vampyrus | reverse complement strand
CTTAAGTTCAAGGTGCTAATTGTAAATTTATTTTCTTTTCTGGGGCATTGGCTGTGCCCCTGGGCTGGATTGTGCTTGCCCTCTGGCTGGTGAGGAAGCCCAGAACTGATGGGACTGGTGTTGGCAGAGCCCATGTGTTCCTAGCCGGGGAATGTGTGAAGCAGGTTTTACATGGAGTTTCTCATTTCTTCCTTTCGACAAACCTGGGAGCCTGGTGATTTACAGATGAAGAAACTCATGATGGACCGAAAGGAGAATGGGATTCTGAGTACTCCAGAATAGGGATTTGCAAGAATTTTTCTTCTAGGGTACACTTGGCAGATGATGGTCACATGGTTGACGTACTCTCAAGGGTACATCTATGATTTTAATAAGCCCTCTTCCAAATTTCAAGAGGAATTTGAGCTCTAAGCTCTTAAATGTGCTATTTTAAAAATAATTTTTCTATGCATTTGAGTAATGTTATCTTCCAGTTAAAGTTCTATTTCTGAATATGGCACAGATAACACAGGCTGTGGGTTCTTCACAGTTCCCCACACATCAACTGAAACTAATTCCTCTTTTTCTCATATGAAAGCGTGTCATAAATCAGGTGACAGCGTCAGGGTTACCAGTTCGAGGTAACCCATGCAAAGCTCTTAGCATGCGACTGCACATTATAAATACTCATTAAATAAAACAGCCAATGTCCGTATAGTCCTTACTACATGCCAACCATTCTCTTATGGAAGGACATATTTTCACCATTGTAATCTCTACAACAACTTTTCCAGATAAGATTTACCCCCATTTTACAGATGAGGATATTACGGTGTAGGGTAGTGAAGTAATTTGTCCAACCCCACGAAGGTAGACGGCAGTGGAGCTGGGGTTAAGATGAAGGCAGGTTTGATTTAATCCAGGGTCTGTAGGCTTTAACAGTTACTGTGCATTTTGTCGTGTTCCCGTGAACTCGAATTGGCTTTGGTTTTTTATTTAATAGTCAGTTAGTCCTAAACTTCAGGACTTGAACAATTGTTATTAGCAAGTTAATTGTGGATGCTTCACAGGTCACTGTGAGGCCACCGTGCTGTGACTTCACCCCCGAGAGCCGTTCTCAATGGTGCCCAGCAAAGAGCACAGTCTGGGGACTTCCTACGTGTTGCGTGAATAAGCATGGTTGTCAGCGTCTGAAGTCGGAGATTCTCAGAAACGAGGACAGAAATATCTTCTGAAGCAAGAGAAGCTGGTGGTAGGCATGTGGAAGTGCCATTTGGCTTCATCTGGCTTAGGTCAGTGGAGATGCACTGCCGAATGGACGATGGCCGCTCTAGTTGGGGTTGCCATCTTGCTTAGACTGGCTTATGTCAGTCAACAGTCCTCGTCCTGGCTCTGGACAAGCTCTGACTTGGAAGGAGTGCTGACCGCGGGCCACCCGGCAAAGTCTCCCTGTAGTGGGCAGCAAAGCAGATCAGCTTCTGGGTCCCACTCAGCTTCTTCATCAATGACTTCGATCAGGGGTCAGAAAAACTTTTCTGTGAAGGGCCAGGTAATAAATATTGTCTGCTTCGCCAACCATTAGGTCTTTGTCGCAACTACTCAACTCTAGCATTGTAGCATGAAAGCATCCATAGGAGATATATAAAAGAATGTGCATGACTATGTTCCAATAAAACTTTATTTATAAGAACAGGTGGTGGATCAGTCAAGGAAGATGGATCTCAGGCTATAGTTTGCTGACCTCTGATTTAGATGAAGACACAGAAGGCAGAGTTATTACACTAATCATGACAAAAATCTGGGAAAGAGGGCTAGCTGAAATCTGGGTGAGGAAAATGAAGATTTGTAAAGTTCTTGATGGTCTAAAACTATGTCAAGTATGAAATATTAAAAATTATCTAAATAGCTAGATTTCTAAATCTGAAATTCTGGCTCTGCTATTAATAAGCCGTATCATTAAGTAAGTCTGCCTACCTCTGACAAATCACTCAAGCCACTTAACCTTTCTGAATCTCTCAAATGTCTTCTGTAAAACAGAGAATGTTAACTTTCTTCTGAGGATCCATTTAAAGATCATATATGGCACTATATGAACATATAGTAAAAATGCAACTTTAATTACAAAAAGGCGAATCTAGACTCCTCCAGTTGTCTCTTAGAAGACGATCAGCAGGAGTATAGGCTGGAAGAACGTGATTAACAGTCAGGGGCCAGATTTTAGCTGACTGAAAGCACAGACCAACTAACCATGTGGTCTGACTCATCCACAGGCCACTGCAACTCTCTGTCTGCACTATTTGGGGGTGGGGAGTGGAGATGAAGGACACTTGAAGTCCACGGGCTGGACCAACCTGGAACTGGAAGGTCAGCATAGTCAAAGAAGCATGGAAGGGAGCAAAGGACACGGACCGAGAATTGTGGGCTAGAGTCCCAGCTCTTTTACCTCTACTTCTTGGTCATGAGATCTCAGTCTAATTACGTAAGCGTCTGCCCTTCAGTTCCAC
>NW_011888786.1:1916676-1920673 GCF_000151845.1 Pteropus vampyrus | reverse complement strand
AATCTGAGTACAGAGTTCCTTCTGCCCATGAGGCAGGGACAGAAGGGCAGGCGTCACAGAAAGAGCATCGAATTAAGAATCAGGAGATCCCAGGGCTGCAGAAACCAGCCGGATGTTTCCCCAAGTGGACCTGGGTGCCCTCAGCCCTAAAATGGCAATGGTAACTGCACGTCACCCTGTGGGCTTGTCGGGGGAGGACAGGGTGGGACACCACAGGTAAAGCATGTGTCCCAGACTGGCACACTGCATGCGAGGACTCAAGATATGCTAAAGTCCTACCCCTCCCACCGCTGGTCAGCAGTGGTCCTCCAAAAAACCGCCCCCCAACCCTGTAGTGTGAAGGAAATGCCTCTTCTTAGCTTTGTAAGATGCTAGTTCAGGGTCACCCTGATAACACTCAGCTGGGCCAGGTCTAGAGGTAGAAAAGTTGGGCTGTGACACAAGTCCTCTCCCTGTCTCTGTGTGTCACCTGGCAAATCACTCACCCTCTCTGTGTGTCACTCTGCTCCTCTACATACATGAGTAAAGTGGGATTGGGTGATCTCTGATGCTCCCAGGTGCCCCGGAGTGATGACTTTAATCTAACAGACAGACACGATGTTCAGGGGACTAACTGACCACCTTCTGCATGTGGCTGCCCCTCAGTCTGCCCACCTTTCTCAGAAGGGGGGTCCCAAGACACCAGTGTGAATGAAATAAGGTCCTTTTCTTCCCATTTTTAAAAACACAATGAGGCTCTGTCAGAACAACTACCTGTTCTGTCGAAACGGAGTCACGCAAGGAGATCGCAGGGCTGCCTTCAGGCTGGCCCACGTCCAGGCTGTTGCCATTCGAAACCCCCAAGTCTTTCCATTCCTTAGACTTTGCCAAACAGTGTGGACTTTCTCCCTAAGGGCCCGTCTCCATAAAACTGTCACCTCACAGTAGGTAAGTGGAGTAAACCACAGGCAGCACGAAAGCCAAGCTTCGGCAGACGTCTCTGCCATAGAAACCTGGTGGAAACTTGAATTTCACTACCATGAAGTGAGGCCCAAAGAACCAGCAGAGAGGTGAGTCATTCTGATGGCAGGAGGCTGCCTTCACCGGTCTTTATCTGACGTGGAGCAGCAGCCTGGTTCCTTCCAGAGATGGCAAAGTGGCTGTAGAGAAGAGTCAGGACTCTGCCGTGAGCTCAGGGGGCTTCCTTTGCTTCCCAGCCCTACCTCCCCTTGCCTCCTGATTGTGCCTGGGGCAGCAATCTGGGGTAACAGCAGGGCTTGGTGAGGCTTCATCTCTAAATGGTTGCCCCATGTAAGCCAGAGCAGGGAGAGTAAAACCACCCGTGATTTGTGTATGGCCCAAGCTTGTCCTGGGGGTTACGATCACACGCGACTTTATTTTGTTTTCCCATCATCTCTTCAAATGTACGTCGGATTGTATTTGTTTCCTGTGGTTGCCATTCCAAATTACCGCAAGCCCTAGTTGCTTAAAACAACAGGAATGTACTCTGTCACAACTTCAGGGGCCAGAAGTCTGAAATCGAGGTGTCTGCAAGGCTGCTGAGGCTCAGACGGAATCTGTGCTGTGCCTCTCCGTACCTTCTGGTGGCGGCCAGCAGTCCTCGGCGCTCCTTGGCCTGCAGACGCATCGCTCCAATGTCTGCCCCATCTTCACATGGCCTTCTCTGTGTCTCTGTGTCTATTTGCCCTTCTGACATTTTCTTTCCCTTCTTATTTCTCATTGGATTTAGGGCCCACCCTGATCCAAGATGATCTCACGTCAAGGTCCTTAACTTGATGACATCAGCAAACACACGTTTTTTTCCATATAACGTCACATTTCCAGGTTCCAAAGGAACGTAATTTGGGGGAGCTACCCCTCAACCCACCGCAAGGGTTTTCTCCTTTGTCCCTGGAGCATGCTAGCCATATCTTTCCTGCTCATCTCAGGTGGGATTCAGCCACTTGGAGTTTCAAACATGGTCTCACTTTAGTAACTGGCATCTGTAACGCTGAGTAACAGCCAAAGCTTGAACTTGAGTTAGACCTTCTCTCCTCGCAGCTCGGAGCTGACTCGAGCTGCAAGACTGCAGTGGAAAAGAAAGCACTGTTCTTTTCTCTTTTCTGCTCACCTCCTGCCTTCCCCCCACAAGGAGCTGCTATTTCTCTTTTTCATGGTCTCACATGAGTGAGGTGGGAGTATAAGGTTAGTTCACCCTGGCTGAGTGGCTTCATACTATCTGGACCTGGTGGATATTTAAAGAGGAGAGCCCGCATGGGCCTGGCCGATGAGGAAAGCGAGTTTGTCCTCTCACAGGGGCTTTGGAGGTTCCTGTGCATTCCCCTGGGTCCTCTCTTCCTGCAGTTCCCTTGACCCAGGTCAAGGCATCTGGGCCAAAGCTCTGGCATTCAGCCAATGCCTGCAGAGTGGCTCTACTGGACCCGCCCACACTCTCTGTGCACATTTGGCTCACAGGAAGCACGCTCACGGCACCAGCCCCCACAGCCTCTAGAATGCAGGCTCAGCCCCACCAAGTGCCCTCTCCTGGCTGACCTCCCTTAGGCATTCGGCCTCCTCTGCCCCTTCTCAGGGCTCATACTCAGGTCTCTGACCCTAACGTTCTCAGGCGGGTCAGCCTCCAGTCCTCTGCTTCTTCCAACTGCCAGAAATACACTTCAAAAATCTCCATCTCCCTGAAGCTTCCCTCGGAAGGCTCAGGGTCGAAAGGTGGCAAAACCCACGCCTTGGAAAAAGGACGAGGACTCGCATGGAGACAACAGTTCTCTCATTTTTTTTTTTTTAATCTCTTTGTTCTGATTGCTCCAACCGTCTGCATACAGGAGTTTCTGCCATATTCCACCCACATTCCTATATAGTTTTTGCATTAGCCCGTCAGCTGCAATGGACAAACGAAGAGCCCACTCCATTTATGTGGATTATCTTAACGAAGTCTTTTCTCCCTATTTTTGCTTTCACTCCTGAAAATGAGGAGGGCACAGCCCAGCAGACTGTGAGTCTCTGCAGAGCAACGCGTCTGAAGTTTCCAGAATCACACGGAAAGTACAAGCGTGTGTCAATTCTGCATCCATTATTACACAGGCCCTTGAAGGATGGTGCAGAGGAAGGAGAGAATTACATGTGGGCCGTCGTTGTATGCCTTGTGGAAAGACGGTCACCACAGGAACGCAAAGTTGAATGACAGGCATTTTTTTTAAACCACGTCTATGAAAGTGATGAGGTACAGGGTGGTCTTTCTTGATAAAAAGAAAACAAAAACAAAAACTTGTTAAAGGGTAAAATGAAAGCTCAGGAACACTCTTCTAGTTCAGATCGACGATGAGGTTGTTGATTCCCACCAGCTTTTCGTTTCCCTCTTCCTGACTCTTTCAAGTGTCCCCCCACCCCCGTCGTCCCGCCCGTGCCCCAACTGAATTCGCCATATCTTTTCCAATCCCCACTTTCATCACAGTATAACGTCACTTTGCCCCTCCAACCCTTTCCTGCCCGCCAAGCATGCTGGAGGATCTGTCAATGACTCGCATCCACCTGTGCTAATATGGTGGTTGTTGCTCGGACTGTCTTTTCCAGGGCGATAGCTGTCACTCGGCAGAAATGTGTGTTCCTTAAGGAAGGACTTTGCTCCTTGGAATTGCCTGAGAATTGGCTCATATTGACCTGACAGTCTGGGAGGTCTAGATTGTACATCAGGGCAAAATAGGGTCAATCCAAACATATCTAAGCAGACATGATAATGAGAACTTCTTTCTGGCCTGACAAATTTTATTCCAAAGGATCTTAAATTACGAATACATACGTTCCTTAGAAGCAGCTCTTTACTGACTCGCTACATCATGGTCAACATCAGGGATGCCAAGGGCTGCCTCTTTACCTTCAAGGAGCTTTCTGGTAGCATTCACTGTGCTTCAAAATATAACAGCTTCAAAGGTTATATCTGTACAGGTCATGAAGGTGGTTGGGAGGTGGGAGTCACCACCCTCTAACATCTATGAGCGATGAG
>NW_011888786.1:1911725-1914371 GCF_000151845.1 Pteropus vampyrus | reverse complement strand
TTATAACCTCAGAACCTAGCAGCACTATGCCTGGCATGCGGCAGGTACACAGTGAATATTTGCTGAATAAATGAAAGAAAAATATGAATGAATGAAAAAAAAAAAACTATGTTGCTTCCTTGTGGTTATTGCCAGTTCTCCTGGATGATGATGGTGGTGGTGATGGGGGTAATGGCACCTTTGTACACCCCTACAGACACTATCTCATTTAATTTTCTCACTATCCTATGAGATCAGATGGGCAGGCATCTTCAGCATCTTCAGCCCCACTTATAAATAAGGAAGTTGGGTCTCAACACGCTTGAAGACCTTGCCTAAGACCACTCGGCAGCCTTTGGAACCTTGGGCTCTGTCTTCCCAAATTTTGTGCCTTCTCTACATCTGTGGGAGGCACCGCTAATACTCAACTGCAAACTAAGATTCTGCGTCAGAGAAGCAGGAAATGTGCACCTTCTTTTCTCTTGAGATGAAAGCTGCCTATGTAACCTCTTTATCTTTAGGGCATCTTTTATATCACACTCTGTGTATTGTATTTCTCCATGTACTGTGGCATACATCTCCCCACTAGATTCAAGTAGCAGCCCCGCCCCTCATCCAGGTCATGATGACCCAAAATGTCACCGGACATTGCTAATTGTCTCCCAGGAAGAAAAATCATCCCTTGTTGAGATCTACCAGTCTGATGACTTTGTCTAAACAGTAAATTTTTAATTAATTGAGTCCTGGTGCTATTATTTACGTTTTTTCTTCGTATTTTAATGAGAACACTGAGCTATATAGTTACTAAAAGTCCAGTAAGGATTAGAAAGCAAGAAGTCAGGAGTCAGAAGACCAAGCTAGTCGAATATAATTAATTACCAGAGTCACATGACTCATAGTCACAGTAAACCGATTCCATTTTCTTTTTCATATTGAACTTTGAACTTCAGCCCACTACCCTTCGTAGAAGGCTGATTGGAGTTATAATTTTTTTCCTTCAGAAGTGTTCATAACTCCCTCCCTCCTGCCTTGATGAAATTGAAATTAGCCAAATAAATTAATTAAAAACAAATCGAAGTTAGAAAACTTTGGTCTTTGAGTCATGAGTAACATTTATTTTCTACCCGACAGATGAACATTGAGATTCAGAGAAAGTATGGAATTAAAGCCTAATAAAATGTTATATAAACTCTTAAGTCATGTTGACTTAAGTGGTGAGATCATGCCAAGAAAGTTAATGGAGCTGGCTCCGGGGACGCCGATCCAGTGATTTATCCACCTCTGTGCATTTCTAAGCAAAAACATATGTCTGCAAAATGAGCCTTTGCAAACCAAAGGCAGAAAGATCAAACTGCCAAGTTTATCTTAGACCTTTTCCATACATACAGCGTTCATGTTTAAAGGCAGTCTTGGTCTTTATACACGTGAAGAAGGTACAGCAGAACCTTGGCATACATACGAATGTGTCTTTCTGTGGAGAACATTTCCCAGGTGCTGTTCCTGTGCATGTTTCACAGATGACCCCATCCTCAAAGCTCAAACTCAGGACCCTTTTGTGGGTCTGTTATTAAAATAATTGCGCTCGCTCGCTCTCTCTCTCTCTCTCTCTCTCTCTCTCTCTCTCTCTCTCTCTCTCTCAGAATTGATCTGGTGTCTGTAGTTAGAAGCACAGTCCAAGACATTGGATAGATCAGTGGCTTTGACTTTCAGTCCCTACCACACCAACATACTGGTCATATGACCTTGGATGAACTGCCTAACCCTCTGAGCCCTATTGTCCTCTGCTACAAATGGAGCGAATCCATTACTCAGGGAAGCTGGCAGATATAGGGAGATGGAGAACGGCTTGCTCCTAGTGCAGTGCTTGCTAATGCTGGATACTTAGAAAGGATTTATTCCTGTTCTCTTATTACCAAGGTCACAATCTGACCACGCCGTGGGCCAAGTGTGGCCTGCACATGTGTTTGTCCTGCAAAGTGCTTTCAAACATTCAGAATTAATATTTAAAATATTTAAAAAACAGATTTCGAGTAAAAATGTAAATCGTAGGCTTTGGGGGAAAAAAAATAAGATCTGGCAATGTTGGGCCCCTGTACACGGGGAAGCTTCTCTCCAGTCTCCCAGTCTCCATCTCTCTCTGATGTCTTGCACCTGGCCTGCTTAACACATCAATGTCATGCATCTGATAGGTTTAAGACTTAGGGTTTTAGCCACAATGCACATAAACAATTACAAAGACTCCAGTACATGGAGGGACTCGAGGATGCAGAGACTGCCGTAGACCCTGCCTTCAAGGAATTCACAGTCTTATGAAGGGCTTATTGTAAGCGATGATTTCAATTTAGCAGGAATTTATTGAATTCCTAGTGTGGACCTGGCACTGAGAATACAAAACTTAATAAGATACGGCCCCTGCCTGAGAGGAACCTGCTCTGCTGACCTCTTCCATCCTGTCAATTGGATTGGAGTTTCTGTTTTTTATTTCTAACCAGAGTCGAGACTCATAACATCATTAATTTTTTATATTCTGCTTATGACATCAAGTCAATCCCCACTTTTTGTTTTGTTTCTTAATATACTGATAACATAAAGTCATTGGAATGACTTATCTGTAGATAAACTTAGTATTCCTAAAATTTGGGAGAAGAGGAAACACAAACAGAATCA
>NW_011888786.1:1894676-1910510 GCF_000151845.1 Pteropus vampyrus | reverse complement strand
CATTTCAAGTGCTCAGTAGCCACCTGTGGCTGGCGGCTGCCATATTGGACAGGGCAGCTCTAGTGAAATTCTATGCTGAGGGCTCCTGCCTTTACCTCTCCTGGCCTGCTCCTTACTGAGCAGCGAAGGGGTAGGGTGACAGGAGCTCTAAACGTCATACTCTCCTGCTTACTCCCTGCCCTTCCATCCTGCGGTGCTGAGAACCGAAATATCAGGGCGTGCTTGTGGCATTCAGTTAATAAACAAGATAATGCGAAACCAAGTTCTTAGGAAGCAGATTACGTTTTTTTCAAAGACATTTTCCTCACAAAACAATGAGCATTTTCTTTAGGAGAAGGAAATGATCCATTTGACATAGAAAAATTGACTCATGCACATAAACATACATTTTTTTCAACTAGTTACATTTTAAATATACATGTCCACAAACCTAGCAGCATTGAGTATGCCAGGACTGGCCACCAGCCATGACGGCTGGTGGCCATATTATGGCATGAGGAGTTGCTGCCACAAGTTGGCTGAATATGTGTATTTTTGTTAAATGCCAAATTTGGGGCTGTTCGACAGCTGTCATACTCCTTCAGACAAATAATGCTAATAAACGCCATCGGTATTCAGCAGACTGTAACACTTAGGAAGTCTGCTGAGCAAATTATACTCATTTTAAAATTTGTGTAACTGTGGATTGACACTTATTCATGTGTTTACATGATAGGTGTGGAGTCATTACTGTCTCTCTCTCTCTCTCTCTCTCACACACACACACACACACACACAGAGTCTTGCAGTCATCTACATCCATGAGCATTTTTGTTCTCTACAAGCACTATCCTGCTTTGACTTTGATCCCACCACAGTCCCCTTCTCCCCTAACGGCTCTCTAGACCCGCCGTCGATGTGCCTTGTCTTTGGGTCGTACTTTGAAGCCAAAACAGACCCCTTAATGTCTGTGAGAATCTGGGTTTCAAGAAGGATCAACTTTGACTTCCTGCTGCTGATGCAAGACCCTCTTTGCCCCCCTGTCCCCCTTGGCTAGTGTCACAAATATTAATGCCATGCTTCCACATGCTGGGCTCAGAATGGCCCCTTTTAATTAAAATATGGATCTGTTTTTTCAAATGCATTTTCCGATTTCTGCATGAGGAGAAGTGCTTCTCCCGCCGAGTGCAATTTCAGATTGGGCAAAATAGGTGTAGATTTCACGCGAGTCTCTTTGAAGTTTCAGAACGTCCTTAAACCCTAGGATGATTTTTTGCTGCTTTTATATTCTCAATAGTTTCCTGGACATTAGGGAAGAGCTTTCATGTATTCACATCTCTGGGACTCTGAAACATTATCGGATAAATATTAAAGAGAACCAAATTGAATCAGAGTTAAAGTGAATCAAATAGGCCCTAAATAAAATTTAAAAAGAAACGCTTAAAATATATTGTTATTAATCAAGACTTTTGGGGACGTTAGAGACTAAATGTGATTCTCATGCCAATGAATTGAGGGTTTCTTATGGGGAAAAGAAATACCCTCTACTTTTACATATCAATGTGTCCACATGGAAATAAAGCTCAGACTTTATATCTTTAGATTGTCAGGAGCAGAAATCAGGAAAGAAACTTTCTCTGGGCTAAATTTCCTTAAATTTCTGAATGGATCATGGCTTTCTTTGTGTCACACAGCACAATTTTGGGGCCTCGCTTTTGGCATTTACATCATACTTGATTGGCGTTTGTCTCATATTTTATATTGCTTTCCATGTACACACCTGTCTGTCCCACTGGACTACTACACTCCATGAGGATAGGATGATGTTGGGTGTTCCTGTCTCACACGGCCTCTCCATCCATCGCCCTCTGGAGTTTTCATCATTTTGTCCCTTGACTTACTCTAATTTTAGGGGGATTCAGATGGGGAGAGCAGCTTATAAGGACGTATTTAGCAAGGAAGTAGATAAATGGGGATTTGGAGGGGAGCAAGCATGTTAATAACCAACTCTACCCTTGTTTTTACTAATGTACAGAGTCTTGAGAGGGATTCCTGGGTTCCTGTTCCCTCTATCATTCATTGTTTTCTTTTATTGGTCAATGTTCTCACACTCGGATCCTTGTCTGCATTAAATTTTCATGCAAGTTCTTTGTACTTGTACTTGGACCTCGGGAGTATAACTTGATTATAGACTTTTAGTCGTGCTCTCGATGATTAATTTAGAAACATCAACCCATTTGGGAATGTCATCACTCAAAACAGAGTGGTGAAGGGGTGCCATGGCTTGTCTTGGGCTTTCCAGAATTTATGCTGTGAAGTTCAGAAATGGGCTCTGAATTTCATCTCTTCTTATCCACTTGTTACCTCAATAAAATAAACCTTAGATACAGTCACCTCTGGGCTCATCAGTGACGGAGCCCAGATGTGAGAAGGCACAGTCATGGCATATGTCACAGACTCCTACACTGTGGTGACCAGCTATGTTATGGAGCTCTCTTGTCCTCCCGTGACTCACCCAACAAAATGGACCAAAGTCCCCTGATCTGTTAGCTTGACTTAATTTTGTTTGGTGTTGTTTGTTTTCCCTACCGAATCTGCACTCTGTTTGCAAAATCTGTAAAGTCCGTTTTCTCTGAATTGCTTTGTTTCTTATTCCTCACCTTCTCAGCTAGGTTTGGCCATCTTGTTCTCCTGATTCTAAGCGCTTTGAGAAGAGGGGGGTTCCCTCTTTGTGAGGGGCCACCGTTTCAAAGATAGACGAAGACTGTCCACAGATGTCCCTCTATTTGAAACATGAAACACCTTTCTTTGGCCATTTCGTGTTCTCAGGGCTTTGTTTACAGGAAGTAATTTTGAGTTTTTATTTCGTTTCTTAACCAGCAAACACCAGCTCTCAGCACGTTTACATCTCATCACAGTTCGCCAGCCGGACCCCACCTGTGTGTACCTGGTCATTGGTGTTTGGCGGTGGGGGGGAGTGGACAGTCTGCAACGGTCAGTGGAAACCTAAAAATGGAAAAGAGGGTGCGAGTCAGGGAAGGCGATGCAGCCGCTGGCGTGACGGGGTTGTCACAGGGCCGGGCAGCTGGAAGACAGAGCCTTCCAGTCAGCTGCGGGGCCCGGGCGACAGCTCGCTCAAGCTGTGTTTCACAGCCGCTCACAACAGTCAACTTCAAGCACATTTTCACACTGCTTGGCTCAAGCTCCTGGCAGCATTCCTAAACACTCCGAGGAAATAATTCCACAAAGTGGCATAAATTAATGTGACTAATTAACATGATGTTAATTATTTGTAAATTGTATGTTTGGATACACATTACTTGAGAGGCATATGTTACATTCAATGTTTACCGAAACAAGTGGCTGCTAATAGCAACTCCTGAGTGTTCCCCTCCTCACAGTCAGCAAATAGAGGTTCCTCTAAAAATAAAAACCGTGTCCCCGGGGAGCTGCGGGAATGACTGAATATAATCAAGTGCCACCGAAGTAGCCCCCGTTCCCTCGAAAAGTGGGCGTCCCTGAGGCTTCCTGCTTCGCACCTGCTGTATTTTGGATGTGGCTTCATCAAAGACATTTCTTCTTTTCCCAAGCCCACAGTCAGGCAGAGGTTTGAAGACGCTCTGGAAGGGGTCCTTGAGGTCTGGCTCGGTTGACTCAGCCTCTCAGCTCTCCTTCAGGATCTGTGGCCCAGCTTCAGCCCCCCAGGAAGAGCTGAAGCCTCCATGAGGTCCAGGGCGGGGTGAGGGCCTCGCAGCCTCGCCATCATACGTTCGGAATTGTTCAAGGTTTCTCACTCGGCAACAAAGCATTGTCTTTGGGCTCAAACTTGACATTCTAGTTCTTGGTCCTGGAATAAATCGATCTGTTTAAGTGGCTTTTAAGTTCTGAAGAGGGTACTTTGTTTCTTCAAGGTTCATTAGTTTCAGAAGCTTTGGGCGTGTATTGCCAGCAAGCAAAATAAATTACTCTTTTTATTTGAGAAACTAGAAAGCGCAGTCTTTACAGCATTCTTTGGACACAGGGGCTAATGAGATCTCCAGACATGCAAGTGACCTAATGGCACCTTTATAGACTATGGCGTGCCATCTCCCAGCCAAGAAAAGCCATGGATTTTGCTGATAGTCTTCGCTCAGAGTTGAGTGTCTATGTCCATTAGGGGAAAAAATGTGGATGTCTTGGCCAAGAGAAAGAGAACACAGGCCGTGGTTAAATCCACCTACGGCAAAGCCAAGGGAAGGCCACCTTCTTATTCTAAATCTCATTATTTGGGGAAAATATCTCCAGCTTTCATATTTTATGATAGGTCTTTACTACAGGTGCAATATATATATATATATAAAACAGAAAGAAGACAGCCCCATACTCCAAGGGGACCCACTGAGGGAGCGAGGCAGCTCCTGCTCGGTGGCTCTGTATTCGCTCCGGAAACGAAGGCAGTTCTTCTGCCAACTGTTATTCACGTTACCAAATAACTTGGTTTCCTGGAGAGGCATGTAAAAATAGTGATGGAAAGTCGAAAGCATTTTAATTTATTCACGAGCTGTGAATAAATTAAAAGATAACTTAAGGAAAATCAGAGAATCGTGCTTAAAATACATACCTGATTAGTTCCAATATTGGAGCTGCACCAAAGTCTTCACGGAATAGACAACTGTCTTAGGTGATGTCACATCTCACACTCACCGCACCTGACTCATCGTGACGAACATGAGACGAGCACCTGGCACATGGCGGATACTAAAGACATGTGAGTGAACGAATGACCGATTCCCCGTGGGGAATTAGGAAGAAAGAGTGTGTCCTCCTAGATAACATAGTCATTCTCAAAGTTAGGCAACATCACAGACATAAAAATCCTTCCAAAGTCTGTAGACATCATTTGATTTTATTTCAATTTGTTGACAAAATGAATATATGACACTGTGGGGGATACAGAGACGTAGGAAGAAAGTGGGAACAGAGTTAGCAAAAACCGACTTGCCCATGAATGTGCTAAGCCGTAAATATTAGGAATGAAGGAGCAGGATTATAGACGGGTTTTTAGATTTGGGTTTGGGACATGGAACCTTGACTGGAGAGGGAAATATTGTCTCTTCCAGGAGAAAGGAGAGTGAACCTTTATATAAAGATATTGTCGGAATGTATGAATTAAACCACCCGGAGGGGCCATATCGAGATGGTCCTGGTGATCTGTGGGGGAGGGGTCTCTAATGCATCTGCTTGCAGAGATGTCCTAATCCAGTGCTCCAAGGAAGATGTCTGATGTTGCTATACATTACCGCTTTGGTATTTTAAAACATAGACACAAATCTGTTTACAGTTTTTAAATGTCGAGTTCCAGAACATTTTGTTTTTAAATTATGTAAATGACTACAGGAAAAAATTTTTTTAAAAATTTCTCCTTCTGAATATGTATCTATCTTAGAGAAATTGTCCTGAGTTTAGATACTTTCAAACCCCAACACATAGCATGAACTCTGACATAGTTAGTTGACCCTCAATGAATATTTACTGGATGAATGAAAGGCATAAAGAAGGTGAATAAACATGATAGCAAATGTGCTACTGAGAACTTATCATGTTGCAGGCCCAGTTCTAAGCACCTTACATGTATTAACTCATTGAGTCCCCACACGGCTCCATCAGATAGGTTCCATTGTTCATTATCTCCATTGTACAGATAGGAAACCTGCACAGAGAGGTCAACAAACTTGCTCAGGGTCGCACAGCTTGTAAATAGTGGTGCCAAGTTCGGAAATTAGTCAGGCTGGTTCCAGAGAGTGCGCTTCTAACCACTCATCAGCTCAATTAAACAGAAAAAAAAAATCCCAAAGGAATTTTCTGAGATCAATGAACAATCTCAGAAAGATCCTGGAATGGGCCACCCTTGGGGGCAGAACTGGGGCCAGAATAAGACATCTACCCACCCCCCACAACCAGGAATCTACTGTATAAAGGGAAAATATACATTTTTTAAAAAAAAATTATAGCTACCAGCTTTATAAATTCATTAACATACTGCTCCAAACAGCCCTCACCTCTGAGGTACTTTGAAAGCATGGCATTCATTATTAGCTTAATTTTCAATATTTCGTTCTGGTAATAATAATAATAGTGATAATAGTATTGATTCCATGTTTTCTATAAGCCAAGCACTGTTCTAAGCCCTTTGCACAGACTTAACGCAGTAGACACGATCATCGGCATCCCCATTTTACAGATGAGGGAACGAGCTAGTGAGTGGTGAAGTTGAGTTCCAGGCAGTCTGGATCTACAGCGGCTCCCATGATTCCTCAGGGCACACGAAATGAAGAAAGAGTAAAAGAATGCACCCTTGAGACTAACACTCTGCCAAGTACAGAAGGCATGCTATGCTTTTGCTGCTCTTTGTGTAAGAGAAATCTATTAAACAATTTTTTTTTTTAAATCTATGCCAACCTGTCTGTGGATTCAGAAACCTAAGGAAAGTGAAAAGTTTATAACACATTAGAGCAATTAGACTTTGGTCATATATTTTACAGGGAATATTTTGGGCAAACGTATACTTTATAGTGAGAAATGGAATCATTTCATTTCCAGTATAAACCTAGCCAAACCTGCAATTCTTACTTCAGCTAACCCTGAAGGCCAAATATTCCAGGCACCTCCTGACTGCAGAGGGTTCTGGGTTGGTTACATTTCTCCTAGGGTTATGCCAAGAGAAGATATAAAGAATAAAGTTTGAAGCGGAGGTTGGCTTCCCGCCACCGTCTAGTTAAGATAAGATTAATATTTTCTTTTTCTACATAAAAAAAGTAGGTTTCTAAGGGATCATAAATTTTTTAAACCAGAGACTTGCCTGTGATTTCTGATTTTTTTTTTTTTTTTATAAATTCAAATTATTGGCTTCAGCTACCATTTTAAACTCTGCCCTGCTTTGTACTTATTCAGACATTCAAACTTCAGAACCCTTCATCTGTGAATTAATCATGTGTGGAGTATATGCAATTGGAATTTAGCTATAAATATAAATGAAATGCTCCAGCCATGGCTGGGTTCAAAAAAAAGAAAAGAAAAAGAAAAAAGAAAGAAACGAGAACAATTTGGTTTGGAGTTTTCGGTTAAAAAAAATTGAGAAATTTTAAGGAAGAAAAAAAGTTAAGTTGAGAGAGACGATTAAATATAGTCTTCTTGCTTTAAAACATTGGGCTTGTGTGGTACATATATTTTATTCCTAAGATTCTGCAAATCGGTTTATAAACCCTGCCGTCAAGGTAAAAAGAATTTTACAGTGTTTACCAGACTCCAGCTATCTTTCTCACTTGACCTGCAGACACGTGAAAGGAAGCTGTGGACATTAATCACTGTGACGGGTGACCACATGACAGGTCCTATAGTTCTTCCGCAGTATCACTTGGCAAGAAGGTTCACCAAGCTGGGGAGCTGGGAAGGATGAGACAGGGACAAAGATGAACGAACAGCGCCTGCCTGCCTGAGGGCACGTGCCTTAGACTTTGTTTTCCTGCCTGGGAAATCTGTGGCGTGAATAGCTGGAAAGCACGTTCATGTACCGTGAAGCCCCTGTTGAGATGTCTTCACTTCTCAGAGGGAGCGAAAGGAGCTGGACTTTGAGGTGGGAGCTCTGAGTGTCGGTCCTGGTTGTAAGACTTAACTGGCTTTGGGGCTCCAGCAACTCACCTAGCCTTCTCGGAGACTCAGCCTCTTCCCGTGTGAAACAAGAACACCCACCTTTTAAAGTTCCTGTGGAGGGCGAGTGAGGTCGGCTGCTTACAGGTGTACCTCGAATGTTGGATATGTGCTGGGATGCGGTGTGCGGACTGAGGGTACAAGAAAGAGTTACTTCAAGGAATTTATCTTTGACTAGGAAAGACAGACTAGTGAGCTGTACAGCACACCGCGTGAAATAAAACAATAGAAATAGTTTCGGGTTAGTGCAAGAGAAAGCTGAGTAAATCTGTAAAGTGTACTAACTCTGGCTGCAAAAACACAAAAAATTGGATGCATTGAGCTCTCTCCGAGTGGGTCCAGGACTCGGGGAAGGTCTCACAGAGGGGATCTGAGCACAGAATTGGTGTTCGAGTAGAAATTCACTCACGTAGGTGGTGGTACGAGCAAGGACATGGGGACAGTCAGAATGGAATGACCGGTATTGCTGGGCTGAAGCACGGAGTCCCATCAGGGGGAACCTGCTTTTCTGGAAAAACGGACTCCATGCTGAGGACCCTGAGCAAGGGAGAGGTAGAGTCAGATCTGGCGCGGGTACCAGGGCCATCGCAGCAAGGAGCCCGGGACCTATTGCTCTGCGAAGGTGATCATTTACCTTTGGGGCTGTACAGCTCATGTTCGGCGCACTATTCAGTAATGAGGCTTCCCTTTTCGCTTTTCTTGTACACCAGCGATGCTGGAATACAATTCGCATATCATACAATTCACCTATTTAAAGTGCACAATTCAATGGTCTTACTATATTCATTGAGCTGTGCAACCATCACCAGGATCAATTTTAGAACATTTTCTTTACCCCCAGAAAGAAACCCCGCACCCATTAGCAGTTACCTTCCTTCCTTCCCACCGCCCCTGGCAACCACCCCTCTAGTCTCTGTCTCTGTAGGTAGCCTGTTCTGTGGAATCATATTGTGGTCTTTTGTGACTGACTTCTTTCACTTAGCATAATGTCCTCAAGGTTCACCCACGTTATAGTATGTATCAGTAATACTTTATTCCATTTTATGGCCAAATATTATTCCACTGTATGGCTATGCCACATTTTATTTATTCACTCCTCACTTGATGGACTTTTTGGCTATTATGAATAATTTGCTATGAATATTCACGGACGAGTTTTATATGGACATATGTTTTCATTTACCTTGTGTGGACGGCTAGCAGTGGTATTGCCGAAGCATGGGAACTCTGTATAACCTTCGGAGGGGCTGTCAGACTCTTCCAGAGTGGCTGCACCGTTTCCTCCTTTTTTCTTAATGCCTGATGTTTCGTCTATTGTTTGTCTATTGTTTGAACCGCAAGGAGGAGATACAACTTAATTCCATCTTTTTTTTTTTGCTCGATAGTTCAGGGAGTGAGTTAACTATTATTGTGATAATGTTGCATTACAAACTCGGAATCTCAGTGACTCTCAATAACAAATATTTATTCCTTGCTCTTAGGTCTATGAGTCAGCTCTAACTCTTCCGGCTCTGCTAGGATTTTGTAGGGTTTGACTGCAGTCTGAAGGTCAGATTCATTTAGATGCCAGTGGCCATCCAGGCCATATTCTTAATGTGGCAGATGACAGATATACTAGAGGCCATGTCAAACCACTAACATTCCTTTGGCCAAAGCAAGTCACAGCTAAGCCCAAAAATCAATGTTGTGGGGAAGTTTTCTCTATTTTTCTGAGAGGATTTGCAGTGTTTCATTGGAAAGGTGTGTGTTTACATAATTATAAGAATAGAGTAAGGAGATGGGAAGAACGAGCTAATATTTCATGGTCAATATGGAATTTACAATGCTTTAAACTGAGTTTTTTCTAAATCAAGATGGCAATCAGGGAAGTAGACAAAAAGAGAGAAAGGGGGAAGAGAGATTTTCAAATCATAGCATATTTAAAAGAAATAAAATGTGAGAAGTGATAGTAATTTAGAAGCCATTCTTTGGAAATGTGCCTTAATAAAAGGTAAAGGTATTTGTGATTAGTCTATTGATTTTACATATCCCATTTCTGTGGTCAAGAAACCCTCAAATGCTTGGTTACTTCACAGAATAACAAACTTTGGGAATGGAAAGAGCCTCAAGGGACATCTCATTCAATCTGTAGAATCATTGGAAAGTGCTAAAGGAAGTCTGGGCTCCAGACTGGATGTCATACGCTTTCTGAGGCAGTTTGGTCCCTTGCAAGCCACCCTGGATGGTTTTCATAATTATTTCCGTTCTCCTTATTTTCAAGACAACCCTTGAGGTACGTGCTATTACCATCCCATTGTACAAACAAAGAAACTGATACTGAGGCTTAGGAAGATCAAGGCCAGAGTCACAGCTACCAAGTGGCAGGTCTGCAATTTAAACTCGGAGCTCTGATCTGACTCCCAGCCCACGTGAGCAGATACAACCCTCGACATTTCCGAATAGAAAAATTCCTGCTTGCTTTGATTCTGAATCTGCCTTTTTTTAACCAGAATTTACCTCCTTTTATTCTTTTTTTCCTAGTTTTTCTTTGTTTTTAAGTAGGTAAAACATTCCTCTTAAAGTCTCGCTTATACTTGGAAACTACCTAATCGATCCTTTCTTTTTTATCACAGCTAATGTAAAAGGAAATCTTAATTATGTGTGAATTAGGTTTGATTCTGAATTGGTGGCCTCTGAATCACGAGAGTTTAATCTATTGCCTAAAAGATTTTGTACTTTATCAAGGAACTTCAGTCATTCATACTTCTCCATTTTTGCCATAGCCTAAATGGAACACAGCTGATATATAGAGCAGGAAGCTGTTTTATTTCAACATTACTAGGATTTTTTTTCTTTACCCAAATTAAATGTTTATACTTATGTCTTTATATCATTGGCCCACTGGAAGCCAATGAGATTATCAGAAGCTACCTGGAATGGTAACAGACTGAAGCTGAGGGCGGAAGAAGGAAAAAATAATGGAATGAAAGGTTAATTGGACTGAATATCTGATAGGGAAAGTGAACAAAAAAGATATCACTTAACAAGAGAGGACTATTGGAATCTAAAAGGTGGAATTATAAAAGAGAGTAGCCTTATCATAAAGTATAGGACAAAAACCGGTTCATGTGAAATAGATGAATGACGAGCTGGAAGTGAAAAATGGGTACCTTGCTGGAGGTGGGAGCTCAGGGCATTAGATCAGCCCTCCCTCAAGGAAACACCTGGAACTTCGAATGAAATATTGAAACCCAGGTACCATTCATTTGTGTCTCTACACTGGTCGGCATTCTGTATTCAAAGAAATTCTGTCAAAATCAGAATTGTCAAAGGGGCAGTAATAAATCTCCCATGAACTCTCTCTCTCTCTCTCTCTCTCCTTAGGCATAAAGAGAGCTTGCTCAAACAGGGCTGCCATATTCAACGGCATTCCAAAGGGATGGGTTTCTCTGTCAGACCGTACATAGACAGCTGTGCCATGAGAATGTTCGTAAACTGTGTATGAGCAATTGACAAGTTGACAAAACATTGACAAAGAACAATTACTCAAGAAGCAGCACTGGGAAAGGTTGTTTGTTGTTTAAGAGATACCAAAGAAACAGAGAAAGAACAAGTTAAGATACTATATTTGCCAGAAAACATTATTTCTCAGAATGCATCTCAAGACTATTTGTAAAGAAAGGTTCGGTAAATAATATAATACACTGTAATACAATACATATATCTCTTGTACTTTATTTGTGAAATGCAGTATATTCCTGGACAGAAATTCATTTAAAGATCATTAATTACTTTTTGCTCAAGATTAAAATAGAGAAGTTATTTTTAGATGTCTATATGCAAATACTTGGAATAGTCAAAATACTTTGAAATGCTTAAAATATAAAATGTTATTAATTTGAAATAATTACTATATTTTCAGACACGATCTGCATACTCTCCTTATTTTGAGAGTGATTTGCCTTCTTAGTTTGGAAATTCAAAGAAAACAGGGTTTTAGCATCATTTAACAACAACAACGACAACAGCAACAATAATGATGATGATGATGCTATCAAATAACATTTAGGTTTTATTTTGTCCCAATTAGCCATGCTGAATGTTTTACTTGTATTGCTTAAAGACTGGGTACCCATTTTTCACTACGAATCTCATGAGAAAGGAATTTCATCAAACTTTTTTTTTTAAAGACAAGGAATCTGAACTTGAAGCAGTCGTATTATTTTTTCAAGATCATGTAACTGGTAACCAGTGGAATTAGAATTTAAACATAGGTATGTCTGAATCCATGCCCTGGCCACTGCAGTTAACACACACGAAGTTACCATGGGAATAAGGAAAAAAGTGCCTCTCCCTCAAGACACTTTTCTCTCCATCTGTTAGAAAATTGTCATAATAAACTAATTGTGTAGACCAAGACGGCTTACTGCCATCTACCGGAAAATTGTTGGAATAAATATTTGTGATGTCCATGGTGCGATGCGAAAGGTATTTCTTTACAGGTGGCTCTGCCAGCCTCCTTGCCAATCCTTCAGTTCGAGGCAGGAGAACGTTCTTATTTTCCAGGAAAAATAAAGAAGAGAAAGTTCTCACCTCTTACCGTTTTTTCCTTTTTATTCAATCTTAAGCCTGAATGAAATACTGTGTTGATCTCGATCTCAATTACCTATCTGTTTATTCAACATTTATTCACTGACTTTCTGCTCAGTTCTCTTCTCATCTCTGGGGAAGTAATGAGTAGTAAAAGAGACTTTTCAGGAGCTCACAGTCGACATGGGCCAATAGTTAAACCCATAATTACAATATGAAATAAAGGTCCATGGGTTTCCTTGCAAGAACCACCTCCAAGTGGCTTGTCACAGCTACCTGAAGGAGAATCATCGTCACTGAGGAGGAAACAGACCCTCAGTCTGGGTTCACGGAAAAGAAGTCTCAATGGTTATTATTAGTTCAGTGATCATTTTATTCCTTAATGTAGTTTTATTAGATTGCCTTTTTTTATTCTTTGAAAATGTTAATTTTGCTCCCCCCTGGTATTTTCTCATTTTGTCTCTGAAATTTTAATTTACTGGAATTCTTACTAAATTGTTCTATATCGTGAAGCTTTTATGGGATAGTTCCTATTTTTTTCATTTTTTTCTTAAAAGTAGTCTTTCGTGCTATCATATATCTTCGATTTCTTCTGCTTTTAAAATATTTTCTTCTTTTTTAATATATATTTTTCCTATATTTCCGTAGTTACTGGGTAATTCATTGTCATGTTCATCATGCTGGGAGGTTCAAACTTTCTAGCTGTCCCGATAGAGTAGGCATGAACTCTTTGCTCTGTCCTATGAGACTGCTCTGAATTCCCCTCTAAGCAGCTCTCTTTCCCAGGGCAGTTTGATCTCTGGTTGATGAGACAGATTTGGAAGTCATGCTGTGTTCACTAGTCTGGATACTCCTCAAATCCCAACTTGCCCACTTGCCACCTCCTGAAATGATTTTTTTTTTCTCCTGCAATACCCTTTTTGCTTCTTTCTCTTAAAATGCTGTCCACCCATCAGAGAAATAACATCTCCCTATTCTCTACCTCCGACCCTCTGAGTCAAATCCAAATTCAACATGTTCCCATCTGCTCTGCTTTATTCTTCTCTTTCTTGTAGTTTTCAGCTTCCTAGTATCAGTTGGAACTGGTATTCTGTCTGTCCTAAGTGTGTAATCCTGGGATAGAAAGTAACCTCAGTGCGCGCACACATGCGCACACACACGTACGTGCACCTACACACATCTTAAACCAAAAGTGTAGGCTATACTCATGTCGACGCTTGATGTTGAGAGCTAGCGCTGGGCTCTCTCCACCCGGAGAATGGTGAGATGTTACTTTGTTTCATGGAATCATGGAGATGAGAACTGTGAGCCTAACCTGAAAATGGACCCAACTTAAATGAAAACCAAGTTTTCATCTAGAAATCATGGTTGAATGTGAACTAAAAATGGCAATATTTCTTAATAAGGACCAGTTCTAAATATGAATCTTACCTTAGAAACAAGGCATAAAAAAAAGTTCATCAGGAACCCTTTAGAATAAAATTCGCCCTTTCTAGAGGAAAACTTTGGAGAAATTTTATCTGGGTTCGAATTCTGTATGTGTCAGTTACCAGTCATAAGCTCTGGGCCAAGTGACTTCACCACTGTATTGGTCAGTTTCCTTATCTGTAGATTAGAGATAATAATAATCCCACTTCACAGAGTCTGTTGTGGGGATTAATTAGTTAAGTGATTTTTGAGAGTAAATGGTCAAAAGTATTCGTTGTTATTATTATTTCCCTGTATCTCATGGATCTGGGAAATAATAGGGAGAAAGAAGGGATGAAGATATATTCCCAATATTTCCTCATCGGGACCATCTCTCTAATGGCCCAGCACACTTAGGAGAGCCTTTATATTTCTGTTAACCATTTATAATCCATTAACCATTTAAAGAGTTTCCATTATTACACTTCCTAGGCTATATTACTGTTCTCCATTTACCCATCATTTCTTCACTAGTCTATTAGTTCATCTATTTGTTAATTCTGCAGAATTATTTTGCAGACCCACAAGGTAGAACACTTGCCCTCACGTTTCAGAATAAAGGGGTAATAAGACAGTAAACAGCTGATCACACTAATAAATAATACATTCCCATTGAGATATAAAGGTGAAGTCTAGGGTACCGCAAAAAATGTACAAAATAGGGTGGCACGTGTTAGATGTTGTGCAAATAATTAATGAATAGATAAATAGATGAAAATGTTTGGGGCTTAACCAACTCCAGCAAAGCGAGACTATTATAGAGTCATTTGGAAATAGATGGATGTGAATGCGGGGTGTCATCTTCGTCTTCTGTGGGTGTGTTGCTTGACTGCCAGTGCCTCGAAGGCAGAGCTGCACCCTCTCCACCCCTTCAGGGTCTCCTGCTCCTCACACAGCTGGGTCTCTGGTTACATATTCTTAGAAGGAATTCATTTAATGTGAATGAGTGCTACATTCAGTCTTTGCAAAAAAGGGATAATTTCTTTGATTTCAGCTTCCTCTACGTTTATTTTCTTTTATCATGATTGCTGTCTTTTTCTTATTAAAGGATTCGTTTTTGGCCAGGTGTGTATTTAGAATGTTATACCTATCTTGGTTTGGTTGCATAGCTCTGAAGCCAAGTCATGCCCACGCCTAATTTCTAGAGACCTGATTTAACACCATTAGCTTTTTAACTTTTAGATTATTTCACATGGCAACAGAAGTTTGGGAGCTGCCTCCCCCACGCCCCCCGCCCCCAGACAATGTTAGAAACCCTTTTCCTAGAATTAATTCTACATGTAATTATTCAGAGGGAGAAATCTGAAACGAAGTAAGGGTTGTAATTCTTACTTAATTTTTTTTTTCCTCCTTCTGCAAACTTTATCGCTGTCTTTCAAAGCTCCCAAACTCTTCTCTGAAACTTTATTCCAAAGTCGATAAAGCCCAAGTTTACTATGTGCTTTTGCATCATGGGGAAATAAGGCATTTAAACAGTTATACGTTCTTACCACTTGCAAATCAGAGGTTGTCTCTCCAGAGCTTCCACAAAATCCTCTGCTGGTTTCTGTCACAGTGCCCTTGATTTTGTCATATCGTAACAACCCTCCCCACCTGTCTGTGTTGAGTACTAGGTGATGACCACGCACGCAGGAGGTGTAAGTTGCCTTACCTTGATGCCTGAATACTCAGCACAGCGTGTGGCAGGTAGAGGTAATTCACTGGCTAAAAGTTTGCCGAATGAATGAATAAATGAAAGATGTCAACTTTAAAAGTACACTATGGAAAGAGTTGGCAAAACACAGAAGAGATAGAAGACCATTTGAAAATAAAAGAAAAGGTCGTCGCATTGGCTATCGCTAAAGTGGAGTCCATCTCCTTCTCATTCAGGAAGTTCCTTAAGTTTTGTTTAAAATACGAGTTCCTCTTTTCTCAGCGTTTGCCTGCTCTCTGAGCAAGCCCGAGCTAGATGTGGCTGAGCTGGGCAAGGTGACCTCCTGAGCTCTCCTTGCTGTTCATTCAACAAATATTCAAGGAGTGTTTCCTGCAGGCCACCTTGTGCTGCAGCCCAGACAGCTGTCACTGGGTAACATGCTGCAGCCACAGCAACCGAGGAGGTTGTGGTGTACATTGCACAGACGAAGAAAATGAAGG
>NW_011888786.1:1886594-1894626 GCF_000151845.1 Pteropus vampyrus | reverse complement strand
TGGAAAGAGTTGGCAAAACACAGAAGAGATAGAAGACCATTTGAAAATAAAAGAAAAGGTCGTCGCATTGGCTATCGCTAAAGTGGAGTCCATCTCCTTCTCATTCAGGAAGTTCCTTAAGTTTTGTTTAAAATACGAGTTCCTCTTTTCTCAGCGTTTGCCTGCTCTCTGAGCAAGCCCGAGCTAGATGTGGCTGAGCTGGGCAAGGTGACCTCCTGAGCTCTCCTTGCTGTTCATTCAACAAATATTCAAGGAGTGTTTCCTGCAGGCCACCTTGTGCTGCAGCCCAGACAGCTGTCACTGGGTAACATGCTGCAGCCACAGCAACCGAGGAGGTTGTGGTGTACATTGCACAGACGAAGAAAATGAAGGCAAAGAACAGAGCTCTCTTTGCATGGCATAGTATATGTTTTTCTGCAAAGCTGAGCCTTTTATAGGTACATTTTCTAGCAGAATCCACTGTGTTTCTGTCTTTGCACTCATGTGACGTTTCGGTTATGTTCTTTTAGTGGTTAATGTAACTGTCCCTCCCCACAGGTTGCAAAAGCCATATATATATTCGCTAACACAGAGTCTTTCTCACGTGCCAGGGACTAGTCTAAGCACATTGCATATATTATTTATTTAATCCTTATAATGCTAGTATCTCCTGAAATGGGTGCTGTTAACATCCGTTTTTAAAAAGAGGAAGTGAAACGGGGATGGGTGAACTCACTTGGCAGAGCTGTCCAACTGGTAAGGAGCAGAGCCAGGGTTTGAACCCTGGCACCAGGCTCCAGAGTGCAGTATGCTCTGCCCCCTCTCCTTTGACAGAGGGTGTGGTCTGTTCAAACTTTATCTCAATCGTCTGCCATGGTGACTACCTCTAGGCTGACTCTCAGTAAAAAAATGGAAGACAAAAGCTCCACAATTAAGATATTAGAGAATAATTCATTCTCATGCTATTATCTCCACTCCCTTATTCCCAGACTTCTTTCCATGGCTTTTCCTGACACCCCACTCTTGGTTAAGTCTCCCCATTATACTCTCACAGAACATCCAAGGCTTCCCATGATAGCTTTTTAAACCATGTATTACTATACATTCGTTTGTGTAATCATCTACTTTTCGTCAAGTAGATTGTAAACTCCATGAAGACAGATGTGGGCCATTGGTTGCTCGTGTGGCCAGCGCCACAGCTAACTCAGAGTGGGCGCTCCATAAATATCTGTGGAATGAGTGAATAAGGCATCGTTAGCTTAATAAAGCAGTCACCTTTGATCGTTTAAGCACCCACATACTTCTTTACATGAGTAGCTATCTTCCTATCAAAAGCTACCCGCCCTATAAGGCAATGGGGCGCTGAAAAATTAGCAGCTCAGGAAAGGACTTCGTAGAGCAGTCAAGCCTTCCTCATGGAGGACGGGCGGGGCCTTCTTCTGCGAGCTTGAGAAAAACACCCCAGGTTTGCACTCCACGACTGGAGGATGTGTGAACATTTCTCCTGGGCTGGACGGGGCAGAAGGTAGTCTTTTCAGAGCCAACCATCGACAACCACAAGGCAGTAGGAGCTTTTCTTCTTCCCGCAGCACGTGGTTTTGAGGAATCTCAGCATCTAAATGGTTGCGATCGGATGGAGGTTTCCGCTTCCCATTAAAGCAGAGCCGCCTGACTCCTCCCTGGAAAGTCTTTGCTCCCCGGGAGCGTGATTGCAGAGTACATTTTAATGCAACGCAGAGAGAGCGCTTCCCAAAGTCTTAGGGCAATTATACTGCTTTTCCTCCTAAATGGCTTCTCGGCTCTCCTTGTTGCAAATCCGATTTGAACCGCTTTGACGTATATGAGCTTTAATGCTCCGAGCTGCTTCGGAGCTCTGTGTTCCTGTTGTTTTAGCTGGCAGATAAATCATGAATTTTAAAAACATGTCATCTCTCTAACATCATGATATGGTTTACGTTCCTCGCCAATCAAACCGCCCTCTCGTCCCCTGCCCCCCGCCCTCCCCTTATCCAAATGTAAGAGGATTTACTGTAATCAAATGGTTTCTATTAACCTCAAAGAATAAGGATGCAGAGTTGAAAACAAAATACATAAATAGAAGTTGTCATAAGGCTGGAAGAATTTTCAGGTAAATTACATGATCTTATTGTCTGGGGATTAGTTTTTCTCCCGAATAATCGGAACCCCAGCAGAAGCATAGCACCCCACAGACAGCTGCACCTACACCCATAGACTGGCATCAGGTAGGACAGCTGGGGCCCGTTGCCTAAATTTTCCCTCGGCTTTATTGAAATATATTAGACAATTAGTTGCCTGTTAAGTGTAATCTCTGTATGTCCAGTTCCAGTTTCTTTGGTCTGATGACTTTGGGAGACGAGGACCAAGTGCAGACTGGCTGGGGCAGCAGAGAATGGGAAAGCTTTTTTTATATCTTTGAGACATTCCCCATGGACCCAGGCCGACTGGGATTTCAGCTCTGCCTCTAATAAAGCTCCCTGAGCCTTGGTGTTCTCATCCATGAAATGGGGGTAACATATCATGGCTTTCAGGATTTGACCCTCAATGTAACTCAGTTGAGGCTCTGGTAATTTGTAATGGCATTTTATGCTGCATATGCCCTTATAGAAAACAATCCTAAACCCTGCACAAGTTTTAGATGGTTAAACACCTATGTGGTCACGTATGGCTTCTTCCCATTTATAGGCGACATTGAGTGAGCACCTCCTCTTGTCCGGAACACCTGAGAAACTAGGACATGAAGTGTGAAGACCAGAGCCCCCAAAATAACAATGACAAGTTCCATGCAGCAAAGCTCTTGTATTAGACACAGCCCAGAGCCTGGGAGCCTGGATGGGGAGCCATAGTTACTGTTTACACATTTTCAAAAGACCTGGTTACCTGGTTTTCTAATTGACGAGAGATTAGAAAGAGCAAATAAAAGAGAGTGGGTTGATACCGATGGCAAACCGACTCAAAAGGGTCAGGTGTTGATATAACAAAGGAGGAGACGCAGAATCTATTTCTTTCCCTTTCTTCTCCCCAACACAAGAATTCAAAAGCATAAACTCTGTGGTGGTGCAAATGTCCCCATGCACCCTTCAGTAGCCCTTGAGGTCAAGACTGCATTATAGCACAAACCAGGGACAGCGAGGGCATGGCATGCATCCCAGCATGCCCTCCACCTTGTCCAAAGCAGACATCAAAAATCAGTCTTAATACTCTCAATATAACACATCCTCGTGTCGGCTCTAGAAATCTCTCTCAAGTCAGTATTCAGGCAGCATCTACCAGTCCTTCGAATTGAATCCATGAGCTGAAATTCATTTACAATTTCCTTGTAAGAGACAAATGTTTAAAAGGACAGGGATATGGGTAACCACGTTTAAGAGACATTTTCTCTAATGGGGGAGGGATGGTAAAGAAAAAAAATATTTGACTCACTGAAGGATGAGTAGAATTTTTGGCAAGCTAGAAAGTTGTGAGGGGCCTTCCACGGAGATATTTTTCCCATCCTAAAATCAGTAGGAAGATGGAATGCGGCAAACCGATCTGAGGCAAACTCACTGGCTATCATTTTGGGGTAGAATCAGTTACTTTGGGCCAGGGCTTCCGGAGGGGCCAACGGCAAGGCGACCGCCCTTGGAGAGGTTCTAAGTCAATGGCCTCCTCCTATGCTGCGAGGATTCTGTTTGGAGCTTTTTGGGCATGAGATAATGGAATGCCATTTTTCAAGGGTTCCCTGGAATCCACATAATTCTTACAAAACAATATTTTGATGAATTAAGTCAGAAGAATGCAGCCCGTATGTTTCTGATTCACGTAGAATTTATGAGGGTTTAGGAGTTAGATGAAGAGGTGCTAGGCAAGATGTATCGTCCAATTTCACTAAACCCAAAACATTTGAAACAGAGCCTATGTTTCCTTTCCTCGTGTTTAATCCAAAGCTCGGGGACTTTTTGGCCATTCGTGAACCTTTTTAATCTTCTCTGGGTTTTTATTACCCACACAGGGATCAGCATGTGTTTCGTTCACCGTGTCTGCTCAGTGAAAAGGGGCAGAATCCGGCTCGTAAATTGCCGACATGTGTTCCTTTCGCTTCGGCTGCTTGGCCTTTCGAGTCTGCAGTGGGTGGGTGTCCAGGCCAGTCCTCAGAGTCTCACCCTTCCGTGGAATGTGTCGTAATTCACTGCGAGGGCCACAGCATCGTTCCTCCTGCGGAGCCACATCGTAGGTCAAAGAATTCTGTCTTTCTACATGGGTTTGCTTTGCCTCACATGCTCTCTGCTCCCATTGAAGTATTAATTTCAAAAATATTTTTGACCCCCCTACAGTATGCATTTGGGATATAGAAATGCATGCTATAGGCCCCGCCCTCCAGGCATTCTCAGTAAATAGAGAAAAAAGACATAGATACAGGTAATTATAATACAGTGTCGTACATGTCTTATGAAAGGAAATAGTTGGTGTTATGGGAGGACAGAGGTGGCTCCTCTCACACAACCCGAGATACTAGGATGGAGGCCGATCACCGGATGCCAGTAAAGATTTCCTGAAGGAAATGGTCTGTGAGCTGGGTTTTGAAGTATGTATAGGAGTTTACCAGGAAGATAATAATTGCTGGGAGGAGAAAGAGGAGAAAGAGGAGAAAGAGGAGATGAAAAGAGAAAGCAGTCCTGGCAGAAGGTGCAGCATAGTTAAAGCTCTGGGGCCTAAGGAAGCATGGGATGCTTGATAATATTCCCAGGCCGGGTCTTGCCATGCCTCCTGCGTGCCACTCGGAAGCCCTAAGACTTCATGGCTTTCAAGGAGTTGGTAGTGCCCATTATGTGAAGGATGCTGAAAGGCTCAGAGCAGAGGTGAGACATGGATGTGGATCCAGGATGCAGGATGAGGAGATTGGGTGGAGGACATGGGGTGCCCAGACAACCAACGCTGCTCAGACTTAACTGTGTCTGGCCACTGCCCCTGTTTATTCCTTGAGCCCCGGGGTTAGCCTGCCTCCTTCCCTTCCCATTTCCCAAACGTACAACCCAACCAGACTTGCCCCGGACCCCAAGCCAGTGTGCCACAGAACCAGCCTCGCGCATTCCCTTGCAGCCAGGATCCCCTGTGCCCCTGAAGGAAACAGGCACAACGCTCTTTTGAGAGTTGTCATGGAAAATTTGTGTAGGTGGCCCTGGAAGCCAGTGGTCCCCTTTTCCAACTGCCATGGTCTCCTTTGGATCTCTCCCATTGATCTCCACTCACAGCTATTGTCAGGCTACCCCGAAGGGACACCACCCAGGTCACCCTTTAATGCTTTGGGCCAGTTAAAGATTTAAAAACACACTAAAAAAATGTCACCTCTGTCTTGTTCCTGGTTAGCATCATTAGCATCTTTGAGATTGTCTTGGATTTTCACAAAAACTTCACCAAATGGGCAAGGAAGTATGAATGAAAAATAAACAGAGAAACTCAGTTGAGTGACATGTTGCAGCTGGCTTCCTGGTGCTAGTATAATTGGGGTTGTTCCCAGGCTTGACAAGGCCTGTTCTAGTCCACCTGTTATTAATGAGACATAGCAACAATCCCAGCCACTGGGAGCCCACGTATCATTTAGAAGATGCCCCCTTTGGATGCATATAGTCAATTTCAGCTCACTCTCACCCATGGGTACATTTGTACAGTACCCAAAGTGTATGCGACACCTTGGCTGCAATCTAGCCCCAAAGAGCTGCTAGGGCACTTACGAAACTCATCACTTCTCTGTTCCTGACCTGTGTGCACCTGGGATTCTCCTCCTTAGAGCCCAGCAGTGGTGGTGGAGAATGGAAAGGTCAAGCCTTAGGATTTCCAAACCAACGTCTTCCAACTCTTTCTTCTCTCCCACCTAACTCCCAGCCCTATTGCATCAGGCCCCATTGTGAACTATCTTTGAGACGAGGTTGGAGAGGCAAACTTAGGTAGAGTCTCCAGAACATTGACTTGTAGCAACATGAGTAAAAACGAACTGTCTCAAGGTCACTGTTAGCATGACTATGGAGTCAACCAAACCGAGTGGGTGTATTAGTTAAATGTTGCTGTGTAACAAATTATCCTGAAATGTAGTAGTTAAAGGGCAAACATTTAATAGCTCACATTTTCTGTGGTTTAAAAATCCAGGCGTGTCTTGGTTGGGTGCCTCAAGGTCAATGTTTCTCACTAAGCTGTAGTCCAGATGTCAGCCGGGGCTGCATTCATCTCGAGCCCTGGCTGGCGGGATCTGTTTCCAAGCTTAATCTCATGACTGTTAGCAGACTGAGGTCCCTGGTGTCTGCAAACTGTAAATACCTGTTGTACAGTGCAGTTTGCAACATGGTAACTGGCTTTCCTCAGGGTAAGCAAGTGACACAGGGCAGCCATGGTGGAAGCCGCAGTCTTTTTGTAACCTAATCTTGAAAGTGATATCCTAGCGCCTCTGCCACACTCCATGTTATTGTTAGTCACTAAACCCTGCCTCACCTCCAGAGGAGGAGACCACTTAAGGACATGAATTCCAGGAGGCGAGGATGGTGGGGCCATTTGGGGGCTTCCTGCTACACTAGAAATCCTAATTTTTTATCACTTAAAGTCTGTTTGCATTCGGAGGACTAAACTAATCTTTTTTAACCTTGATTTCTCCATCCATAAAATAGAGATAGTTACTGTAAAGGACTTAATACATAATAAATAGAAACCAAAAATAACGATGATGATGATGATGATGATGATGATGATGATGATGATGATGGTGATGATTTAATGATGAATGTTAGTGTTTTCCCTTCTTTCCAGAAGGTAGAGGAAGGTCCCTGTGAGCACCTAGCAAAGAGTGGACTGGGTGGATGAGTTTAATATTTTTAACATTTACTACCCATTTTCTTTTAAGCTGGAGAACAGGCACCCTGCCTGGTAGCACGGCCCACGCCAGTAACTACCATATACATTTCTGGTTCCCTCAATAATTATTTACTTTCCAGAAGGTTTAGGCACATAAAATGGTGAATGGAAAATGGAATTCTGGTGGGGTAGATGTGACACTGAAGGGAATAATTCTTTAGTCACTGGCCTCCCGACATGACTCATGGAGTGTATCTCGCTGCCAAGAAGCCCTGACTAGGAATAAATAGCCCTCAGGGAAGGAGAAGTTGAAAAGCGTGGACACTTTTTCATACAGCTTTCCCAGGAGAATTTCCTTAAATACCAGCAGCAACCTTTAATACAGCTAAGAGGTAGCTCTCTGTGCTGTCTCCTCACAGTTCTTGGAGAATCCTGTCTATCGTCCAGGCCTCAGTTTATGGCCATCCAAATGGATCTGCTTTCTACAGCATTTTCACCCTGGTGTTGTCATCCCCACTGAGCACAGAGCAGGAAAGGCTTTCCACTGAGGCTCGCATGTGTTAAATACAAGGTTAGCTGTTCTTCGCTGAGAGTCACACTTATGAGGACGTTACATAAGCCACCTTGTCTAAAACTCACAATGGGCGCTTGAGCTAGACACCGTTATCCTTCCATGGTATGGATGAGGAAACTGAGGCACATTGAGGATAAGCAGCTCACTCAAGGTCACACCGTTAGTGGAAGAAAGTATGTTTGTGATGATTCGCGATAAAATGAAGCTTTACCCAGGAGCTGATCGCCAGAAAAGGGCGGAAGTTGTACTCGCCCAATTTTTCCCTGAGTACCTGGCTGGGTTTCAAGTGTATTGGAAGGCAGTGTCGAGCTCGTAGGATTTAAGAATAAAGTCTTTTCAAAGTTGTCAACAAATGCCTGCCACTCATGGCTGATTTCGTACTTTAGGCTTTAAGATGACATGTCTCCCAGGCCAGTACGTTGAGAGCGGGTACAGTGACATCTGGCATTGTGCTGCTACTGCAAGACAGGGAGAGAAAGAATAAGACACAAGTAAATGAAAACCCAAGGCCTCAGATGGGTAATGAAGGGTCCATCTTACATTCTCACGGTAACTGATGTGTATTCTGATGAATGCGGTGGTTTGGAGTAGTGGATGGGAATAGAACACGAGATGTTCTAACAGCGTGTGACTTTGGACAAG
>NW_011888786.1:1879247-1886544 GCF_000151845.1 Pteropus vampyrus | reverse complement strand
CGGTAACTGATGTGTATTCTGATGAATGCGGTGGTTTGGAGTAGTGGATGGGAATAGAACACGAGATGTTCTAACAGCGTGTGACTTTGGACAAGACACTAATCATCTTTAAGCCTCGCCTCCCTCCTTCGTACCGATGGATTAATAATAGTCCCTACCTCATAAGGGCGAATAAATTAAGATAATGCATAAAACCTTGGTTCAAATATTCAGTGTGCTGCCCATTACCTGGTGGCCTTTCAAGGCTTAAGTTTCTGATCCTATGTCAAGCTACATCAGAATGAGAGAGATGCCTCCTCTGTTGAACACGATAGTCTACACAGATGATGATGATGATGATTGTTGATGTGTGTGTGTGTGTAAATTATCTTCTAGTCTTTATTAATGTGCAGGCATACAAATCTATCTTGGAATTAGCTGTTGCATACCACTTTATTTTTTTTTTAATTTTATTTTGAAATTTAAAAAGTTAAACATTTATACAATCCGTGAAGCGATCCCCCAGATTACTCTGGCACCCATCCGGCACCGCACACAGCCATTCCAGCGCTGGTGACTACATTCCCTGTGCTGCGCTCTGCATCCCCGTGACAGTTTCGTAACTACTAATTTGCACTTCTTCATCCCTTCGCTTTTTTCACCCAGCCCCCCAACATCCTTCTCCTCTGGCAATCACCAGTTTGTCCCCTGTATCTGTGACTCTGTTTTTATTTAGTTTGTTCATTTCTTTTATTCCTTAGATTCCACATGTAAGTGAGATCATGTGGTATTTATCTTTCTCTGCCTGATTTATTTCCACTCAGCATAATACTCTCTAGGTCCATCCATGTTATTACAAATGGTAAGATTTCATTTTTTTTAATAGCTGATTAACGTTCCATTGTCTATATGTACCATAACTTCTTTATCCCACGATCTATTGATGGGCACTTAGTTTGCTTCCCTCTCTTAGCTGTTGTGAATAGTGCTGCCATGAACACAGGAGTGCATAAATCTTTATGAACTAATGTTTTGATTTTCTTTAGATAAATGCCCAGGAGTACAATTGCTGGGTCAAAAGGTAGTTCTATTTATAATTTTTTGATGAATCTCCAAACCGTTTTCCATAGTGGCTGTACCAATTTGCAATCTCACCAACAGTGTTTGAGGGTTCCCTTTTCTCCACATCCTCGCCAACATTTGTTGCTTTTGATTTATTGATGACAGCCCTTCTGACAGAGGTGAGGTGATCTCTCATTGTGGTTCTAATTTGCATTTCTCTGATGATTAGTGACCTTGAACATCTTTTCATATGTCTACTGGCCATCTGTATTTTCTCTTCGGAGAAATACCTATTCAGGTCTTCTACCCATTTTTTAATCGGATTGTTTTTTGTTGTTAAGATATGATTTTTTTTATAAATTTTGGATATTAACACCTTGTCAGGTATATTATAGACAAATGTCTTTTCCCATTCAATAGATTTTCTTTTCGTTTTGTTGATGGTTTCTTTTGCTGTGCAAAAACTTTTTAGTTTGATATCGTGTCATTTGTTTATTTTTCCTTTTGTTTCCCTTATCCAAGGAGATATATCAGAAAAAACAATTATTGATAGTAATATCAGAGAGTTTACTGTCTGTGTTCTCTTCTAGAAGTTTTATAGTTTCGGGTCTTACATTTAAGTCTTTAATCCATTTTGAGTTTATTCTTGTGTGTGATGTAAGAAGGAGGTCCAGTTTTATTTTTATTCTTTGCATGTATCTGCCCAATTTTCCCAGCACTATTTACTGAAAAGACTGTCTTTATCCCCTTTGTATATTCTTGCTTCCTTTGTCATAGATTAAATGACCATATAGGATATATTTCCACGTTCTTTATTCTGTTCCATTGATCAATGTATTTGTTTTTATGCCAGTACCGTGCTGTTTTGATTACTGTAGCCTTGTAGTAGAGTTTGATATCAAGTAGTGTGATGCCTCTTTGTTCTTCTTTCTCAAGATTGCTGTGGCTTTTTGGGGTCTTTTATGGTTCCATATACATTTTCGTATTATTTGTTCTAGCTCTCTGAAAAATGACATAATATTTTGATAGGGATTGCATTGAATCTATAGATTGCTTTGGATAGTGTGGCCCTTTTAACAATGTTGATTCTTCCTACCCGTGAGCACGGTTTACACTTCCTTTTACTTGTATCTTCTTCAATTTATTTTTTCGATGACTTCTAATTTTCCAAAAACAGGCCTTTACCTCCTTGGTTAATTTGATTCCAGCACAGATCTTTCTTATCGAGCCATTCTGTCACCCCTGGCCAGAGCAGAAGGGATTTCAGGTTCCCTGGAGACCTTGTTGGGAGCAAGGGCGACTCTCCTTAGGGAGCTTTGAGACATTCTTTACAGTGGAGGACACTATCCCAGGAGACACAGCATGCCTGCATCAAGAAATGCATCCCGGTGTTAATAAAAGCCACAGAACTAACGGCTTTGAAGACTGTGCTTAAGCTTCTGTGAGTTCCCAGTGGTCGGAAGACTGTCCTGCACAAAGACTTCATTGCATTTGTGTTTTTTCTGGTTGATAAGCTGCTATATTCATGGAAGAGAACTCAGTGGGCATTGGAAATCTTGGCTTCTTAGTCTTATTCATTCACCAGATACATATGCAGCCAACTCTGTCCCTGGTACTGAGAGGATGCAGCATGACACAGGTATACAGTGAGTACCGTCACAGAGCTAACGGGGAAGTCAAGTAAACTGTTACCCCAGCGTGAGATGTGCTCTTGCAGAGAGCAGAAGGAATGTCAGAAGCACTGCTAAGAGACACTTCCTGCAAATGTCCTGGAGGTGGTTTTTAAAGGATAAATTAACCAGAGGAAGGTGATGGCGTTCCAAGCAGATGGAACGTCGTGAACCAATTGCAGACAAAAGGGAAAGCGGTCAGGTTGAGAGGAGCTGTCAGAAGTTCTCTGCTGGTAGACCCAAGACTGTGTGTCTGTCTGTGACATGGAGTGAGCGGTGGGGACCGAGAGGGAGGCAGGAGAGGATGAGGAGGAACCGAGAGGCAGGGAAGTAAAGCAGTGATATCAAAGAGATCAGCGGAAACCAGGTTCCTGCAAGCTCCTTGCAAGTCATATTAGAGTCCAGACCTTATCTTGAAGGCTATGGGGGCAGCCATTGAAAGATTTCAAAGACTATTGAACTTGGCCAGATAATTTTGGCAGATGATTAGACTAGGTGATCTTTGAGATCCCTATATATATTGAAATTATCCCAAACAGATACTATGCATTCTTTTTGAAATGCTATCCACAAAAATAAATTCTTTAGTAGCTTTTAAATAATCAGTTGTACTTTTGTAGCCTTTATTCACACAATGGCATCAGTGTAGCAAAACTTGTATCGTTCACCTATTATGTGGTTGACACTATGCTGGAGTTGTGCATAAAGTTTTTAAAAAACGCAAGGGACACAAAACTGTCCTCACAATAAAAGATATTACACAACATGTTATTGGTTGATTGAATGTGGATTCTGATGTTCTAGATGCGTGACCTTTGTGTATTTGAACCCCAGTCCCTTTATCTGTAAAATTGGGATCATAGTACTATCTACTATGTAAAGTTGTTGAGAGTATAGGTAAAAAATATTTAGTCAAATGACTGGCACCTGATAAGAACTTAAATTTAGTCAGCTGTTAACATCATTCTTAGCAGCAGCAGTAGCCATCAGCTGGCAGAAAGGCTTTGGGTAGCAGTAATGAGAGGCTGTTACTGCTGTCTCATTACCAGTTGCAATAAAATTTCTTATATTTGGACACCTCAATTTCAGAATCATGGTCATTTGCTTGAGTATGAAATTCTTTTCTCAATGAAACTAAAAAAGAAAATTTGCTTTGCAAATGGCGAAAGTCTGGTGATAGCATAGAATATAGGGAGGATGTGAAACTCTTTAGTATATATTTTAAGTATGTTAAGCCACTTTCTGGGCATGTACGCCCTATGATAATTATAAATGTGGCTGTATTGATTTATTCAAGTATCTCCAAGTATCACTTAAATTGTTAGCACTTGACAGTCATTGATTTTAAAGAGCGTGGGTAAAAGCAGTAAAATGGCCTTTCTTTGCAGAACATTTTGTCCTTTTATTTATTTTGCATGTCCTCCTCCTACCCCCACTTTTCTCCAGTTACTCTCGATGTGTACTATTTTGCTCAATTCATACCAGTCATCATTCATTTATCTATTCAACAAATATCCACCGAGTGCCTGCTCTGTGCCAGGAAATAGGCTGCATGCTGGAGATACAGAAATGAACCAAAAGGCAAGAGCCTTCCTCTTGGAACTTACATCCTACTCATGAGTTTGGCTTTGGAGTGGAAGAGTGATCATCTTTGGGAGTTGGTTAAAAGCTTCTAGAGGTGTAGGTATAGAAAAATAAACATGGTAAAATTGGACATCGATGGAATAATAAGTTACTCAGAATGCAGACCATTATACAGGATTGCAGACCTTAGGACAATAGCTTTTCTATGACAATGTTTTTGTTGAGTTTTGGTTGAGGCTCTAAAACGACTCTTTTTGCACATAGAGATTTGAACGTTTTCTCCTTTAACACATGCATTCACCCCATACCAGATCTATAAAATTCATTTTTAGTTTCTCAATGATTTGATATCAATATTAACAGAGAAAACTAAACATTACTGGGCTGTTACAAAAAAAAAAAAAGAAAATTATCAAAACTTAAAGCTGGGAAATATTGAAATCCAGACCTGCTCCTGTCTTGCTCAAAGCCTTTAATAACTTCTGTCTGCAGAGTAAAAGCTGAACTCTACAGCTTTTCATTCAAAACTGCCTTATGAAATCAGCTAAGAGCTGTTGTTCTTGATATCTCTTCTTTAATCCCTAAGATCTAAAGACTTGGGGGACTTTGGGTATGAAGGGAAAGTCATTCTAAAGCTGCTGCCCACACCATGAGCTACTGAAAAACCCACCTCGGTGTTTTCTGACTTGTACCCATTCTGGCTCTTTTTTAAACACGTCTGGTTCCTTTATGTCATTCAAACAATAGTTGTTGAATGCCTTCTATGTACCAGATATTCCTAGTTTTTGTTTTTCTCTTTATTTGTTTCTCTCGAAATATATAATTCAATCTGTGATTTCTAAATCTAAATAATCATTCACTGTCAGTTCTCCAATTGGCACCTGGCCTACTCATCTAGAAAATCAAAGTAGTCTTCCCGATCAAAAAGCAGGTTTCACTGCTCCACTGATTATTTCTTGGCTGTATGAGAAAAAGGAAGAACTCAGGAAAGAAGAGGCGGGAGCTTCTTTGTGTAGATTTGTTATCTCCCTCTCTAACAGCCATTATCTGTCTTTACTTTAAAGCACCTTCACTAGTACTGTTGAAATATGGTTCTTAATCTAGTAAAAACGCCCACTATAGTGTTTTGAAAGCATCTTTCTAAATGTACACCATTTATCTAGAAGTGTAATTGCTAGGAGAGCTCAAACCCTCTCTAACTTGCCACTCTGATCACTTGACATGGAGGTGATTTTTCTCTTCTTATCAACACACATCTGATCTTCAGCAGGATTCATTTATCCATGCTTCTAGCCAACCATCCTATTGTGATGCTCTATGCTAAGCTTTCTTCTAGACCCTGGAACCAGGACTAAGGTAGAGTTCTTGCCTTCGAGGGGCTTAGGTCACAAGATGCACTTGGGGCTGCAAAAGTCCCAGGTTGGCTAGAAAGCATGGATATCTAAGCCTGGACACTTTTGTCGTTGAATCAGCTGTTCTGTTATGACATCAGAGATATGCTCCTCCGCCTTGAGTCTAGAACATCTCGTAGGTACCCTGGCCTGAAATCTTATCCTGGTAACTGCTGTCATCACTCTGAAATGCAACATGGTGCTGTATACATGGTAGGTATGTGAAAAGCATTTTTGAAATAGAATCGGGTTGAAATCTGTTTGCTACCTGCCAACTATTTGTCGGTGCATTGAGATTTCCATAAATGACAATTTTTAACCCTTAAGTTCTGAACCAATTGAGAAATAAAACAAAGAAGATGGCAGATGCAAAAGACACCATCTATAATGCTGGTACAGTTCTCGGAGAACATGGCTTATACAGGCAAATGGCTTTCCTAACATTAAGTTCAAGAGCAAGTAGACTTGCCCACCCAGTCACCAGCATTGTTGGCTCGCCCTCTGGGACAGGGTCTGCCCCTAGACTCGCTGAGCAGAATGTGTATTCTCAGCAGAGCTCGTATCCAAGTAAAGGGAGAGGATGGGGCTGGGCTACACGTGCTCGATTTCTCCTAAACTTTCAACTCTCTGATAAGATTCCTTAACTCTCCTTACCTCCCCTCCTTCCCCGTTGGAGCAAGCGAAGAGGCAGAGAGGTGAGAAGGACCACGCTGGTGGGGTTCCTTCCGCAAGAAAGAACCCTTGATAGTCTGGAAAAGCCTTCCCTGGCAACAGCAGTTCTCTGTTGACTTGGACCACGCTCCATACCCGTTTCCTGCCCGTGGCCTTCCTGTGTGTCTCGGCTTCTAGTTCGCCCGAGTCTTTTCATTCTAGTCACTCAGAACTTCCTTCTTTCCTGATTTCTCTTGCTCACACCTTCGCATAGGCTCATTCCCACCCCCACCCCCCACCCCCTGGATTATATGTGCTTGGTTTGGCTCCCAGGCTCAGACTACCTGATCAGCTCTGTCTTCCAGCTGTTAGAAACCCAGTGTAATGAGCAAACATAGTAATTATTTCGCAACCGTGCCAGGCACTATTTTGAACATTCAGGATCTAGAGATGATCTAGATAGATATGATCCCTTCCCTTATGGGACTTTCGGACAAATAAGGGCTAGAGGGATGTAGCAGATGATTAGATTCCAAGCCTAATAATTCTTTAGGCAGAGAAAGCAGTGTATGTGACATTTGCAAGATCCTGCTTGTGTTGGCTACAGATATTAACATATGTATTTAGAATCGTTTCAATGGTGTTTAAAGTGTCGATGAAATGGTTGTTCATAATGTTTTTATCTAACCTGACTTTTTTTCTTTTTAAATTGTCTCTACTATCAACTTGTCTGGTAAAGGAAGGAGAAAAGAATAAAACCTTTCCAAAGTTCTCTGCATCTAGAAAAAAAAAAAAATCAAAGATATCTACCAGCGGCTTGAAAAAACAAGAGGGAGTTCTATGGGTTATAAAGCATATGCTTGACAACTGGTATTATCCACTAGCGAGATATTGTTCATATCTCCACAGCCCGAAAATGTACGAATGATCACCCTGGTTATCTATTCATATGTACTCACA